>NW_012117710.1:191251-191991 GCF_000951035.1 Colobus angolensis palliatus | reverse complement strand
TCCACCTGGGGACGCTCTCATTCCATCTCTCAGTCTATTAACAGGGAAGACAGAGCCCAGGAGATTGACAGCTATACACAAACACACACACACCTGACTTCACCACCTGGGGACGCCCAGAGCGCCTCCCACAGCACCTTCGAAGCTCTCATTCCGTCTCTCAGTCTATTAACAGGGCAGACGGAGCCCAGGAGATTGTCGGCTACACACACACACACACACGGACAGAGCCCAGATTGACAGCTACACACCCCCTCCCCCCACAGCCCTGAGTTCACCACCTGGGGACACTCTCATTCCGTCTCGCAGTCTATGAACAGGTAAGACAGAGCCCCAGAGAGGCCTCTGTCTCGCGCTGCCCTGGCAAATCTGGGTTCCGATTCTGAGTTCAGCGGTGTTAAAAAAATAATAGTCTGCGTCCCCCGCTTAGGGCTACAAATAGCAAACCCTATTTACCCCGGCTGGGCACATCACGATTCCACCTGCATAGGCTCCCACCACTGTCCTAGATCCATCCCCAGCTTGGTGACGGTTCCAAATGCCTTCCCCGACCGCCCCCCAGTCAAGGTCTCGCTCTGTCGCCCAGGCTGGAGTGCAGTGGCGCGATCTCAGCTCACTGCAACCTCCACCTGCCACGTTCAAGTGATTCTCCTACCTCAGCCTCTGGGGTAGCTGAGACTACAGGCACCTGCCACCACACCCAGCTAATTTTTGCATATTTAGTAGAGTCGGTGTTTCTC
>NW_012117710.1:185752-186788 GCF_000951035.1 Colobus angolensis palliatus | reverse complement strand
TGGGGTTGCGGGACGCTTTGCACACCACGGGTCACAATTTGTGGGGGAGCTTCTCTGGGACCGGCTGCCTCTTACCGTCCCCTGGACCCAGTGGGGCGCCGCTCGCATCTTCCTGGCATCTCCCAGGCCCCTGCCCCACTCACAGCTCCTCCGCAGGGGCTCCCGAGGCTGGACTCAGACCCGCTGGATCCCATCCAGACCCCCAATGCAGACTCAGAGACTCCTGGGATGGACTCGAGGCCCCAAAGCAGACTTCGGGACCCTCACAGCTGGACTCCACCCTCCAAGGCAGCATTCGGGACCCTCACGGCTGGATTTGAGGCCCAAGGCAGACATGGGGACCCCTGGAAGGCATCCGGGACCCCCAGGACACGATTCGAGGCAGACGTGGGGACTCCTGGGCGGTGTTCAGGACCCCCAGGGCTGGACTCAAGCCCCCAAGGCAGACGTGGGGACCCACCTGGGCGGTGTCCGGGACTCCCACGGGGGAACGCCAGTCTCCAAGGCAGACGTGAGGACCCCCAGGCGGTGCCCGGGACCCCCGGGCTGGACTCGAGCCCCCAAAGCAGACATGGGGACCCCTGGGTGGCCTCCAGGACCCCCAAAGCTGGACTCATGCCCCCAGGGCAGACGTGGGGACTCCTGGGCGGCTTCCGGGACCCCCACGGCGGCACTCCAGGCTCCAGAGCACACGTAGAGACCCCTGGTCGGTGTCCGGGACCCCCAGGGCTGGACTCGAGCCCCCACGGCAGACGTGGGGACTCCGGGGCGGTGTTCGGGATGCCCGGGGATTGAAATCAAGCCCCCGAGGCGGCGTTCCGCACCCTTGGAATGAGACTTGGACTCTACCCAGCGCGGAACTGGGTAGGACGGGAGCGAGAACGAGGTGGGTGAGGGCAGCGCCGCCGGGGCTCGGGGTTTTGGCGCCTACACGGCCGGCGGCTGCATCCGGGCCCGGGTCCGCCAGGAGCTGCCCACGCCTAATGAGAAGCGGCCCGGCCCTGCCTCCCCTGCCCGCGGCGCGTGCCAATCACCA
>NW_012117710.1:182441-184602 GCF_000951035.1 Colobus angolensis palliatus | reverse complement strand
GGGGCGGGATTCTGAGGGGACTATCTCCTAGGTGGAAATTCAGGGGCGGGGTTCTGTGGGGAGAATCTCATAGGTGGAGGCAGGGTTGTGGCTCTGCAGGAAGGATTTCATAGGCAGAGATTCGGGGGCGGGGCTCGGGATAATCCTAGATGGAGATTCGGGGGCGGGGATCGGGAGAATCACAGGAGGAGACGCAGGGCGGCGCTCTGAGGGGAAGATCTCAGGAGGTGACGTAGGGGCGGGGCTTCAGGGGCGAGGCTCTAAGGGGAGGATCTGATGGGTGGAGACGCAAGGGCGTGGCGTTGAGGGGCGGGGCTCTTAAGGGAGGATCTCCTGGATGGTGATGCCCGGGCCGGGCTCTGAGAGAAGGATCTCATAGTTGGAAGTACATGGGCAGGGTTCGGGGGAGGAGCCCATGGGTGAAAGGGCGGGGCTTATGGGGAAGAGGGGAGGCTGTCATCGGTGGAGATACATGGGCGGGGCTTCAGGGGGAGGGGCCTGTGGGGGAGGAGCACGTGGGGTGGGGTCGAGCCCGTGGGATGGAGCCCATGGGTGGAGTGGGGTGGGGTGGTTCTCGCTGATAGGACCCCCTGTTTGGGGTCAGGGGAGGGAGGGTGTCCAGGGGACCAATCCGTGTCCAGTCCCCCCCCCCACTCCCCTAGGAGGAAATGCAAATGAGTAAGTCGCTGCTTGTGCCAGAGTCTCAAAAACGTTGATTTTTTTTCCCTTGGAAGTCCCTGTAGTCGATGAATGGTTTTCCTTTACGGGTGTTTTCCAAAATGGTCAATCCTTGGAACAGCAGAAGCCCCAAAGTGCTCAGAACAGCGCGCAGACCTCTTGCCTCTCTCCTCCCAAAACCTGCCCGTGGTTCCTCAGTAATCCCTGAGCACCCCCAGCTCCCCGGTTCCCTGCTGCGCCCTCCAGGAGCCCAAATTCCACGTAAGGCAGGGTCGCCCTCGTGTCCCGCTGTGGCTCCGGCGTCCTTCCCCCGTCAGACTCCTACTTAGAGGACCTACCGGGCACGGAGTCATATCTGGGGACAAACGCCGGCTGGGGGTGCGTTCTCAGGGGCCATTGTCTCAAGGACAGGAGGAGGCCTCCCTGGGCGGGTGTGGACGGGGCCCCGGGCCTACCCCGAAGGGAAGCATCTCTCACGGTGGTCTTTGTGTCCCCGCAGCCGAGTGGCAGGTGGCGGAGGCCACAGCACTGGTGCACACGCTGGACGGCTGGTCCGTGGTGCAGACAATGGTCGTATCCACCAAATCACCGGACAGGAAGCTCGTCTTCGGCAAAGGAAACTTCCAACACCTGACAGGTGGGTCCGTGCAGACCTGCTCCTTCCCCAAACCTCCTTTCCTGTCCGCTGCTGCCGAGAACATTCGACCCAGACAGACTGAAGGTCGGGGGTCTCGCTGGGCCAGAGGGGAAGTGGCCGCTTGGGGTGCCCAGGTGAGCTGGGAGCATACACCAGTAGCAGTCGGAGGACGCTGAGGCTGCACCTGTGTTGAGACTCACACCCGGCCCTGGAGAGATTTAAACTGGTCAAGGTTAGGTGGTGGGCAGTGGACTGGCTGTAACCCCACCTGCCCCTGCAGCCTCCAGCCAAATCCTCCTTCTGGGTGGCCCCCGCGCAGTCTCTAAGGCTGGGGTCCTGCACGGGATCCTTGCGCTTCCCAGGTTTTTGACCATCCGGCTTACAGTGCAGAGTGGGGAAGACGCTACTCACTTGCTGAGGTGGGGGGTCGGCTTCCCTGGGTCTCTTGCCAAGATGGAGGTCCGCTTCCGTGCCTGACTCAGAGGCATGTCATCCCGGCCGGGACCAGAATGTGTTCACCATCCGTGTGTCTGTCCACACTGGGATGTGTCCGCTGTGCCTGCGTCTGTGTGTGTCCCTGTTGGGATGTGTCACACTGTGTGTGTGTGTGTCTGTGTGTTCCACCGGCTGTGTCCACCGTGCATGTGTGTGTCTGTGTGTCCTTGTCAGAACGTGCTCACTGTGTGTGTGTGTCTGTCCGTCAGAATGTGTTTACTGCGTGTGTCTCTGTGTGTCTGTGTGTGTCCGTCTCTGTTGGGATGTGTTTACTGTGTGTGTCTGTGTGTGTGTGTGTCTCTGCATGTGTGTCTGTGTCTGTCCCTGTTGGGATGTGTTTACCGTGTGTGT
>NW_012117710.1:171310-177633 GCF_000951035.1 Colobus angolensis palliatus | reverse complement strand
GCCAGGTCGAACCTGAAACGGGACGTCGCCCACCTGCACCGGGGAGCCGGCTCACGCTACATCATGGGGTCAGGTAACTCGGGCCGCGTCCCAGGGCATCCTGGGAATGCGGTCGTCCACGGCAGCCACCCTCAGCCCTGGAAGATGCCGACAGGGTGGGGGCCGGCTGGGGGCTCGTCTCCTGGTAGCATTTGAGGAGATAGGAGATGACGGTGGTTCTTTGAGGTTTTTGCCCAAACAGGGAGTCACAAACCGGGGATTTAAACAGCAGAAATCTATGCTCTCCCATCCTGGTGACCAAAAGTCTGAGATCTAAGGTGAGGACAGGGCTGCGCTCCCTCCAGAGGCTCCTTCCGCCTCTCCCAGCTCCTGGGGGCTCCCGGCGTCTCTGGGCTTGTGGCCACATCACTCCAGTCTCTGCCTCCATCTAAACGTGGCCTCCTCCTCTGTGTCTGTATCTCCTCTTCTATCTCTTACAAGGACACTTGTGATTGCATTTATGGCCCATCCTAATCCAGGATCATCTCATTTCTAGATCCTTCACTTAGGACAAACACCCTATTTCCGAATAAGGTCCCATTCACCGGTTCTGGGAATTAGGTGTAGACAGAGCTTTTAGGAGAACCACAGTTCCATCCACTACAATTGTATCCAGTACTCTCTGGAGGCTCTAGGGGAGGATCCTTCCTGCCTCTCCCAGCTGCTGGGGGCTCCCGGCGTCCCTGGGCTTGTGGCCGCATCACTCGTCTCTGCCTCTATCTCCCTGTGGCCTCCTCCTCTGTGTCTGTGTCTCCTCTTCTGTCTCTTAGAAGGACACCTGTTATTGCATTTATGACCTGCCATAATTCAGGATCATCTAATCTCTGGATCCTTCTCTTAGGACCAACACCCTATTTCCAAATAAGGTCCCATTCACCAGTTCTGGGAATTAGGATGTGGACAGAGCTTTTGGGAGAACCACAGTTCCATCCACTACAATTGTATCCAGTTCCCTCTGGAGGCTCTAGGGGAGGGTCCCTTCTGCGTCTTCCAGCTGCTGGGGGCTCCCAGCATCTCTGGGCTTGTGGCCACGTCACTACAGTCTCTGCCTCCATCTCCACGTGGCCTCCTCCTCTGTGTCTGCGTCTCCTCTTCTGTCTCTGAGAAGGACACCTGTCATTGCATTTATGGCCCACCCTAATCCAGGATCATCTCATTTCTAGATCCTTCACTTAGGACCAACACTCTATTTCCAAATAAGGTCCCATTCACCGGTTCTGGGAATTAGGATGTGGACAAAGCTTTTAGGAGAACCACAGTTCCATCCACTACAATTGTATTCACTTCCCTCTGGAGGCTCTAGGGGAGGCTCCCTCCTGCCTCTCCCAGCTCCTGGGGGCTCCCGGCGTCCCTGGGCTTGTGGCCGCATCACTCCAGTCTCTGCCTCTTAGAAGGACACAGGTCTTTGCCTTAGGGCCCACCCTAACCTAGGACGGTATCTTGAGATCCCACAAAGAGCATATTTCCAAATCAGGTCCCGTTCCCAGGTTCTGGGACTTGGGATGTGGAAGGGGCGTCCCTGAGCCCCGCTCCCAGTGACATCCCGGGCCGGGCCCCAGTCGGAGGCCTCTGTAGCGCTCAGGCCTTTCCTTTCTCCCCAAGTCATGGGAAGCCCTCGTCGACCTCACAGGGTGGACGCCTGGAGGCGAGATCCCATCCGCCAAGCACAGCCCTTTCTCATGGAACGGGGCTGCGTCGGGGCCACTGCTGGGGAAGGCAGCCGGGCCCCCAGATGCCGGAGCAGGAGCAGGCCCCGGGCCTTCACGGACCCTCGGTGGCACCGCTCGCTCTTGCGTGGCTCACCGCCTCCCCGTCTTGGCTGCTTTTAGGAGAGTCCTTCATGCAGGTGCAGCAGCGTCTCCTGAGAGAGAAGGAGGCCAAGATCCGGAAGGCCCTGGACAGGCTTTGTAAGAAGAGGCACCTCCTCCGGCAGCAGCGGACGAGGCGGGAGTTCCCCGTGGTCTCCGTGGTGGGGTACACCAACTGCGGTGAGCCCCGCAGGGAGGACTGGCCCAGGGAAGGGGTTCCCCTAGTGTCCGTGTGCGGTTCACCAGCTGTGGCGAGAACTTGCCCAGGAGAGGGGCTCCCCGTGGTCTCTCTGGTGAGGTACAGCAGGGCCATGGGGAGGACGCCGTCTACCCCATCCTCCTATCCAGAGCATTACCACCCCGTCCACACCACAAGCTTCCCTCCGTCTACACCGTCCTCCTGTCTACACAGTCACCACTACCCCGTCTATACCACCACCCCGTCTACACAGTCCACCCGTTCTACACCACAGCGTCCCCTTCGTCTACACCGTCCTCCTGTCTACACCATCACCACTGCCCCGTCTATACCACCATCCTGTCTACACAATCTGCCCGTGTACACCACGATGTTCCCTTCGTCTACACCGTCCTCCTGTCTACACCATCACCTCCTGTGTCTACACCATCCTCCTGTCTACACCATCACCCCTGCCCCGTCTATACCACCACCCCGTCTACACAGTCCACCCATCTACACCACAGCATTCCCTTCATCTACACCGTCCTCCTGTCTGTACCATCACCTCCCCTCTGTCTACACCGTCCTCCCGTTTACACCATCACCACTGCCCCATCTATACCACCACCCGTCTACACAATCTACCTGTTTACACCACAGCATTCCCTTCATCTATACCGTCCTCCTGTCTGTACCATCACCTCCCCTCTGTCTACACCGTCCTCCCGTTTACACCATCACCACCGCCCCATCTATACCACCACCCGTCTACACAATCTACCTGTTTACACCACAGCATTCCCTTCATCTATACCGTCCTCCTGTCTACACCATCACCTCCCCTCTCTCTACACTGTCCTCCTGTCTGCACCATCACCCCTGCCCCATCTATACCACCATCCCTTCTACACAATCCACCCTACACCACAGCATTCCCTTCGTCTACACCATCCTCCCATTAACACCACCACCCCATGTACACAGTCCACCCGTCTACACCATCACCTCCCTTCCGTCTACACCGTCCTCCCAGCCACAGCAGCACCACCACCCCCCTCTACCATCCCACCATCTACGCCATTGCCAGATCTACACAGACGATCCCACTCCCATCCACACCTTCTCACACACACCACCTACAGCACCAGCTCCCCTGTGTCCACACGGCGGCCCTGCTGCATCAGCCTGAGAGCAGCGACGGTCGCTTCGTCCCGCGCATCGTGTCCAGCCCGGGGGTGCCCGAGGGGCTCAGGGACTGTGTAGCCCAGGGTGCGGCCACCCAGGAGGGTGCCGTGGTCTGCATTCGGAGGGCCTGGGTGCCACGCCAGGGGTTGGGACACGAGGGTCTCTGCGGCTCCCTGACCTCCACGCCCTCCTAGGAAAGACCACGCTGATCAAGGCGCTGACGGGCGACGCCGCCATCCGGCCACGGGACCAGCTGTTTGCCACGCTGGACGTCACGGCCCACGCAGGCGCGCTGCCCTCACGCATGACCGTCCTGTACGTGGACACCATCGGCTTCCTCTCCCAGCTGCCGCACGGCCTCATCGAGTCCTTCTCTGCCACCCTGGAAGACGTGGCCCACTCGGTAAGTGCGGGAACGCCATGGGCCGGGCGCTCGGACACCCACACAGCTACAGGCCGGGCACTCAGACACCCACTCGGCCCAGGGGCCGGGCGCTCGGACACCCACAGAACTCGGGGCTAGAACACCACCTGCCTCCTGGGGCTCAGACTGAGTGTCCCCCAAGCCTGCCATGCCCCAGGGCAGAGGCTGAGCGGTTGCCCCAGCCTCACCAACACTCAGGGCCGTGTTCTTGCCGCCGTGAGTCCGTGTAGAAACAGGAAGCCCCGACCCCCTTGGGCTCCAGCGATCCCCCCACCTCAGCCTCCTGAGTAGCTGAGACCACAGGCGCGCACAACCAGGCCCGGCCCATTTTTGTGCTTCGTGTAGAAACCGTCTCGCTCTCTTGCCCAGGCTGGTCTCCAACTTATTGCCTCAAGCCACCTCCCAAAGTGCTGGAGTTGCAGGAAAAGTTATTTGTATTAAGTGCCTCCAAACAAACAGAAAGGAGACGTGGACACTCCGGCCATATACGTGGTAGAAGTAGACACGGCTGTTTTCTTCCCTGTGTTTTTCATATTTTGTATCAGGAACCTGCCCGTAAGAGGTTTTAAATGTGAGAAAAAGCATCCTTTAAAGATGAAAGATCTAGGCCGGGCGCGGTGGCTCAAGCCTGTAATCCCAGCACTTCGGGAGGCCGAGACGGGTGGATCACGAGGTCAGGAGATCGAGACCATCCTGGCTAACACAGTGAAACCCCGTCTCTACTAAAAATACAAAAAAAAAATTAGCCGGGCGAGGTGGCCGGCGCCTGTGGTCCCAGCTACTCGGGAGGCTGAGGCAGGAGAATGGCGTGAACCCGGGAGGCGGAGGTTGCAGTGAGCTGCACTCCAGCCTGGGCGACAGAGCAAGACTCCGTCTCAAAAAAAAAAAAAAAAAAGACGAAAGATCTAACAGGGGGATGAAGCTGCCCAAAGCTCTGAAGACCCACCGGGTGGGCGGGTGGTAGTGTCGTCACACACGGCACCCCCTCGTGCGTGGGTCTGGGGGTGCAGAGCTGCTGCCTGCGGCGTGGAAGGCTGGTCCTGGGGTGTCCGAGCGGACTGCACACAGGGGTACCTGCCACTCCCAGCCTGTTGTTGGGAGCTCGTGCCAGCCCCTCTCCCGGGCCGGTCTGCAAGCTTGGGGTCGGACACCGGGAGCTTCGCAGCTCTGACTGCACGGCCCGGCCCGCAGGATCTCATTGTGCACGTGAGGGACGTCAGCCACCCCGAGGTGGAGCTCCAGAAACGCAGCGTTCTGTCCACACTGCACAGCCTGCAGCTGCCCGCCCGGCTCCTGGACTCCATGGTGGAGGTTCACAACAAGGTGGACCTCGTGCCCGGGTGAGTGCGGCCCTGATGCCTGCAAGCATCTCCTTCCCCTGCATGCACTGGAGCCGGGTGGTGCGATGCCCCGTCTCCTCCTATGAACCGCAGCGGTGGCAGCCGAGACACAGGGAGTGGCCCCAGGCTGTACCCTGTGGGCAGCGCACTCCTGGGCAGGACCCTGATTTCATCCAGCCGCCCTGAGGCTGAGCGGGGCCTGTGGCATCCCCACCCTGGCAGATACAGCCCCACGGAACCGAGCGCCGTGCCCGTGTCTGCCCTGCTGGGCCACGGGCTCCGGGAGCTGAAGGCTGAGCTCGATGCGGCCGTTCTGAAGGCGACCGGGAGACAGATCCTCACTCTCCGTGTGAGGCTCGCCGGGGCCCAGCTCAGGTGAGCGGCCAGCTGGAGCAGGAGACGGGATGGTGCTGTGGATGCCTGTCTCTGCCTCTGAGATGGGCTTTTGGTGGGTACGAAAAGAGCTGTGGGGTCCCCCCGAGAGCTTTAGGATGTCCAGATGTGATGAATGGGTTTGCATCAAATGGATGTGTGTGACTGCATACAACAGGTGCCTAACCTGTGCTGACAGGCGAGGGATGTAGGTCTCCCTGCCGATAAGCAAGCAAGCTCCAGCTGGATGCAGTGGCACAGGCCTATAACCCCGGGACTTTGGGAGGCCAAGGCGGGAGGATTGCTTGAGCTGAGGAGTTTGAGGCCAGCCTGAGCAGCACAGTGAGATCCCATCTCTACAGAGAATAAACAATTACACCAGGCGCGGTGGCTCACGCCTGTAAAATCCCAACACTTCAGGAGGCTGACGCTGACGCAGGCCGATCACCTGAGGTCAGGAGTTCAAGAAACCAGCCTGGCCCACTATGTGAAACCCCGTCTCCACTAAAAATACAAAAATTAGCCAGGCCTGGTGGTAGGCGCCTTTCTTCCCAGCTGCTCAGGAGGCTGAGGCAGGAGAGTTGCTGGAACCCAGAAGGCCAAGGTTGCAGTGAGCTGAGATTGCATCACTGCCCTGCAGCCTGGGCAACAGACGGAGACTCCATCTCGAAAAAAAAAGAGCAACTGATGGAGGCACACACCTGTCATCCCACCTACTTGGGAGGCTGAGGTGGGAGGATGGCTTGAGCCCAGGACGTTGAGGCTGCAGTGAGCCATGATCACACCACTGCACTCCAGCCTGGACTATACAGAGTGAGACCCCATCTTAAAAAAAAACAGCGCAGTGGCTCACACCTGTCATCCCAGCACTTTGGGATGTCGAGGCAGGCAGATCACAAGGTCAGGAGATCGAGACCATCCTGGCTAACACGGTGAAACCCCGTCTCTACTAAAAATACAAAAAATGAGCCGGG
>NW_012117710.1:167834-169800 GCF_000951035.1 Colobus angolensis palliatus | reverse complement strand
ACCTGCCTCTGTGCCTGGCTAATTTTTGTATTTTAGTAGAGACGGGGTTTCACCCTGTTGGCCAGGCTGGTCTCGAACTCCTGACCTTGTGATCCGCCCACCTCAGCCTCCCACACTGCTGGGATGACAGGCGTGAGCCACCGCACCCAGCCTGAATTAACATTTTCTAAAGACGCCTCCCGCCTGCCATGCTGAAAGCCACCAAAGCTGTCTTGGCTGCACTGGTGGTGACAAAAGTCATACATAAATTTGACTTTGTCTTCCTTGATTTAAACGATCTGTATGAATTCGGGGATGGTGTAGAAATGCTCCCAACAGACCCCAGGGTTTCCCAATGGGGATTCGGGGCCGGTGGAAGTCAGAGAGGTTCCCTGCAACTTCTGCATCTCCGCAGGCCCTTCCCGAGCCCTGATCCAGCAGAGTCGTGGGGCTGCCATAGCCGCTGGGTGCGCCCCAGGAGTGCATCTTTCTGGATCTGGGGCACCTTCATTTCCCCATTTCCCCGGTGGCAACCAGGTACCAAAAGTAGAAGCGGGTTTTTGGAAAATGAGTCATTAGGACCCAAAGAGAACCTATTGCCGCATGGACTGGATAACCCTCTTGAGGACCATCCTGAGAAATTCTGACGTCTGCTGTTACACCATGAAATAAACGGGAGACCTCCTCGGGAAAGGGGAAGAAAAATGGTGGCTGGTGTCCACCGTGGCTGAGAACTTGAACCAGCAGCTCCAACGAGCAACATGTAGAAAATGATGTACAGGCCGGGTGCGGTGGCTCACGCCCGTCATCCCAGCAACTTTAGGAGGCCAAAGGGGGCAGATCACTTGCGGTCAGGAGTTCAAGACCAGCCTGGCCAACATGGTGAAACCCTGTCTCTACTAAAAACACAAAAAAATTAGCTGGGTGTGGCGGCGCACGCCTGTAGTCCCCAGCTACTCGGGAGGCTGAGGCAGAAAAATTGCTGGAACCCGGGAGGTGGAGGTTGAAGTGAGCAGGGATCGCACCACTGCACTGCAGCCTGGGCAACCAGGGTGAAACTCCGTCTCAAAAAATAAATACAAATACAAAGTTAATCAGGCACGGTGGCACATGCCTGTCATGTCAGCTACTCGGGAGGCTGAACCAGGAGAATCACTTGAACCCCGGAGGCAGAGGTTGCAGTGAACTGAGATTGTGCCATTGCACTCCAGCCTGAATGACGAGAGAAACTCCATCTCAAAACATAGAAGTATTTCCAGGATCAGTGTCTGAAACTAGGAGCCTTCAGGCTTCAGAGGCAGAAAGAAGCCTGCACTGAAACCAGCGAGTCTCTCACAACGGAGTCGGGGCGCCTTCGGCGGGGAGGTTCTCTCCCTTGTACCCACAGGAGTTTACTTCGCAGAGGTGACTAGGGCTAGCACAGAGAGACCACGGAAAGAAGAAATTACTCCTGACCCTTCCCGAGAGAAGAGGCCGCCACGCCACGCAGGGCACAAGGGGATGCCTGGGTTTGGGTTGGGAGGCAGGAATGAACGAGGGAACAGCCTGGGCCACAGCCTTTAAGGGGTTTCCACAGAACGGGGCAGCAGGGCTGCAGAACAGCTCAGGGTTGACAACTTTGAACAGTTCTGCTGGACCCTGGGCTGTGGGGCAGGCTCTACTGGGATGATTTAGGGCCAGGGAAATACTGGCTTGAGGCCGGGCGCGGTGGCTCACGTCTGTAATCCCAGCATTTGGGAGGCCAACGCAGATAGATCACCTGAGGTCAGGAGTTCGAGACCAGCCTGGGCAATACGGTGAAACCCCGTCTCTACTAAAAATAAAAAAAAATTAGCTGGGTGTGGTGGCGTATGCCTGTAATCCCAGCTACGTAGGAGGCAGAGGCATGAGAATCACTTGAACCCGGAAGGCGGAGCCTGCAGTGAGCCGAGATCGCACCACTGCACTGCAGCCTGGGCGACAGAGCGAGACTCCGTCTCAAACACAG
>NW_012117710.1:157232-159953 GCF_000951035.1 Colobus angolensis palliatus | reverse complement strand
CACACACATACAGACACATATACACACACATATATGTATATGCACGCACACACATATACACACATACATGTGTTAGGCTTTGGTGTGAGAGCAGCCGAGGGGCTGGCTGGCTTGCACAGGGCAGGCTGGCCCCGAGGTGAGTTGTTGTCCTGTTCGGAATTAGTGAGCTGTGGAAGTGTTTCCCTGGGTCTGTCGGGGTCCAGACGCTACAGCAAGAATACAGAAATAAAAAAACACATATTTCGGGCTGTCGTGGTGGTTCCTGCCTGTCATCCCAGCACTTTGGGAGGCTGAGGTGAGAGGATCACTTGAGGCCAGGAGTTCCAGAACAACCGGGCCAACAGAGCGAGAGCCCACCTCTATTTTTTTTTTTTTTTTTTTTTTTGAGATAAGAGTCTCTGACCCAGGCTGGGTTGCGGTGGCAGGATGTCCGCTCAAAGCAATCTCCGCCTCCTGGGTTCCAGCGATTCTCCTGCCTCAGCCTCCCAAGTAGCTGGGATGATGGGCACCTGCCACCATGTCCAGCTAATTTTTGTCTTTTTAGTAGAGACAGGGTTTCACCATGTTGGTCAGGCTGGTCTTGAACTTTTGAATCTGTGGTCCACCAGCCTCGGCCTCCCAAAGTGCTGGGATCACAGGTGTGAGCCACCGTGCCCGACCACCCCATCTCTATTAGAAAAAAAAAAAGAAAGAAAAAGAAAACATATTATCGGTCCTATGATCCCCAATATTTGGCCCCAACAAAGTCACAATACTTGGAAAGTTGGGGGTGAAACTTCAGCCCCCGCGTCCTGAACCCCCACGTCAGCACCAAAGCAGCTTCTGGTTGAGAGCGATGACGTCCCCGACGAAGCTGTCCGCTCCAATGAAGTCGCCCGCGATGACGTTGGTGCACCGTGAGCCTGGCCCCGGGCGCTGCTCTCGGACCCACGCGCTCAGCCGGGGAAGGTTGGGCAGCGTCATCTTCTCCAGGGACTCGGACGGGTGTGCCAGGACGTACTGCAGGTTCTCCGTGAGGTTGGTGCCGGCCACGAACAACCCTCCTGCAACAGGGCGGTGGGGGACAGGTTTACACCGTCAGGTGCCTCGCCTGCCTGTTGATCCCTCCTAGTCACATGGTTGGAGGTTCAGATCTCAGGAATTCGATTTGGAAAGCATCACGGCCAAAAAGGAAATCAGGGGAACTTTGGTGGTGGGTGGTGCTGGGCGCAGTGGCTCATGCCTGTCATCCCAGCACTTTGGGAGGCTGAGGTGGGCAGATCACCTGCAAGACCAGCCTGGCCAACACGGAGAAACCTCATCTCTACTAAAAATACAAAATTAGCTGGGCATAGTGGCCGGTGCCTGTTATCCCAGCTACTCAGGAGGCTGAGATAGGAGAATTGCTTGGACCTGGGAGGCACAGGTTGCAGTGAGCCAAGATTGCACCACTGCGCTCCAGCCCGGGCAACGAGCAAAACTCCGTCCTCCCAGAAAAACAAACAAACACGTGGTGGGTGGTGCACAACCCCAAAGATGTCCACGTCCTAATCCCATGTGGGAGATAGAATAATGGCCCCAAAGATGTCCACATCCTAATCCCATGTGGGAGACAGAAGAATGGCCCCAGAGATGTCCACCTTCTTATCCCCATGTGATACACAGAGAAGAATGCTGTTGTCTGAGGCACTAAGTCTCTGCCATCTGTTATGAGGCTTATAGAGAGGGTTGACATTGACCAGTGATTCTCTAAGTGGAGCCTCTGCAATAATTAGAAATGCAAATGTTCGGTCTCCACTGAGATCTGCTGAGCCACAATCTCTGGGGGCAGAGGGATGCGGTCTGCAAGCTGTGTTTGCAGAACCTCCCCCAGACGTCCGTTCCAGTGCTCCAGTGTTGACCAGCTGGACTGACTCCACGGCCAGAGACAGAAGAGTCAACAGACCTTTATGACCAAGTTCTCTGAGTGGTTTTTAACAGTTATTTCTAGGCTGGGCACGGTGGCTCACGCCTGTCACCCCAGCGCTTTGGGAGGTTGAGGCTGGGGGATCACGTGAGGTCAGGAGTTCAACACCAGCCTGACCAACCGGCTGAAACCCTTTCTCTAGTGAAAACACACCAAAAAATTAGCCGGGCGTGGTGGTGCACGCCTGTCATCCCAGCTCCTCGGGAGGTTGAGGCAGGAGAATCGCTTGAACCTGGGAGGCGGAGGTTAAAATGAGCCGAGGTCGCGCCACTGCACTCCAGTCTGGGCGACACTAGCAAAACTCTGTCTCAAAAAAAAAAAAAAAAGTCTCTAACTTCGTTCACATGTGAGGGCGAGAGACCAAGTTGACAAAAGCTGCTCCTTTGCCCGGCCGGTGAGCTGGGTTTTACGCTGACTCCATGGGATGCAGCAGGACCGAGACGGCCACACCTGCCACCATCCCCATGGGGAGGACCTTCCTCCCTCCAACCCTCGGGCTCCTGCCAGTGCTGCCTGCACCTCACAGCCCCTCAGTGGCTCTCTTACAAAAATTGTGCGGAAATTCACATACTAGAAAGTTACCTTTTTTCTTTTTTCCAAGATGGAGTCTCGCTCTGTCACCCAGGCTGGAGTGCAGTGGCGCGATCTCAGCTCACTGCAAGCTCCACCTCCCGGGTCCACGCCATTCTCCTGCCTCAGCCTCCCGAGTAGCTGGGACTACAGGCGCCCGCCACCTCGCCCGGCTAATTTTTGTATTTTTGTTTTGTTTTGAGATG
>NW_012117710.1:156186-156642 GCF_000951035.1 Colobus angolensis palliatus | reverse complement strand
CGCCCAGCTGACACCAGGAGTTTGAGACCAGCCTGGGCAACACAGTGAGGCCCCTTCTCTATAAAATAATTAACTAAAAAAATAAAGAGTGCGTTTACATTGTGCAACTCCAACCTCTCCCTAGTTCCAGAACATTCTCATCGCCCCAAAAAGGAGACCCCGTTTCTGTGAAGCAGTCAGTCCTCATTTCCCCTCCCCAGCCCCTGGCAATCACTAATCCTCTTTCTGTCTCTGCACTGGCCTGTTCTGAGCATTTCGTGTAAACGGATTCACACACTATGTGGCCTTTTGTGTCTGTCTTCTCTCACTGAGCGTGATGTCCTCAAGGTTCGTGCCCATCAGAGCCTTGTTCCTTTTCATGGCTGCATAATAATCCACAGCGTGGATGGACCACACCTTATTGATCCCTCCCCCTGCCAATGTGTGTATATGCTTTCTCCCTGGGTGCTTTTTTTT
>NW_012117710.1:148414-149504 GCF_000951035.1 Colobus angolensis palliatus | reverse complement strand
CCATCTCAAAAAAAAAAAAAAAAAGCAACAGAGAGAAATCCCCGTCACAGATTCCCAGGGGTCAGCGTCTCCTGTCTGGGTCTGCAGGTGACGTCCCCATCCCATTAAAGGCCAAGCATCTCCTGTCCAGATCTGCATGTGGCCGTTTCATCCCCACGGGAGCTTGGCCACCGCCGGCTCTCCCCGTTGCGTCCCCCTCAGCCCGGCCGCACCTCCACCAGGGCCGTTGTGTACACCATGTGGACAAAGTGCAGATTCTTCTCCGAGCCTTCCAGCATGTGAGCGATCCGCAGGTCCAGGTACCGCACCCCGGCGTCCAGCTGCTCCGTGACGTCCAGCGCCTGTGGATAGAGGCTGCCGTCATGTCGGCCTGGCTGAGCGCCGCGTCTGGGGGCTCAGGAACGGGCTGCGAGGTTGTCCACCCACACGTCCTGCTGTCCAGGGGGACGTGGATGTTGAAACAACAGCTGTTTGTTGGTGCTGGGAGCTCTGCAGCCACGGGGACCTGCATTTGGAAAAGCTGATCTCTGGGCACCTGGCCTCTTTCAACAGAGCCTGCGAGACTCTGTCCTGGGGAAATGCACCTGCCCCCGCCCTGACACGGGTCTCACTCACGTCCCTGCAGATCCCCAGTCACCCTCTTTCCGGCTGTCACCGGAAGGGGCTGCAGTTGGGGCAGAATCTGCTACGGTCGGTCCTCAGTGCCCAGGACAGTCTCTAGGAAGCATCACTAGCGTGAGGGACACCAGGAGGTGCCAAGACAGAGCGGTGGGGGGGTGGCTGGGATGGAGACAGCAAGGGGCTTGGGGGGTGAGGTGGGTGGGAAACTGTTTCAGGAAAAACTGAGGACAGAGAGAAATGCAGGAAAAGGAACCAGCACTTCCCCTCCCTCCACACACAGCAGCACTAGGAAATGCAAAATTGTTTTTTCATTTTTTTTGAGATGGAGTTTCGTTCTGTCGCCCAGGCTGGAGTGCAGCGGCATGATCTCAACTCACTGCAAGCTCCGCCTCCCGGGTTCAATTGATTCTCCTGCCTCAGCCTCCCGAGTAGCTGGGACTACAGGCACCCGCCACCACGCCCGGCTAAT
>NW_012117710.1:146064-147699 GCF_000951035.1 Colobus angolensis palliatus | reverse complement strand
GAGACCATCCTGGCTAACACGGTGAAACCCTGTCTCTACTAAAACTACAAAACATTAGCCGGGCGTGGTGGCAGACGCCTGTAGTCCCAGCTACGCAGGAGGCTGAGGCAGGAGAATCGCTTGAACCCAGGAGGTGGAGCTTGCAGTGAGCCGAGATCGCGCCACTGCACTGCAGCCTGGTGACAGAGTGAGACTCTGTCTCAAAAACTAAAAAATAAAATAAGCAAATAAAAACAGTGTTCAGGGGAACTCTTCTGCCTTTGGGAAGGGGGCTCCAGGTGGGCAGCAGGTTTTGGTTTTCATCCTGTCTCCCTAGCTGGGATAGGGGCTGCATTTTGCTGGAAAGCCACAGTCACCACCTACCTCCTGAGCCCACAGGGCACCACTCAGACCCTACCTGGGTGATGGGCCATGTCAGCACCACGGGGCGCAAACCCACCTGGGTGACGGACCACGTCAGCACCATGGGACGTGGACCCTACCTGGGTGACGACGGACCACGTCAGCACCGCAGGGCACAGACCGTACCTGGGTGACAGACCATGTCAGCACCAGGGGACACGGACCCTACCTGGGTGACGGACGATGTCAGCACCAGTGGACACAGACCCTACCTGGGTGACGGACCATTTCAGCACCATGGGGCGCGTGATGCAGGGGAAGGCCTTGTTCAGCAGCTGCAGCAGCCGGGACTCCTCGTGCGAAATGGGGGACTTCTTGTTCAGGCAGTAGGTCATGGTGTCGTGGCTCCCTGAGAGCAAAGTGCACGTGGACATGTCACCATCGGGCCCGTCCCTGCCACCTGCTGTGAGTCGCTCGGCCGCCCGCCTACAGCACAGGCCCAGGCATGGCGGGAGGGGTGGATGTCGTCCCCCAAAACTCACGTCCCCTGGAACCTGGGAACGGGACCTGTGTGGAAACCGGGTCTCTGCAGATATCATGAGGTTGAAATGAGATCATCCCGGAGTAGGGCAGGCCCCAAATCCAGTGACAGGTGTCCATCTAAGAGACAGAGGAGGAGACGCAGACACAGAGGAGGAGGCCACGTGGCGACAGAGGCAGAGACTGGAGTGATGCAGCCACAAGCCCAGGGGATGCCTGGAGCCCCCAGGAGCTGAGAGAGGGAGGAAGGAGCCTCCCCTAGAGCCTCAGGAGGAAGTGTGGTCCTGCCCATATCCTGATTTCAGATTTCTGTAGCTAGAACTGGGAGAAAGTAAATTTCTGTTGTTTGCCACCTCCTAATGTGTGGTCACTTGTCATGGGAGCCGCAAGAAACACAGACCTTTGTGGAGTCTGACTGATGGTTGACATTTGCATTTTCTGCCTATGACATGTAGCTGTTGTTTCTTAAGATACATATATTTAAGTATATGCAAAAATATTTATGAATATAACATTTAAATATCAATAACAAATATGTGTATATACAAATATATATCTATATATAGAACTCTGAAAATATATGTATATATGTATATACACATATACACGTATATATACACATATACACGCATACACACACATACATGTATATATGCACATATACACATACATATATACATGTATGCATACACGTATGTATACGCACATACAAGTATATATACATATACACATACACATATATGTGCATATACA
>NW_012117710.1:139534-145765 GCF_000951035.1 Colobus angolensis palliatus | reverse complement strand
CCATGTGTAGGTATATACATGTACATGCACATATACCTGTGTGTGTGCACAGGGGCAAGCGTCTATACATACGTGCATGCATATGTGTCTATGTGCATGTATGTACGTTTATGGATGTATATGAATGTATGTGTATGGATACCTGTGTGTGCATATGTGCAGAGTTACATATGGATATACACGTCTGTGCAAGTGTAGGTGCATCTGTGCATGTGTGCATTCATAGATGTGCATAAGTATGTGTGGACACATCTACACATCTACATCCACATCTACACATCTACATCCATATGTGTTTATGTGACCCTACATCCATGTATACATGTGTGCATGAGTATGTGTGAGCCTCTGTCCATGTATACATGTGTGCCTATGTGTGTGCCTATGTGCATGTATACATGTGCCTGCATGGGCCTCCATGTGTATGTATGTGTGCTTCCATGTGCATGTGTGCATGCATATGTGTGTGTTTATAGGTGTATGCACGTGTGTGCATGTGTGTATGTGTGTGCATGCATCTGTGTGTTTCCATGTACGTGTGTGGGCATATGCATGTGTGCATACATGTGTGCATGTGTTTATAGGCGTATGCATGTGTGCATTTATGTGTGTGTGCATGCATCTGTGTTTCCATGTGCATGTGTGGGTGTGTGTGCATGTATGTGTGCATGCGTGTGCATGAATGTAAGTGTACGTGCCTGAGTGCATGTGTGTATATCTGTATTTGTGTGTGCAGGCATGTGTATGTTTCCATGTGTATGTGTGTGGGTATGTGCATGTGTTTATGCACGTATGTGTGTGTATGCATGCATGTGTGCATGTGTGTGCGTGCATGTGTGTGCATGAATGTAAGTGTACGTGCCTGAGTGCATGTGTGTGGGCATGTACATGTGTGCATGCATGTGTGTATGCGCATGCATGTGTGTGCATGTGTATGTGTGCATGCATGCATATGTGTATGTGTGTGCATGTGTGCATGCATGTGCATGAATGTAAGTGTACGTGCCTGAGTGCATGTGTATTTGTGTGTACATGCATGTGTATGTTTCCATGTGCGTGTGTATATGTGCGTGTGCATGCATGTCTCTGCGTGCATGTGTGTGTGCATGTGTGTGTGTGCATGCATGTCTGCCTATGTGTCCATGTGCATCTGTGTATGTGATACGGTTTGGTGGTGTCCACACCCAAATCTCATCTTCAATTGTAGCTCCCACAATTCCTAGGTGTCATGGGAGGGACCTGGTGGGACGTCACTGAATCTTGAGGAGGGTTTTTCTCATGCTGTTCTGGTGACAGTAAGTCTCCTGAGATCTGATGGTTTCAGAAAAGGGAGCTCCCCAGCTTCAGAAAGGGGAGCTCCCCAGCACACGCTCTCTTGTCTGCCACCATGTAACATGTGACTTTGCTCCTCATCTACCTTCTGCCATGACTGTGAGGCCTCCCCAGCCAGGTGGAACAGTGAGTCCATTAAACCTCTTTCTTTTATAAATTACCCAGTCTCAGACATGTCTTTATTCGCAGGGTGAGAACAGACCAACACAGTATGCACGTGTGTGTGTGTATGTGTGCATATGTGTGTGTGTTATGTGTGAAAATGTGTATGTGTGCATATGTATGTGTGCAAATGTGCACGTGTGTGCATATATGCCTGTGCATATGTGTGTACATGTGTGCATGCCTGTGTGTATCCATGTTTGCGCATATCCATGCCTATGTACATATGTGTGTGTCCACGTCGGTGTGATCTGTGGGATTTCCCTACACCCAGGATTGCTCCTACAGTCAGCATCTCCACTGGGGAACGCAGAGGCAACAGCCACCGCCCCACCCCACCCTGCCCTCACCTGGGATGGAGAGGTGGTGGAGGGGCACATCCCAGAGCCGGGGAGACAGTGTCGACATCCAGTCCTCGTTGGCATTTCTGCAGCGCAGGTTGGAGAAGCTGCTGGAAGTGCTCACCTGCCCGCCCATCGGAGGTGAACCCTGGGCAACCTGAAGGAGAATAGGAAAAAGAGGTTTTTTATGGTTAAACTTGTGCTGCTGACACAGGGGTCATGGCTTTCCCTGGGAGGGGCTGGGGTGGTGGAGAGTGTGTGGTGGAGATCAGACTTCCTGAGAAAGGGGAGAGACGGGCCGGGCGCGGTGGCTCACGCCTGTCATCCGAGCACTCTGGGAGGCCGAGGCAGGCGGATCACGAGCTCAGGAGTTCAAGACCATCCTAGTCAACATGGTGAAACCCCCTCTCTACTAAAAATACAAAAATTAGCCAGGCGTAGTGGCGGGCACCTGTCATCCCAGCTACTTGGGAGGCTGAGGCACCTCGTGATCCACCTGCCTCGGCCTCCCAAAGTGCTGGGATGACAGGCGTGAGCCACCGCGCCTAGCCTTCTCCCTTCCTTCTTTGTGGCCTAATAAACTCTCCGCTCCTTAAAACCACTCCACGTGTGTCCATGCCGTTTTATCTAAAATGGCGCGAGAACAAGGACCCCGGTGTCCCTCCAGTCACCGGAGCCATAGCATTTTGGTGCATTGGCCGGGAATTCATTCATCAGAGCGGTGAGGATGGGACGAATCTCACCCTCAGATCTGTCCTTTAATCTCAGGGTTGTCTTCCAGCTATCCTACCGCAAAGCTTTCCTTCTTTCCTTCCTTCTCTATCCGCGGTCTCTCACTCTCTGTCGAATGCACGGGAATTTTTACAGCCTAGGGAAGTAATCCTGTTAGGCCACATCAGGAAATGCTGTCGACCAGGGATACAGCTCAGGAAAACGCTGTTGTAGTCTTCCAGGAATAGAGTTCTCCCAGGGATACAGCTCAGTCTTCCAGGAATAGGGTTCCCTCCTTTCCCCCTAAATAAAGTTACTTGATAGAATTCTCTAGCAGATGCATGGTATTTCCTTTTTTTTTTTTTTTTTTGAGACGGAGTTTCGCTCTTTTTGCCCAGGCTGGAGTGCAGTGGTGTGATCTCAGCTCACTGCAACGTCCGCCTCCTGGGTTCAAGCGATTCTCCTGCCTCAGACTCTCAAGCAGCTGCGATGACAGGCACCTGTCACCGCGCCTGGCTAATTTTTGTATTTTTAGTAGAGACGGGGTTTCTCCATGTTGGTCAGGCTGGTCTTGAACTCCCGACCTCAGGTGATTCGCCCGCCTCGGCCTCCCAAAGTGCTGGGATGACAGACGTGAGCCACGGCGCCCGGCCGGTGCATGGTATTTCTAAGGCAACAGCGCCCCCTAGTGGGAACAGAAATCCTCTTCATGGTCGGGCAGCACTTTGGGAGGCCGAAGCGGGCGGATCACGAGGTCACGAGTTCGAGACCAGCCTCAACGACATGGTGAAACCCCACCTCTAGTAAAAATACAAAAATTAGCCAGGCGTGGTGGCACACGCCTCTCATCCCAGCTATTCAGGAGGCAGAGGCAGGAGAATCGCTTAAACCCGGGACGTGGAGGTGGTAGTGAGCCGAGATCATGCCACTACCCTCCAGCCTACTGACAGAGCAAGACTCTATCTCAAAAAAAAAAATGACAATAATAATAATAGGCACCAGGAGGAGGCCCAAAAAGAGAAACCTCAGGAGAAGACAAAGCCTCTAGTAGCAGCTTGGCAGGCTTGCAAACTCCAGGATCTCCCCAGGTGCATCCGGTAGTTGCTAAAAGTGTGGCAGGCCAGCACATTTTAAAAAGGAATGGCCGGGCAGCAAGACAGAGTCACCTCGCTCCCGTCCAGCCTGTGGCAAAAAGCAGTGGAGACAGAACCGCTCCGAGTTGGAGGTCAGTGGATGCAAACCCCCTGCTCCAGTGGCTCAAAATGCCATCAAAGCACACGGCCGCGGGCGATTCCGGAAATGGAAGAAAGGAAAGCAGACCACCTTCTAAACAGTAGAGCTGTCCTCTCTCCTTTCTCCTCCCTCGTCCAGGCCTCCTCACTTCCTATAAGGGGCATCTCAGGAAAAACTCTAATCCAATATTTTTCTCAATCTTAGTTGTAGTTAGGAGGACCTATTTACATATGTTTCCAAACCACTGTCATGACAGCTCTACTGTCATGAAAAGCCTCCAAGTTAAGCCTAGGAAATAACTGTTTCCACTGCACACAATGTGCCAGGACGACTGCCCTCTAGGGGCAGCTCTTTGCCAGCAAACAGCCAGTAAAGCAAGATAAGCCAAGTCACTCTCCAGACATACAAGAGCTCAATTAGCTGATAGCTCTTATAAAAGCACTTAAATTATGCCAGGGAAATGTAGCTAACATGTACGCGGATTCCTAGGACACTTTCCTGATTATTCATGCTCATGCTACCATTCAGAAGGAAAAGCATCTTCTTACCACGAATGGATCTCCTATAAAATATCACCAGGAAGGCAGGGTGCGATGGCTCATGCCTGTCATCCCAGCACTTTGGGAGGCCAAGGCGGGAGGATCACCTGAGGTCAGGAGTTCAAGACCAGCCTGACCAATGGGATGAAACTCCATGTCTAGTAAAAATACAAAAGTTACCTGGGTCTGGTGGCGGACGCCTGTCATCCCAGCTACTCAGGAGGCTGAGGCAGGAGAATCACTTGAACCCGGGAGACAGAGGTTGCAGTGAGCCGAGAATGCACCACTGCACTGCAGCCTGGGCAAGAAGAGTGAAACTCTGTCTCAAAAATATAGACAGATAGATAGATATACAGAGATAGATAAATATAGACAGATAGATACAGAGAGATAGAGATGATAAAGAGATAGATTATATATAAAGAGACACATAGATATATAGAGATGATAGATAGATAGATAGATAGATAGATAGATAGATAGATAGATAGATAGATGATAGAGATAGGTAGATAACAGATAGATAGATAGATGATAGAGATAGGTAGATAACACATAGATAGATAGATAGATAGATAGATAGATAGATAGATAGATAGATAGATATAGATAGATAGATGATAGAGATAGGTAGGTAACAGATAGATAGATAGATAGATAGATAGATAGATAGATAGATAGATAGACAGACAGATAGATAGATAACCTCACCAGGAAATTAGCAGACCATTATTCTCAGTTTTTCTTCCAGGAGAGACAGCAGCCCAAATGAAAGGGATTAGCTGATCAGGCAGCTAAATCAAAGGCAAGGAAGCCTCAAGGCACTAACACACTTCCAGCCCTTTGAATCCAGGAGGACTCCATGAGAGAAACTAAACCTCAGTATTCTACTACAGAAATAGAGAAGGCCCCTTCTCAAGGGTATGCTTTTCCGCTGTTGGGCTACAGTCAGGATGGCAAACTCTATTTGCCAGCCTCCAGCCAATGAAGGTTTTTGTTTTTGTTTTTGTTTTTTGAGATGGAGTCTCACTCTGTCGTCCAGGCTGGAGTGCAGTGGCGCGATCTCGGCTCACTGCAACCTCCACCTCCCGGGTTTAAGCCATTCTCCCACCTCAGCCTCCCGAGTAGTTGGGACTACATGCGCCGCCACCATGCCCCACTAATCTTTTGTTGTTGTTGTTGTTGTTGTTTTTAGTAGAGACGAGGTTTCATCATGTTGGCCAGGATGGGCTCCATCTGCTGACCTCGTGATCCGCCCGCCTCGGCCTCCCAAAGTGCTAGGATGACAGGCGTGAGCCCCAGCACCCGGCCAGAGGTTCGTAAAATCCTTCACCAAAGCTTTTCACTTGGGAGAGGATAAAACATATCAATGTGCTCAGAGATTTGTTTTCAGACAGAAAAACCTCTCAACTGGGTAAGCATGTAACCTCTCTAGCTCACTTCCAACAAAAATTAACAGAAGTACCAGAGCTCCAATCCCAGGAGATAAAACCACCTTTATCTCACCCAGGAAATTTGGTGTTAGTGAAAACCGTCATCTGTCTCCTTCGCTAAGCCAAGCTGGGAAGGGCCCTAACCCTGTTCCTCTTGAACCCTCTCAGCAGTGAAAGATACCGGAATCAACACCTGGATACATCACGCTCAAGTCAAAGCCTGATCCGCTGAGGGCACCAGCCCTGACAGCCCAGCGGAATGTCCTGAAAAACAGTGGATCTTAGGCCAGGTGTGGTGGCCGGCGCCTGTCATCCCAGCACTTTGAGAAGACTGAGGCGGGTGGATCACGAGGTCAGGAGTTCAAGACCAGCCTGGCCAAGACGGTGAAACCCCATCTCTACTAAAAATACAAAACATTAGCCGGGCGAGGTGGCGGGGCACCTGTAGTACCACCTACTCGGGAGGCTGAGGCAGGAGAA
>NW_012117710.1:137774-138193 GCF_000951035.1 Colobus angolensis palliatus | reverse complement strand
CCACCCCACGTTCCCGCCATCATGGCCGCCCCCACCTGTGCCTGACATCCTGGCCGCCCCCACACGTTCCTGACATCTTGGCTGACCGACACGTTCCCGCCATCCTGGCCGCCCCACGTTCCCGCCATCATGGCCGCTCCCACCTGTGCCTGACATCCTGGCCACCCCACGTTCCAGCCATCCTGGCCGCCCCACCTGTGCCTGACATCCTGGCCGCCCCCAAACGTTCCCGCCATCCTGGCCGCCCCACCTTCCCGCCATCATGGCCGCTCCCACCTGTACCTGGCATCATGGCCGCCCCGACTCGTTCTCGCCATCATGGCCGCCCCCACATACTGCCAGGCGCGTAGGACATCATGGCGCCCTGTATTTGCATATTACGGAAGCTGGGCTGGGCGGGCCAGGTTTTTCGCGGGCTA
>NW_012117710.1:129782-131297 GCF_000951035.1 Colobus angolensis palliatus | reverse complement strand
CTGTGTGTGTGTGTGTGTGTGTGTGTGTGTGTGTGTGTGTGGAGAGACAGGGTCTTGCTCTGTCGCCCAGGCTGGAATGCAGTGGCACGATCTCAGCTCACTGCAGTCTCCACCTCCTGGATTCAAGTGATTCTCCTGCCTCAGCCTCCAGAACCAGTGGGATTACAGGCCCCTGCCACCGTTCCCAGCTAATTTTTCGTATTTTTAGTCACGAGTGGGTCTCACCACGTTGGCCAGGCTGGTCTCGAACTCCCAAGTTCAGCTGATCTGCCTGCCTCGACCTCCTAAAGTGCTGGGATGACAGGTGTAAGCCACCGCGCCCAGCCTGATAAGAACTCTTTCAACCAATTGCCAGTCAGAAAAATTTTAAAATCTAGTTATGACCTGGAAGTGCACCTCACCGCCTGTCGAGCTGTCCTGCCTTCACAGATTGAACCCATCAGGCCTCTGAGCCGAACCTCAGCCGTTATCACCCCCGTGACCTGCACATACACATCCCGGAGGCCTGCAGGAGCCCAGAAGTCGGGAGCAGTCAAAGAAAAGAACGACACAGAAGTAAAACAGCCAGTGCCTGCCTTCACTGATTAACTAAAATTACCACGTGTTACTATTCTGACTGGTCCCTGCCCTACCTTCGCTGATCCATTGACTGTGTGCCGTTCGTCTTCTGGACAATGTGTCTTAGGGTCTGTCCACCGTGCACCTTGTAACCCTTTCCTCTGCTAACAGTAGATAACCGTGGGGAAAAGAAAGAGGGATCAGACTGTTACTGTGTCTATGTAGAAAGAAGCAGACATAAGAGACTCCACTTTGTTCTGTCCTCGGAGAAATTCCTCTGCCTTGAGATGCTGTTAATCTGTAACCCTAGCCCCAACCCTGTGCTTGCAGAAACGTGTGCTGTGTTGACTCAAGGTTTAATGGATTTAGGGCTATGCAGGATGTGCTTTGTTAAACAAGTGCTTGAAGGCGGTATGCTTGGTAAAAGTCATCGCCATTCTCTAATCTTGAGTACCCAGGGACACAAACACTGCCGAAGGCCAGGCCGCAGGGACCTGTGCCAAGGAAGGCCAGGTACTGTCCAAGGTTTCTCCCCATGGGATAGTCTGAGATACGGCCTCGTGGGAAGGGAGAGACTGACACCCATAAAGGGTCTGTGCTGAGGAGGATCAGTGAAAGGGGAAGGCCTCTTTGCAGTTGAGACACAGGAAGGCCTCAGTCTCCTGCTGGTCCCTGAGCAATGAACTGTCTCAGTGTAAAACCCGATTGTGTGTTCTATTTACTGAGATAGGAGAAAACCGCCTTAGGGCTGGAGGTGAGACGTGCTAGAGGCAACGCTGCTGTTTCATGCACGAGATGTTTGCATTCCAGATGTTTGTATACGAGATGTTTGTATAGATGTTTGTATCCAGAGATGTTTGTATATGTGCAGGGCACAGCACCTTTCCTTAAACTTATTTATTTATTTATTTATTTATTTTTATTTTTATTTTTTTTTTGAGTCGGAGTCTTGCTCTG
>NW_012117710.1:122991-128771 GCF_000951035.1 Colobus angolensis palliatus | reverse complement strand
AACCTCCGCCTCCCGGGTTCAAGTGACTCTCCTGCCTCAGCCTCCTGAGTAGCTGGGATGACAGGTGCCCACCACCAGGCCCAACTAATTTTCTTTTCTTTTTTCTTTCTTTGTTTTTCTTTTTTTTGAGACGGAGTCTCGCTCTGTCCCCCAGGCTAGAGTGCAGTGGTGAGATCTCGGCTCACTGCAACCTCCGCCTCCCAGGTTCAAGCCATTCTCCAGTCTCAGCATCCTGAGTAGCTGGGATGACAGGCACCTGCCACCACGACCAGCTAATTTTCTGTATTTTTAGTAGACACGGGGTTTCGTCATGTTGGCCAGGCTGGTCTCGAACTCCTGACCTCATGATCTGCCCGCCTCGGTCTCCCAAAGTGCTGGGATGACAGGCGTGAGCCACTGCGCCAGGCCAGCAAAACACACTTTCAAAATGTCCTGAGGCCTGTCTCACATACTTTTCGGTTCAGAAGACTCGAGGAAACTGGTGTCTCCCAAGATAGGCCAGACCCAAAGGTGAACAGTCACATCCTCTGTGTCATGAACGATTCCACCAACTCCGGCTGCGGTCATCCTCCTTCCCTCCCATCCTCCTTCCCTCCCATCCTCCTTCCCTCCCATCACAGTCCCTCCCTCCCGTCAGAGATGCCTTCATCACACCCCAGGTCCCCGGACCACTGAGGGGCGTCCCCTCGTCCCCTCCTGTCCCCACGTCCCCTGACCCCTCCCCACACATGACAAAGTGGAACAGGAAGGAGCCCCAGGTGGCCCCCAGCCCCAGCCACGTCTGCCATCTCCTCTGGAGGGCATATGGGAGTGGGGTCTGGAGGCCGCCCCGCAGAGCACTGACCCTTCCTGGAGGACGTCCTCTCCACCCCGGTCCTCTCCACCCCGGTCCTCTCCACCCTGTGGCCTTCGCCGTCGCCGTGGGACTGCACAGGTGACGGATGGGCCGAGCCGCCCGGTGACCCGCCAGCCCGGTGAGACACCTACACCTCCCCGCCCGCTGAGTCCTCATCGCGTCCCAGAGGCGTGGGTGGCCGTGACCCGCACCTGGAACGCACGGGCCGAATAGTTGCTGGGTGAATCCACGAAGGACCGGAGTGCTCAGATCCCGGCATTCCCGCCGTCCCCCCGTCCCCACAGTCCCCGCTGCCCCGATCCCCCCATCCAGGCCCCGGTGGCCGAGCGAGGACGTCTGACCGTCCAGCAAGCCGTGGCCCCCAGCCTCATTCCCTAACCGTCCCGGGCCGTGTCCACACTGGCTCTGGCCCAGCAGAGAATTCCGGGCCTGCAAGGGTTACAGGCCACGGATCAGAGGCGACCGTCCCCCAGCCCGTGCGCCCGGCTACGGCTCCGGGAGGAGGAGGAGAAGGAACCTCAATGATGGAAAGGCGGGTCACCGATTCCCAGCCCACAGCAGGCACTGTCCCCGGCCCCCACGTCCCCCGCAGGGGAACTGGCATCAGCAGCACGGGGTGGACACACTCACCTTCCAGCCGCGGGACTCTCAGAGCTCCTGGCAGCTCCCACCGGGTGTCTGCGGGGGACTGTTCCTAAAACACACCCAGGCCGCTGCGATTGGCTGGCACGGACATTCCTGCCGGAGGAGGAGGGACGTCCCGCCCCGCCACGCGTCTGTCCCCACCCGGCCGGGCAGCAAACACCGCCCCGAACCCCCACGGGGACCCCCACGGGACCCCGCTGCCCAGGGTCAGGGGAGGGGCCGCGGTCCTCACAGACCAGGACTGGGGGCAGGTAGATCCCCCCAGGGAACCCAACAGTGTCCCCGGAGTCCCCCAGTCAGGGGTTTGCAGGCAGCAAGGATGTCCCCAAGGTGTGGTCAGAGGGGCTCTTGCAGGGGACATTGAGGTCTCTGACGGACGGGCCCCACTCAGGCCACTGGCCGCAGCCGCGGTGGGTCCCCCGGAGCCCCCAGGTCAAGGTGAACAGGTGCATGGGACCGGCAGACTGAAGCCTCAGGCTCTGAGCACCTCGGCCAGCAAACCGACCGGGGTCTTCCCCTGCACGTTCCGACCTCTGCCCGCCCGCGTGGGCCTCGTCCGGGCCCTGAGCAGCCTGTGAAGCCTCCATCGGTGGAAGTGGGTTCTCCCAGTGCTGCCCACACCTGGAGTCTGTCCCCGCTCCGGTGCTAACCAGGAGCCCAGGTGAGGGGTCTGTCCGGGGCCCTGTTCCTGCTTCCGCCCGGCTGCTTCCCATCCAGTCCACAGGCGCTCCCCACGCACCCCACTGTCTCCCACCCCAGGCTGGACCCCCGGACAGGGCCTCAGAGAGTGCATGGAACATTTGGGGGCGGCTGCTGTCCTGGCATGGGGACATCTGGTCGGCCGCCGAGCCACAGGCCACCGGCCTCTCTGCCTCTTTCCATCCTAACTCAGGCCCCGGGGGCTCCCCACACTCCGCCCTCCTCCCCCTGCTCCTCCTCCCTCCTCTCCCTCCTCTCCCTCCTCCTTCCTCTCTTCACTGAGACTCCCCATCTCTGCCCACAGCCCCCTGCGGCTTCCTCTTGGCCCATCTGTTTCCTCCCTTCTGCCTCTTTCCTCCCTCACCCTCCTCCCTTCACTGAGGCCCTGCGGGGACACCAGCCTCCTGTTTCCCGCCTCCTTCTGCAGCCCTGGGAGAGCCACAAAATGACCTGTGCCCTGGTGTGACAGGGAGCAGGAAGGCGGCTTCCACGCCTCTTCACACAGTCACGGGGCCCGGCCCTTCCTCCCTCTCTGTCCTGCTGTGAGGTGCACCCGTGGTCTCGGGGCCCGGCCCTTCCTCCCTCTGTGTCCTGGGCAGCCAGGTGTGGGCTGGACACCAGGTGGGGACATCATGTGAGCTGAGGGACGTGTCGTCCAAGTCGCAGCGCTGCCTCTTTTCTGCGAGCTGAGGGTTGTGAATGGTGCTTGAGTGACGTGAGCCGAGAGTGAGCCCCCGTCAATTGCTGGGTGCTTCCTGGAATGGAAAACCCCTTCTCCACTAGAAAATCACATGACGCCGGGGTTGAGTTTCGAATATTGAGGATGGGGAGCAACCCTCCCCCGGCTAGGAGAGACACCAGGCGGAGATAAAGCTTTGATTATTTACCAGTCCTGGGTCTGTGGCCTGAAGGCCCCCCCCAGGCAGAGATTAAAGGTTTGATGATTTATGGGGTCCTGCAGGCTCCACCCACACTGGGCAATCAGGAGTGCAGGAGACAGAGACGGATCTGCAGTCACCACCTTCACTGGGCCCAGAGCATTATCCCATCCTGTTTCCGGCAATTCTCAGCGGTGGTTTAGAGCCAGCAGGGAGGGTCTCTGGGAGGCTGCACTGTGACGAACAGAGGGTCCCTGCGGGTCATTGCCGGGAACAGAGGCACAAACCTGGGAGCCCCGAACACAGGTTTCCAACAGCACGGGGCAGCCGGCGGCTCACGGGGCCTCAGGCCGGGCCGTGACGGGGGGCTCAGAGCACAGCTGCGGGAGCTGAGACCGGAGGCCACATGATCTTTGATTCCCGAAGCTGCTGTGTTCTGAGCTGGCTTCTTTAAAACCATCACCAGGCCGGGCGCGGTGGCTCACGTCTGCAATCCTAGCACTTTGGGACTGAGCTCAGCTCAGGAGTTCGAGACCAGCCTGGGCAGCATGGTGAAACCCTGTCGGTACTAAAATACAAAAAAAAAAAAGCCGGGCGAGGCAGCACGCACCTGTAGTCCAAGGTACTCGGGAGGCTGAGGCAGGAGAATGACTTGAACCGGGAGGCGGAGGTTGCCGTGAGCCGAGATCGCACCACTGCACTCCAGCCTGGATGACAGAGTGAGACTCCATCACAAAAAAAAAAAGAAGGAGTGTCCGTTTCCTCTGGCCCAAGGGGTCACCCCGATCCCAGGTGCACCTGTCCCTGCGAGAGTCACTCAACTTTGTAGAGAAGAGTCAAAACAGATACAAACACCTGGTCCAACACACCAGTACTCAACAATAACATAGATTACCACTTTCCACTGATCAAGTCAACAGAGATTGAAAAACCAGCACGTTTGGGAGGCCGAGGCAGGCAGATGGCCTGAGCTCGGGAGTTCCAGACCAGCCTGGGCAACATAGCGAGACCCTGTTTCTACAAAAAACATATAAATTCGCTGGGCGTAGTGGTGTGTGCACTTGTAGTACCAGCTACGCAGACCTCATCCCTCCTCCTGTAGCCGCAGCTACTCAGGAGGCTGAGGAGGGAGGATCACTTGAGCCCAGGAGGTAGAGGCTGAGTGAGCTGTGATCACACCACTGCCCTCCAGCCCGGGTGACACAGCAAGATCCTGTCTCTACGGAAAAAGGAAAAAAGAAGGACTTCTGTCTACAATATTGACAGTTCCTGAGATTGCCTCCTGACATATTTCAAGTTCGGCCTAAACATTTCTCTGTACATAGTGAACTGTGACATTAACAGGAGGTGTAAACAGACCAGAACATACTCGTGTGCCAATTACTGAATTTCAGCCAAATGTTCAAACCGGATTCAAATGAGGTAAACACCAAGTTGCACCCAATGCAGCCGTGTCTCTGCCACACTTCTGCTTTCTGTGTGTCCTGTTTTTCTTTCTTTCTCTCTCTCTTTTTCTTTCTTTCTTTCTTTTTCTTTCTTTCCTTCTTTCTCTTTCTTTTCTTCCTTCCTTCTTTCTCTTTTTCTTTCTTTCTTCCTTCTTTCTTTTTGTTTCTTTCTTCTTTCTTCCTTCCTTCTTTCCTTTCTTTCCTTCCTTCCTTATTTCCTTCTTTCTCTTCCTTCCTTCCTTTCTCTTTCTTTCTTTCTTTTTCTTCCTTCCCTCTTTCTGTTTCTTTCTTTTCTTTCTTCCTTCTCTTTCCTTCCTCCTTCCTTCCTCCTTTCCTTTCCTTCCTTATTTCCTTCCTTCTCTTCCTTCTTTCCTTTCTTTCTTTCTTTCCTTCTGTTTGCCTTTCTCTCTCTTTCTTCCTTCTTTCTCTTTGTTTCTTTCTTTTTTCTTCCTTTTCTTTCTTTCTCTTTCCTTCCTTCCTCCTTTCCTTTGCTTTCCTTTCTTTCTCTTCCTTCCTTTCCTTCTTTCTTTCTTCTTTTTCTTCCTTCCTTCCTTCTTTGTTTCTTTCTTTTCTTTCTTTCCTTCTTTCTTTTTCTTTCTCTTTCCTTCCTTCCTTCCTCCTTTCCTTTTCTTTCTTTCCTTCCTTCCTTATTTCCATCTTTCTCTTCCTTCCTTCCTTTCTTCCTTCCTTCCTCCTCCTTATCAGTGTTCTCACTCTGTATTTATATTTCCACAGTGAGCTTTGCTGGATGGGACATGCACAAGTATAAATATGTCTGCGTACATAACGTGAAAGGCAAATAAATCTTGGAACCTCAAAATCACTAAACTGAAAAGGGAAAAGTCAAGCTGGAGACTACCTGGGGCCAACCTGCCTCCCATTCTTTTCAGAGTCACCCTGGGAAGGTTCCCCTGGGACAAAAGCATCTCCGATGGCTTCCTCCCTCCTAAGGTTTATGTAAAAATACAGATTCGGGGAGCCAGGCTCAGTTGTTTACATAGTGGCAGGCTGATGAAGGACTCAGAAGAATGTAATTGGTTGACTGTCGGAGGCCGAGGAGGGCGGATCACTTGAGGTCAGGAGTTTGAGACCAGCCTGGCCAATATGGTGAAACCCTGTCTCGACTAGAAGTACAAAAATTAGCCGGGCTTGGTGGTGGGCACCCGCTGTCCCAGCTACTCGGGAGGCTGAGGCAGGAGAATCGCCTGAACCCGGGAGGCAGAGGTTGCAGTGAGCCGAGATCCCACCATTGCACTC
>NW_012117710.1:121280-121631 GCF_000951035.1 Colobus angolensis palliatus | reverse complement strand
GAGTAGCTGGGATGACAGGTGCCCGTCACCTCGCCCGGGTAATTTTTTGTATTTTGAGTAGAGACGGGGTTTCACCGTGTGTAAAATAAACTTTCTAAATTGACTGAGACCTCTCTCCAATCGTTGGGGTTCACAATATGTATGGAATTTGAAGGACACAACTCTTAGGCTGGTTTATCTAGTTGATTATTTTGTTGCCTAAGTCATGTTGTTCTAATCCTACTTTCTTTTTTTCTTTTTTCTCTTTTGAGACAGGGCCTCACTGTTGTCGGCCCAAGCTGGAGTGCAATGGTGCGATCTCGGCTCACTGCAATCTCTGCCTCCCGGGTTCCAGCAATTCTCCAGCCTCAC
>NW_012117710.1:109492-116295 GCF_000951035.1 Colobus angolensis palliatus | reverse complement strand
ATTCTCCTGTCTCAGCCTCCTGGGTGGCTCGGACCACAGGCACCTGCCGCCACACTCAGCCAGTTTTGGTATTTTTAGTAGAGACAGGCTTTCGCCACATTGGCTAGGCTGGTCTCGAACTCCTGACCTTGTGATCCACCCCCCTCAGCCTCCCAGAGTGGTGGGATGACAGGCGTGAGCCACTGCGCCTGGCCTGCCAAAATCGTAGGTGAGACCATTCGGGCAGTGAAGAGATCTGACCTCACTGAGTCCGTCTTGCTTCGAACCTCCCAGCTGTCCTTCGTCCCTCCTGGGTGTCGGCCACAGTATCTTTGGGAGGAACTTGCTTTCTAGTAGTTTAGCTTGGAAACAAAGCTTGGAAACAAAGGGACTGATAACAGTCCCTTTTCCAAAGCAAACCTCCTTCTTGCCCGGAGACGAGACTGCGTTTACAGAACTAACAAATTAGCCACTGGATTAGAAACGATGGTTTCGGACTCAGGCCCCTGGATTAGAAACGACGGTTTTGGACTCAGGCCCCAGGATTGGAAACGATGGGTTCGGACTCAGGTTGCTGGATTAGAAACGACAGTTTCAGACTCAGGCCCCTGGATTGGAAATGATGGTTTCGGACTCAGGCCCCTGGATTAGAAACGATGGTGTTGGACTCAGGCCCGTGGATTGGAAACGATGGGTTCGGACTCAGGCCGCTGGAGGCTCCAAGATTCTGGCCCTCCTCGAATTGCTCCTGGGAAGACATCCCTCTTGTGAAACCGACGGTCGTGCTGAGATATGTCCCCACGCTGGACGGAGCAGCTGGTACCACCCAGAGGACCAACTGGCTCCTCTGGTCTGTGGTCCCCACCCAGGAACTGACTCAGCTTCGAGTCCCTGTGATCTCATCTCTGACCCAAGCGATCAGCACTGCCCACTTTCTGACCCCTGACCCACTAAATTGTCTCGGAAAACTCCCCTCCTGGGGTCCCTGGGGAGATGGAGTTAAAGAATAAGGAAACGCCCGCATTGCAGCTCTGTGGTGGTGAGAAATCCCTCTGTCTACGCAGCTGGCCAGGGGAGCCCCTGGGGCGGTGACAGGAAAGACCAGGGAGGATAAAGAAAACCCAGCTCCGGGGGGCACAAGGTCACAGCCGTGGCGCAGGCGGGAACCCCAAGATCAAAGGATAGCAGGTGCCGGCCTTGGAAGGGAGCGGCTCAGATTCCACAGAAGCCTCCCACGTCCTTGTCCCAGGCAGAGGCCGTGCTCCACCTGCAGATGGTGGGAAGAACGGAGATGTCTTGCCAAGGCCGGGGCACGTCGCCAGAGGGGCACAGGTGCCAGGGGGCCCGGCTGGCCCAGAAGAGAGGGCCCCGGAACCCAGGTCCACGTCAGGGCTGGAGTTTGCCCAAAACCATTTTCCCAGCTGATTTCCAAGACGTTCTGTGCCCCAGAAAACTGCTTGGAAACCCACACACAGTCTCACTGTGCGGCCCACCCCAAAGCCCATCCCTGGGCTTCATGAGCTATTGTTTGTTTTTTTTTTGAGACGGAGGCTTACTCTGTCTCCCAGGCTGGAGTAAGTGGTGCGATCTCGGCTCCTTGCAAGCTCCGCCTCCTGGATTCAAGAGATTCTCCTGCCTCAGCCTCCTGAGTAGCTGGGACTACAGGCACTGCCACCTCGCCTGGCTAACTTTTTGTATTTTTAGTAGAGACAGGGTTTCACTGTGTTAGCCAGGATGGTCTCCTAATTTGGTATTTTTAGTAGAGACCATGTTGGACAGTCTGGTCTCGAACTCCTGATCTCAGGTGATCCACCCACCTCAGCCTCCCCAAAGTGCTGGGATTCCAGGTGTGAGCCATAGAGCCTGGCTTTTCTTTTTTTTTTTTTTTGAGACTTAGTCTCATTCTGTCTCCCGGACTGGAGTGCAGTGTTGTAATCTCAGCTCACTGCAGCTTCTGCCTCCTGGGTTCAAGCGATTCTCCTGCCTCAGCCTCCCAAGTAGCTGGGACTACAGGTGCCGCCACCACATCCGGCTAATTTTTGTATTTTTAGTAGAGACAGGGTTTCACCGTGTTAGCCAGGATGGTCTCGATCTCCTGACCTCGTGATCCGCCCGTCTTGGCCTCCCAAAGTGCTGGGATTACAGGCGTGAGCCACCGCGCCCGGCTAATTTTTTTTTTTGTATTTTTAGTAGAGACAGGGTTTCACCGTGTTAGCCAGGATGGTCTCGATCTCCTGACCTCGTGATCCGCCCGTCTTGGCCTCCCAAAGTGCTGGGATTACAGGCGTGAGCCACCGCGCCCGGTCATTTCATTATAGTTTTTATGTGTGTTTCTCTGATGGTCAGTGGTATTGAACACCTGTTCATATACTCGTTTGCCATTTGTGTATCTTCTTTCGAGAAATGTCTATTCATATCTTTGGCTGTTTTTACATTTCAATTTAATTTTTTTATATTTCACTTTTCAGTTCAGGAGTACATGCGCAGGCTGGTGAAAGAGGTGAACTTGTGCCGTGGGTTCCTGTTGTACGGATGATTTCATCACCCAGGTATTAAGCCTGGTACCCAGTAGTGACTTTTCCTGACTCTCCCTCCGCCCACCCTTAACCCTCCACCCTCCCATCGACTCCAGTGCGTGCCGTTCCCCTGTGTTCACGTCGTTTAGCTCCCACTTACACGTGAGCACGTGTGGGTATTTGGTTTTCTGTTCCTGTGTTGCTGAAGACAATGGCCTCCAACTCCAGCCATGTTCCTGCAAAAGGCATGATCTTGTTTTTTTTTAATTTTATGACTTTTTGCCCATTTTTTAATCGGATTATAAGATACTTTTCTATGGACTTGTTTGAGCTCCTTATATATTCTAGTATTTTATCCCCCCTGAGGCTGCTGTTCTGAGCCTAAAGACGGAAGGAAGGCCTTGTGAGCTGTGCCCGGTACAGGTTTTTTGTTTTTTTTTTTCACATTATACCAGGTTCAAGCGATTCCCCTGCCTCAGCCTCCCGAGTAGCTGGGACTACAGGCGCCCACCACCACTCCCGGCTAACTTTTGTATTTTTAGTAGACACGGGGTTTCACCGTGTTGGCCAGGATGGTCTCGATCTCCTGACCTCGTGATCTGCCTGCCTCGGCCTCCCAAAGTGCTGGGATTCCACGCGTGAGCCACGGTGTCCGGCCACAATTAACCGTTTTAACGGGTCCCGTTCACTAGCATTTAGCACGTGGTTCCGCCGGGGGCAGATCTGTGCAAACCACACCCCAGAGGCCAAGGAAGCTGACGGCTGAAGAAAGAAACTGACTGATCAAGATTCTTAGAAAGAAATATGTAGAAATATGTAGGAAAGAAGCCGTATCTGCAAGGAGAGTGGATTCCGGTGCTCCCTGCAGACCCAGGGCTTCACCCCAGGGAGGAAAACGCAGGAAAACGTTGCTATGCGGGTGGGGGGGGGCCCTCAGGGACAGGGAAGGTACCTCACGGGCAGCCACGTGCACCTGCTAAGGGCAGGGTTTATGGTCCAGGCTACTTTGACCCAAGGACGGGATTTAGGTCACATTGGAGAAAGTGGCAATCACCTTCGGGACCTTCCCAGAGCAGGGGTTGGTCAGAAGCGAACACGCCGATTGGCCTCTCAGACGGAGCTGCTCTCTGTTCCACAAACAGGCGTTGTGAGACGCAGCCCCCACCTCTCCTGAGCTGCCCCCACCTCTCTCTATCTGCCCCCACCTCTCTCTAGCTGCTCCCATGTCTCTCTACCTGCTCCACGTCTCTCTAGCTGCCCCCACCTCTCTCGAGCTGCAGCAAATTCTCATGACTTCAAAGGAGACCCTATGCCCCTTAGGCAGTCACTCCGCAGCCCCTGCCAACCACAAACCCAGGTTCTGTTTCTGCAGCATTGCCTGTTCCTAGAAATGGAACCCCACGCTGTCCTCTTGTGTCTGGCTTCTCTCACCGAGGACAGTGTCCCCAGGTTCCTGTTCATGGCTGCGTAGTATTCCATTGTGTGGACAGAGCACACTTTGTGTGTCTCTTCCCTTGATGACGACCCAGGCTCTCTCGTGAAGCCACCATGTGTGCAGGTGACCTGTGTGCAAAGCCCTTGCAAGGCAGGTCCCAGAGGCCCTCTGCCGGCTCCCAGGCAGGTCCCCTCCCACCTCACAGATGACCACACAGAGGCTCAGGAGAGAGAAGGCAGGTTGCGGAGATGAGAGGCAAGCCCAGCCCTACTGGGGCCCAGCTGGGTGCCCGCGTGGCTCACGTCACCAGAGGGGCCTCCCTGCTGCATCTTTGAGCCGAGGGCACTGAGCCCGGGGGGGTCTCCGTAAGCTGGTTCGCACAGACACCCCCACACCTGCCCCATGGATGTGGGAGTCTCCGCCATTTCCCCTGGGGGCTCCTAGCCCCTCCCCCGCTAGGGACCCCCTCCCCGGGACTCCCCCAAGGGCTCCCCACCACACCCACTGCAGTGTTGGCAGCTGGAAACCCCCAGGCGACCCGAGGGACCCGGGGACAGGAAGGGAGGGAGGCAACTCCCCTGTGTGGTTCCTGTTTGCTCCGTGCGATGAGGTGTGGACACTGCAGGGTCAGGCCGCATCTCCCAGGCTGGCTGGGGGCCAGAGTTAGGGTCGGAAGAGCAGGGTGGTCTGTGGAATCGCCACGTTCACCCCCCACCCCTGAATAGCCTGGGCGGGCAGCGGCCGCACTCAGGCCCCAGCAGCAGAGCCCACAGCACGGGGGGTGGGTGCAGGGGTGGGGCAGGGGCCAGCTGTGCCATCCCAGGTGGTCTTGGGGCCTCTGCCTCCCTCCCACCATGTTGGGGACCTCGTGTTGAGGACAGGCTGACGGTCTGCGTTCTTGCTGGGTAGGGTGGGGGTTGGCCCCTCACGGAGGCGCCTCGGTCCTCCCAGACGCCGCCGGGGGTGCCTGGAGGAAGGCCCAGCTTCCCGAGCACCCGTACGGACGTCAGTGTCCCCGCGGCCACGGGGCGGGCCAGGGAGAAGGCCGAGTGTGTCGGGGTCTTCCCTGGACCTCCCCAGGGAGAGAGAGGAGGCAGCCGTCCCCGGCCGGGCTGCTGAGAATGGTGCCGGTCAGAGGGCGGAGGAAACAGCCCACACACTCCTGGGGCCGGTGGTGTTACCTGCACGTCCCAGGGTGCAGACACTGCGGGACGGTTGAGCTGGGGCTGCCACCATAGATGGCCCCAAACCAGGCAGAGGGGTGCACTGACCGCAGAGACTCATCCGCTCCCCGTCCTGGAGACCAGGGGTCTGAGGTCCAGGAGTCTCAGGGCCGTGCTCCCTCCACAGGCTCCGGGGAAGGTTCCTTCCTGCCTCTCGCAGCTCCCGGGGGCTCCAGGCGTCCCTGGGTTTGTGGCCGCGTCACTCCAGTCTCTGCTTCTGTCTCCACATGGCGTCCTCCCCTGTGTCTGCGTCTCGTCTACTGTCTCTCAGGACACTTGAGAGCATGAGTAAAGGGGTGCACGAACAAGGACTCTGGTGGCCCAGGGCACTCCACGTTCCGTCTCGGGGCCAGGCTGTCTCTGAAGGACACGAACACTGCCTAGTGGTGTTGGCCAATTTCTGTGGCCTCAAATCCTCCACCACAGCTGGTCACAAGCAAGGAAGCCTACGGCAGCACCGGGAAGGAACGCAGGGTTGCCTCTTGCGATTCCCCAGGCAGCGGCAGACACCGGCCCTCAGCCTCCGGGAGGAGTCTCCAGGCGCCCGTCTTCCCAGGTGCAGAGTTAGCGGCTCAGAAAGCCTCGGCGGCCTCCGGTGTCCACACAGCAGAGCCTCCCGAGGCGGCCGCCCCCTCGTGAGGTTCCAGCAACATCCGTGGAGACCACACTCGTCGTTAGACGGCGGCCACCCTGAGGCTCACGAGGACGTCCAGGGGCTTCGGAGCGGCTGCCTGGGAGACCTGGGTGGGCCAGGCCAGAAGAAGTCACAGGTTCGGAGAAACACGAGCGCCAAAACCACACGCCTGGGCCTTGGGAAGGCAGAGCTGGAGGAGGCGGTGGGTGGGTGCTATTCTTCAAGAAGGGCTGGGTGTTGGAGTGTGTGTGGGTGTGTGGTGCGGTGGGAGCTGCCCCTCCAGGACTGTGTTCTAGGTTTTGTGTGTGTGTGTGTGCCTGTGTGTGTGCAGTGGGGTGTGTCACGTGTCTCGTTCTTCACGGAGGCCTGTGTTCCGGTGTGTTGGGGGGGGCGGTGGGAGGTGTCCCCCAGGGACGCCTGCGTTCGCACTTGGTGGTGCTGCGGTTTGTTCTGAAGGATTCCAGGAAATAGCATCTGAAGTACCTTCCAGTGGGACGATGACTCCCTCAAGCTGACGTCATCTGGAAAACAACACATGGACGGAGAGATTGTTTTTAAAAAAATTTCTCATCTGACTAAATGCAGGTTCTCCAAAGAGAGGCTGGTGTCAGGAGGCCCCTCGGAGAAATATCCGTCTGTCGCTTGTGGGGACCAGGATCAATCCAGCTCCCAGTGGCCACAGGCGCTTGGAAAAATATTCATCTATCGACTGGGGGCATGAACTGGGAACAGGAGTCAAACCGGCAGGGGACGGACGGTGACCCTACTCCGGACGGGCTCTTCCTGGCCCTTTGAGTTTAGGTCCTTTGCTCTCCCAGGCAGCCCGCGTTCCCCCCATTCCTGCTCCCGGGAAGAAGTGTCTGTCCGCTCCAGCCCCGCACTGGGTGGCCTGGGCCGTCTCATTCCTGATTCCCCAACGGTCTGAGGCAGGAGAAGTGGGTCTGAGGCAGGAGACGAGGGTCTGAGGCAGGAGACGAGGGTCTGGAGGCAGGAGACGAGGGTCTGAGGCAGGAGAC
>NW_012117710.1:107629-109442 GCF_000951035.1 Colobus angolensis palliatus | reverse complement strand
GAGGCAGGAGACGAGGGTCTGAGGCAGGGGAAGAGGGTCTGGAGGCAGGAGACGAGGGTCTGAGGCAGGAGACGAGGGTCTGGAGGCAGGAGACGAGGGTCTGAGGCAGGGGAAGAGGGTCTGAGGCAGGAAAAGAGGGTGTATTTGGCCTCATAGTGTTAGAACGAGGCTGTCAGGGTGCGCCCTAAAGCAACCTGCTGTTCTCATGAGAGGGAAGAGATGCCAGGGATACTTGGGCACAGTGAAAAGACTCTATAAGCACACACCATATGGCATCCACAAGCCAAGGAGAGGGGTTTCGGGAGGAACCAGCCCGAGGGACGACACCTTGCTCTCAGACTTCAGCCTCCAGGACTATGGGAAGGTAATTTTCAGTTAAGCCCAGCCCTGAACCCTCACACAGACGGGTACATTTACTGTCCCTGTTCTTCTGCCAAGGAAATTGAGGCACAGAGAAGTTTAGTGAACTGGGCCCATAGGAGAGAACCAGGAACGGTCAAGCTTGGGTTGGAACAAACCACCCTTTTTGCAGCACTCATGCTCTTAGGCACTACACGTTTCCTTGGATACGCTGGAAACACGGAATACTGCAGCACAGCCTGAACAGGCAACGTCACAGTAACAAAGACGACACTGAGTCGAAGTGCCTTCAGCCACATGGGAATGTGTCAGAAGAGTACGGGGGTGTCTCATGGATGGCATGAATAGAAGACCCCTAGAAAGGAAGAGACGGCTCAGCCCACTACCCTCAGGGGAAGGTCTTGGTTCTGCTCCACCACCGAGTAGTTTCCCACCTCTGACAGCGGAAGGCCTCAGTACCTAGGAGACCTCAGTACCTGGAAAGTCTCAGTACCTAGGTGACCTCAGCACCGATGAGGTCTCAGTACCTAGGAGATCTCAGTGCCTAGGAGACCTCAGTACCTAGAAGATCTCAGGACCTAGGAGGTCTCAGCAAATAGAAGGTCTCAGCACCGAGGTGACCTCAGTACCGACGAGTCTCAGTACCTAGGGGACCTCAGTACCAACGAGGTCTCAGTACCTAGGAGATCTCCGTGCCTAGGAGACCTCAGTACCTAGGAGGTCACAGCACCGAGGCGACCTCAGCAACAAGGAGGTCTCAGTACTTAGAAGGTCTCAGGACCTAGGAGGTCTCAGCACCTAGGGGGTCTCAGCACCGAGGAGGTCTCAGTACCTAGGGGACCTCAGTACCGACGAGGTCTCAGTACCTAGGAGATCTCAGTGCCTAGGAGACCTCAGTACCTAGAAGGTCTCAGGACCTAGGAGGTCTCAGCACCGAAGCGACCTCAGCACCGAGGAGGTCTCAGTACCTAGAAGGTCTCAGCACCGAGGAGGTCTCAGTACCTAGGGGACCTCAGTACCGACGACGTCTCAGTACCTAAGAGATCTCCGTGCCTAAGAGACCTCAGTACCTAGAAGGTCTCAGGACCTAGGAGGTCTCAGCACCTAGAAGGTCTCAGCACCGAGGTGACCTCAGTACCGACGAGGTCTCAGTACCTAGGAGATGTCAGTGCCTAGGAGACCTCAGTACCTAGCAGGTCAAACTGAGAGACGAAACGTAGAAGGGAGGTTGTCACGGGCTGGGGGAGGCGGAGTGGAGAGCTGCTCATGGAAAGATGCGAACGTTCTGCAGATAGACGGTGGTGCCCAGCGCACCACGCCAATGTGCTCAGTCCCACCGAACTGCGCCCTGAAAACGGCCAGCATGGCCAACTCCGTGTTTTGTATACGGCGCCACAGGAGGAAACAGTCGTCGGAAGAGAGGGAGGGAGAGAAGCCTTGCACAGGGATAGGC
>NW_012117710.1:106107-106612 GCF_000951035.1 Colobus angolensis palliatus | reverse complement strand
GTCACTCTCCGTCGCTCTCCGTCACTCTCCGTCAGTCTCCGTCGCTCTCCGTCGTTCTGCGCCGCCCTTCAACTCCGCTCGGTTCTTCTCCGTCAGACATCGTCTACCTTCGTCACTCTCCGTCGTTCTCCGTCACTCTCCATCGTTCTCCGTCACTCTCCGTCGTTCTCCGTCACCTTCTGTCCCTCTCCGTCACTCTCCGTGGCTCTCCGTCGGTCCTCTTCGCTCTCTATCGCTCTCCGTCACTCTCCGTCGCTCTCCGTCTCTCTCCGTCGCTCTCTGGCTGCTCCCTTCCCCGCGCGCCGGCTGCAGAAAGCCTCACGGCCTTTGCCTGCTCATAGCCCTTTTCCGTCCCTCTCCGACACTGCTGTCTCTGTGGGTCCCGGGTGATTTCTGCTCGGCCCGTGACTCTGTCTTCCTCCCTTCGCTCCTGGGAGAGTGGCCTGATCCCTCCCGAGACGCCTCTCCCCGATACCCGGCCTGACTGATGGTGGGGAGCGGGGGT
>NW_012117710.1:105449-106057 GCF_000951035.1 Colobus angolensis palliatus | reverse complement strand
GGGAGGGACAGGGCTGTTTCTCTTTTTGGTCCTGTTTGCATCTGCTGAGCTGGAGGTCCTTGTGATCCGGACAGGTGGGGCAGAATGGGAGGGCCAAGGTGAGGGGAAGGAAGGAGTGGCGGCCTGGTCCCAAGGGGCCAGGAAAGGGGTTCGTGGTGCGGTTCTGACGTGTGACCCCATCCACAGGAGAAGGGACACCTCAGACTCTCCCGTTCCTGGCCATGGGCATGGCCCAGTAGCTGCCTTCCCTGGCTGTACTCGAGGCTCACTGGAGGAAACTTCTTTTTCATTCTGGCAAAATTTCTAAAAGTCTTTTACAGATCTCAGTGAATTGCAAAGCTGCCCGTGCGCAGCGTCTCACCCGCCACTCAGCAGCCTCAGCGCACACAACCCCCGCCGCGCGCCACAGTGCCACATGGCGTAAGATCAGCGCGGGGCTGGCGAGGGACCTCACTTAACCCTACGTAGGGCGCGGGGGGCGGGGCTTGCCGTGACGGCCACCACTCCTATTGGTCAGCGCGAACGTCAACGACGTCTGCGATAGGCTGTAGATGAAAAGGGCGGGCCTCCACTGCTCTGGGCCGGGCGAGGGGGCGGTACAGAGGGAG
>NW_012117710.1:105078-105399 GCF_000951035.1 Colobus angolensis palliatus | reverse complement strand
CCCGTTCCTGGCCATGGGCATGGCCCAGTAGCTGCCTTCCCTGGCTGTACTCGAGGCTCACTGGAGGAAACTTCTTTTTCATTCTGGCAAAATTTTTAAAAGTCTTTTACAGATCTCAGTGAATTGCAAAGCTGCCCGTGCGCAGCGTGTCACCCGCCACTCAGCAGCCTCAGCGCACACAACCCCCGCCGCGCGCCACAGTGCCACATGGCGTAAGATCAGCGCGGGGCTGGCGAGGGACCCCACTTAACCAGAGGTAGGGCGCGGGGCGGGGCTTGCCGTGACGGCCACCACTCCTATTGGTCAGCGCGAACGGCAACG
>NW_012117710.1:102953-103427 GCF_000951035.1 Colobus angolensis palliatus | reverse complement strand
GTCCTGTGATTTTGTGTATTTATTGGACTTACTTTGAAATTAAACTAAATGATACCCAAGGTAGAGCATGAAAAAAAGAAAAAACAGGCTATGGTATTTGAAAAACAAACAAAACCATTTGGTTTGTTGGTTTGTTCTTAGACCCTCACAGGCTTCTAGGTCACACGTTTCAGTTTCTCAGCGAGTGACGTTCTCTCCGGAAGCCGTGTCAGCCTCTTGTTTGACGATGTCAGCCACAGCAGAAAGAAGCATTCCGTAGGCCCCGTGCTCAACACCTTGGCGTGAGCTCCTGCCGTCTTCTGTTCATGCTCATCACAGCTCTAAGATCAGGAGGACACAGGGTGTCCTCCTGATCTCTGTGGGAGGATGGAGGATGGAGGCGGAAGGGTGACGGCAGGACCACATGAGGGGTGGCTCCCGACGTAGGGAGGGGAGCCGGCCCAGGACCTCAGTGCCCATCGCGTCCTTCCTCCT
>NW_012117710.1:101899-102251 GCF_000951035.1 Colobus angolensis palliatus | reverse complement strand
TCCCTGGGGGTGTGTGCTTATATTGGCAGGGAGGGGTGTGAGCATGTACAGAGCGTGTGTGCACACCTTGGGGATGTGTGCTGGCATTGGCAGGGTCAGATGTGAGCGCGTACAGAATGTTTGCTGGCATTGGCAGGGACAGATGTGTACAGAGCATGTGTGCACACCTTGGGGGTGTGTGCTGTTGTCATGGACAGATGTGAGTGTGTACAGAGTGTGTGTGCAACCCTGGGGGTGTGTGCTGGTGTTGGCAGGGACAGATGTGTACAGAGCGTGTGTGCACACCTGGGGGTGTGTGCTTATGTTGTTTTGTAAGCGGCAAATAAGTGGCCTGTTGCGTCGGGCGGCCCTG
>NW_012117710.1:96952-97594 GCF_000951035.1 Colobus angolensis palliatus | reverse complement strand
ATCATCACATCCGGTGGCCTGTCCAGGTGGGCATCATTGTCTTTTGCCTGAGGCAGCTGTGATGCCATGGAGGTCATGCTTGTCAGTTCTTCCTGTGTACACCTCTCCTGCTGGAGTGCCTTTCCTTATGATGACTTGTTGAATTAGCATGGAGAATGCAGAGAGGCTCTGGGCCTCTCCCTCCCATTCTTACTCCCTGGAGCTGTGATGCCCAACAAGAGAGCCCATAGCCAGAGGCTCCTTTAAATTTAATTAGAATAAAGATTTGATTACATAGCTAAACACATTTGAAAAGAACTTCACAGATTAAATTCCAGATTCAACCCTTCAGGCCCAGTGGCCACGTTTCGGGGCTCAGCAGCTGTAGGTGGCTGTTGTCTTTCTGTGTTGGCTGAGCAGATGGGGGCGTTTCCAGTTCAGCAGGCAACTCGCTTGCATGGCTCTGCCTGTGGTGAGGGCACCTAGGCTGGAGAGCCTCGTGGGGATCCCTTAGGCCTCTGGCAGCAGCCAGGCTGCACGGTTTCTGTGCCCCGGGTCCTCTGCAGGCCCAGATGGATCCCACCACAGAGCCAGCACTGCTAGACTTGGGTTCCGTGTGCAGACAGCAGAGGGGCACGTCCGGGCCTTGCAGGGGCTGGGGTG
>NW_012117710.1:95954-96262 GCF_000951035.1 Colobus angolensis palliatus | reverse complement strand
TGCAGGCTTCTCTGTGGATGGTGAATTGAGATCATGCAGAGTGACTAGGTTTGGGCTCCTGGCCAGCGTGGAACCTGATACCTTTAGGTGGAACCCGATGTGCCTCCATGTGTACATGGCAAAGAGAATGCAGCATTGTCAGCTTGAATCCAGATGTGCTCCCGTTTTGAGGTGGAAGGTTCTGGGAGTACTGGCCATTGGTGATTGTGCTGCCATGGGGGACTTTGAATGCAGGCACTGGTTTGGGATAACCCTGGTTTCCTGGTCCTGTATGTGGGCATCCCTGAATATCCCGGACTGGAGGAAGG
>NW_012117710.1:94315-95140 GCF_000951035.1 Colobus angolensis palliatus | reverse complement strand
CTGTATGTGGGCATCCCTGAATATCCCGGACTGGAGGAAGGCAGGGGAGATGGGAGGGTGACAAGAGGTCAGGTGTTTCCAGCTGTGGGGACTGATGCCATCAGATGGCTGAGATCAGGATGGTGGTGGCCAGGGACCAAAGCAGGGGTGCGTGGAAATGCCATGTTTCCCGGAGCATGGGGAGGACCTCTTGAACTCTATTCCTGGGCAACAGTTCTTCCATTCTCAGGAATCTGTGCCATTGTAATTGGGTAGGAAATTCTGTAATTGCTCTAATTACTTACTGTTAAGTCCCCATCCCAATGACCATGAATTAGCAACAGTAAAAACAGTTTGCCTGGTCAAACCTTACCAAGAAAAACCAGTGGAACTAGTTTTAGTTGCCTCCACTTCCCTCCAAATCAGATTCTCTATCGGCTTGTGTCCCCACACTTGCTGCAGTTTCCCCTGGGCCTGGCAGGCACATTCCAGACATTCACATCTCAGCTGAGATGCAGGCGTGCACATTATTTACAGAAAATTGCACTGCACTGTGATTGGCTTGAGCTGACATTCTCTAGGTGGGAGGCAGAGGTTCAAAAGTTCTAATGGGATGAAATTAGAAATATAAATTTTTAAAATTCACGTGTTATGAACTCTGTTCAGTGATTTCCTCTGAAATGAGAAACTATTTGCAGATGAGGCAGTCAGCCTGCAGCTCTCCTTAGATCTGTCCTAGACCTCGATGCCGTCCTTTGGCCTCTTCCTGGGTGTGGGGTGCTTTGCTTGAAGCATAAACCAAAGGCAAGAACGTGGTCTGCATCACTACTGCAGCCAGCTCAACGC
>NW_012117710.1:90508-90820 GCF_000951035.1 Colobus angolensis palliatus | reverse complement strand
GGTTCACAACTGGTGTCGATGGCCACGCAGCATTTCTGCCAGGTACATGAGTGCGGGGACTTGAGTTTTGGGGTGTGTGTCCTGGTTGCCTAGTTGCTTGGAAGACCCCATTCGGACCCCAGCCTGAGTCACCATGAGGCCTCCTATTTCACACGCCACACGGAAGCCGTGGCTTCAGTCACTGACGTCCACCAGGTGTCAGATGTGCGTGTGTATGTTCCCTGGTCTCGGGATGGGTCTTGTTTTGAGGTTATAGTAAACGTTCTTTAAGAGGGGTTTTGGATTTTTTATGTTGTTTGCAAGGAGGCAGCA
>NW_012117710.1:89964-90458 GCF_000951035.1 Colobus angolensis palliatus | reverse complement strand
AAGGGCGGGCGTCAGTTGATCTTATTTGTGGTGGTGCTTATGGTGGCTTTTCCGTAAGGAATGTAGACTTTATTAGCTTTGACAAGAGAATCCTGAGTGATAAATTGGAAGAATGTTTCAGGAAATTCTGGAACCTGTAGTGAATCTGGAATCTGTATGAAATTGAGATTTGGATTCTCACGATTTCCTAATGCTACCCTGAAACCCAGTAGATGAGACAGTCGTAGAGCTTCAGTTGTGCTGCTCCGGTTCCCCATTTTAAAAGGAACACGTTGCTTTCATCTAGAATGTTCTGAGCTGTGAGTGCTGCTGGCAGAGTGACCAGCTTTCTGCATCAGAGGGGAAGCCAGGGCTGCGCTCACGGCGTCGCGGCAGCTGGGAGCTGACCCTGGACCTCAAGCACGTGTGATGCTGACCATTTTCTGTAAACTCCAAGGGTGTAGTGGTCTCCTTGGCCCTTTACAGTCTTCTGAAGCTTTTGATGTGTCTGCACT
>NW_012117710.1:89687-89914 GCF_000951035.1 Colobus angolensis palliatus | reverse complement strand
TTCTCACTGGTGTCTTCAGGGCTTTAGGCCTTCTGAACAAGCAGGAGGAAGGATGACTTTGTAGAGCTTTGGAAACCTCAACGGACTTCAGGGCCATTCCCCTTGGCAGGAGAGAGCCCCACTGGAGGCGAGCAGGGTGCTGTGCGGGCCTGTGCTGGGCCCAGGCATGTACGGGCGTTGTGAGGTCCACAGGACACAGATCGGTCTTGGTTCACAACTGGTGTCGA
>NW_012117710.1:89336-89637 GCF_000951035.1 Colobus angolensis palliatus | reverse complement strand
GGTTACATTTGTGATTTTTTTTTCAACCTTGTGATGGTGTGAACTAGTCACACTCAGTGCATTGTTTGGCCCAAGATGGGCTGCCTCTGGATGAATCCATTGTAAGTTGAAAGTATTATGTCAAATGCACTTTCTATTTGGGATATTTTCAGCTTACGCTGGGTTTGTTGGAACAGTTTCATCCCATGGTAAGTCAGGGAGCATAAGTGCTCATAAAAGCAGAGACGATCTCATAGATACCGTGAGATATAATGTCTGTGATGTTATAGAGATACGATGAAAACAATCAAGTGGGACTTGG
>NW_012117710.1:88812-89160 GCF_000951035.1 Colobus angolensis palliatus | reverse complement strand
GGATTTTTTATGTTGTTTGCAAGGAGGCAGCAGAGAGTGCTTGAGCAGTGAGATCCCCTTTCCAACCAATGCAATTTCAGGTCCCAGCAGGTAATGAAGGCAGCGGAGCTGTGGGATCACCTTTCCAACCAATGACAATTCAGATCACAGCAGGTAATTACAGCAGCGGGGCGGGTGGCAGAACCCTGAACTGTGGCTGTTTCTGGTGTCTTGCCCCGCGGACAGAGCGTGCTGGGGCCTCCGTGGTCCTCTATGGGGTGAGTGGAGCGCATGTGCTGGGTGCTGCTGGGCCCTGGCTGGCTCCCCAGCCTGGGGTTTATGCAGGACTCATTCTTAAGACAACTTGGA
>NW_012117710.1:81922-83117 GCF_000951035.1 Colobus angolensis palliatus | reverse complement strand
GACTCCAGGCAGGAATACAAGCTACTTACCCCTTGACTTCAGCCCTGGGACTCCTGACTTCCTGGGCTGAGAGGAGGTTTGCATTTGTGGTAATTTGTTGCAGCAGCAATAGGAAGCTAATGCATTGTATCTGTTCTTCACCTCCAAACCTTTGAAAAGTAATCCTGTTGTATTGGCCTTTTGTGTGGCCTAAATTCTAATGAGATGGTTTGTAGGAAATAATGGACACAAACGGTGCCAGAACGCAAAGTGGGACCGAAGCAGTGTCTTCTCTGGTTCTTTAGTTTGGGTCTGTGAAGTTAGATTTTGGTCAGAGAGTGTGTGGTCTTGTTCAGCGTATACCTGGAGTACTTGTTCAGAGCTCCTGGGGGAGTGGTCTTTAACACTGTTAGCATTAAAACTTCAAGCACATCAGGGTCAGAGTTCCTGAGTCAGTGTTAGGCAACCTTTGAATAAGAGTTGGCATGTAGAATCTGCCCACTTTACTAGTATGAAGCAGCAAAATCTTTTTTCTTATTTTTTGAGGTGGAGTCTCGTTCTGTCACCCAGACTGGAGTACAGTGGTGCGGCCTCGGCTCACTGCAACCTCCACTGCCTGTGCTGAAGTGATTCTCCTGCTTCAGCCTCCAAATTGCATGATTTATTTTCCTGTTTTATATACTTAGTATACGAAAACTCTGCAAACTTTATTAATACAAATGACATGCCAGAACTTAGGAGAATCCGGCATTTTCCCATGCAAATTAGTAGTGATGTGGAATTCCTGGGCTGGTTTGGTTTTATAAGACATAGGGGGCGGATTCTTTGCCTAATTTCTGTGCAGCTAACAATTGTTAATCACCCAGCACTCTTATCTCCCCCAACAGCTCAGGTCAGGGGGGTGTTACCCCCACTGTCATGATGAGAGGCAGGAGACTGAGGCTTAGATGAGTAGGTGACACATTACTGTCCAGCCGCACCCACCCCGTAGTTTCCTGCCGTGGCTCAGCTATCTTCCTGCAAGAAAGGACAGACACCCTGGTGCTGGGTAGAATTCCTTGTGAACCCCTTTCCATCCTCCAGAGAGTTCTTGCTTTATGGTGGTAGCTCATGGGGAGGCCTCTGACCCACTGAGAAAGTGACTCATGTTGTGACATTACTGTCTCTCTGTCCAGCTGTTGTCGATTGGGTGATTTGTAAACAGACATTTATTGCT
>NW_012117710.1:81531-81872 GCF_000951035.1 Colobus angolensis palliatus | reverse complement strand
GATGGTCTCGATCTCCTGACCTCGTGATCCGCCCGTCTCGGCCTCCCAAAGTGCTGGGATTACAGGCTTGAGCCACCGCGCCCGGCCGCTTTTTTGAAAGTCTTATTGCTTGGCCTTACCGACTCAAATGTTGAGTTACGTTGATTCTGTTCAGAACGTTCATCCCTCTGTCTAGGGTCCAGTCGTCTTTCAGGGAGGAACCGTCTTCCTCATCTTTGTCCCCTACAGTACTGTATACTTAATAGTCAAATATTTATAGGTTACATGGGCGACTGATCTGTTCATTAGGAGGAAAACAATGCCAATTTTCACATCATTATAATGGACTTGTTAAATGATTG
>NW_012117710.1:81205-81481 GCF_000951035.1 Colobus angolensis palliatus | reverse complement strand
TCATTAGGAGGAAAACAATGCCAATTTTCACATCATTATAATGGACTTGTTAAATGATTGTTAGTATAATGAAGTTTACATGGAAAAAGAGGCTTTGCAGATGTGAGTATAACGGACAGTGAGATGGGGGAGGACCCTGGGTTGTCCGGGTGGGTCCAGTGTTTTCACATGTGCCTTGATGAGAAGGAGTACGAGGGTCTGCCTCAGAGGAGGAGACCTGAGGATGAGATAGAGGCCAGAGGGCTGTGGGGCTGAGGGCGAGGGTGGGGCAGGGGC
>NW_012117710.1:79103-79621 GCF_000951035.1 Colobus angolensis palliatus | reverse complement strand
AGTTGGATCAGCAGGCGATTGGCCAAAACAAATTCTGTCTTTGGGTTTCTTTAACCAAACAAGGGAGTAGAGTGTAGGCTGAAGTGGCAAATTCATTTCAGAGCTCGTCAGAGCCCTCAGTGATTGAGCAGCCTTCTCAGGTGAACGTGTAACGTGCCGTGAGTCTTGACAAGCCTGGCTACTGATGTGTGCACGTGACACCACGGAGCCCCCACCTAGGAAGATGTGGTTTCTGTAACAAGCTTTGGAAAACCGAAGTTCAGCTTAATTATCCAACTTGGTTACAGAAAAAGCTTTGAACAGATGGCCAAGACCTGATTGTCTCATGGTCGAGATGTGGTTATAAAACTGCCCTTACTTGGTGCCAGTGTTGGTCCTCAGTGATACTCCTCCAACCTCACTGAATAGTTTGGAGACTGAAATGAGACTGAAAATCTCCTTAAGGTGAAAAGGGCTCTGGGGCACCCGAGAATATCCGCACACCCGTGGCCATTCCCCTTTAAGGTCGAAAGGACGGC
>NW_012117710.1:77946-78536 GCF_000951035.1 Colobus angolensis palliatus | reverse complement strand
GTGCCGTGAGTCTTGACAAGCCTGGCTACTGATGTGTGCACGTGACACCACGGAGCCCCACCTAGGAAGATGTGGTTTCTGTAACAAGCTTTGGAAAACCGAAGTTCAGCTTAATTATCCAACTTGGTTATAGAAAAAGCTTTGACCAGATGGCCAAGACCTGATTGTCTCATGGTTGAGACGTGGTTATAAAACTGCCCTTGGTGCCAGTGTTGGTCCTCAGTGATACTCCTCCAACCTCACTGAATAGTTTGGAGACTGAAAATCTCCTTAAGGTGAAAAGGGCTCTGGGGCACCCGAGAATATCCGCACACCCGTGGCCATTCCCCTTTAAGGTCGAAAGGACGGCTGGGTCACGCGGGAGCATCCGCACACCGGTGGGCATCCCCTTTAAGGTGGAAAGGGCTGCTGGGGTGCCCCCCAATATCTGCACACCCGCGGCCATTGTTCCTGTCCCCCTTTCTGCTCAGTCACCTCTGTGTTCCCACATTCAGACTTTGGGACACTCATGAGCAGCTCGTCCCCTGGGCTGGTGAGGAAGGAGTGGGAGGTTGTTCTGAGGCTCTGTCACTGTCTGCCCTGTTATGAGC
>NW_012117710.1:76541-77386 GCF_000951035.1 Colobus angolensis palliatus | reverse complement strand
AGGGCTCTGGGGCACCCGAGAATATCCGCACACCCGTGGCCATTCCCCTTTAAGGTCGAAAGGACGGCTGGGTCACGCGGGAGCATCCGCACACCAGTGGGCATCCCCTTTAAGGTGGAAAGGGCTGCTGGGGTGCCCCCCAATATCTGCACACCCACGGCCATTGTTCCTGTCCCCCTTTCTGCTCAGTCACCTCTGTGTTCCCGCATTCAGACTTTGGGACACTCATGAGCAGCTCGTCCCCTGGGCTGGTGAGGAAGGAGTGGGAGGTTGTTCTGAGGCTCTGTCACTATCTGCCCTGTTATGAGCAGGGCGAGGCAGTGGCAGTGACCCCGGAGGAGTCTGGTCAGTGAGGGCTCCAGCAGGAAGTGCTGAGGCTTGAGGTGGCTCTGCCAGTCGTAACCAAATGTCTTCCCTCTTATTTCCACGATTCCTTCTAGTTCTGTGCCTTGCACTGCAGAGTCTCTGTGTGTCTGTAAATACACATGAGTTATGATACAGGTGTCTCTTTCCCCTCTGTATGGGGCTGGGTCCAGGGAGTGAAGTGCAAGACCCCCTTACTGCTGGATGCCCACCAGCACGGCACTGCCTGCCCTGCTAACGAATGCCTACAGCAAGTCCTGGAAGCCCCCTTCTGAGCACCTGGCCTGTTGACGGTGTACACAGAAGACAAATGAGCTCCCCTTGCCCCACCATGAGCAGAGACTGGGGAGGTGGCAGCAGCACGGTCCTCCATGGTGCATCCTTGGTGCATGGAGGAAAGTGTGTTCATGCTTAAAACACAGCCCATTCTCTCAAAAGCAGGGTGACAACCACATTTATATCTGGAATCTGAAAAAAGGGCC
>NW_012117710.1:71997-72268 GCF_000951035.1 Colobus angolensis palliatus | reverse complement strand
CACTGCATTCCAGTTCGGCCAACAGAGCGAGACTCCATCTCAAAAAAAAAAAAGAAAGAAAAAAAAAGAATGGCTGCTCCATAGGCAGAGTGGCCCCAAAGGCTGCTGGTTGCCCATTTTCATGGTTATTTCTTGATCATATGCTAAATAAGAGTTGGACGATTCATGAGTGTTCCAGGAAAGGGGTGGGCAGTTCCCAGAACTGAGAGTTTCTGCCCTCCCTTCTAGACCATGTAGGGAACCTCCAGATGTTCCCATGGCATCTGGAAAC
>NW_012117710.1:70757-71080 GCF_000951035.1 Colobus angolensis palliatus | reverse complement strand
CACTAGCAGCCCCCACATCCGGGCACAGTGGCCTGAAGGTTACAGGCAAGGGTGGCACGAGACCTACAGCAAAAGCTCTGAGCAGGGAGCTGCCCAGGCAGTTCCACCACCGTCTCCCCTCTGACCGCCGAGGAAACTGAGGCTCATGGTGACGTGGCCCAGGTCTGTTGGACTCACAGTCCTTCTCATCCCCAAGATCAGAGGGCTGTCACCAGGGAAGGAGCTGGCCCCTAGACACCGCCCAGGAAGCACACAGGGAAGGATGCGCTGGGGACTTCGGTATGTTATTGCAAAAAAACATTTATTGCTATTTGAACCCTGCT
>NW_012117710.1:70328-70707 GCF_000951035.1 Colobus angolensis palliatus | reverse complement strand
GCGGCACGAGACCTACAGCAAAAGCTCTGAGCAGGGAGCTGCCCAGGCAGTTCCACCACCGTCTCCCCTCTGGCTGCTGAGGAAACCGAGACTCATAGTGACCTGGCCCAGGTCTGTTGGACTCACAGTCCTCCTCATCCCCAAGATCAGAGGGCTGTCACCAGGGAAGGAGCTGGCCCCTAGACACCGCCCCGGAAGCACACAGGGAAGGATGCCCTGGGGAATTCAGTATGTTATTGCAAAAAAAACCGTTTATTGCTATTTGAACCCTGCTTTCATGCCTCCATTTCCCAGAAAATGAGCCACGGGAGACACCAGGAGAGGCAGGAGACCATCCTCCTTGCACAAAACCCACTCCCTCGGATGCTGTCCTCAGCGA
>NW_012117710.1:69652-70278 GCF_000951035.1 Colobus angolensis palliatus | reverse complement strand
GCGAGGGTGGCTGGGGCCAACCAGGGGGCCCACCCGCAGAGTGGCAGAGGAGGCAGGTTGACCCTGCAGACGTTGAGCTCTGTGGCGAAGGTCCTTGCCTTCTGGTAGAAGAAGAGCGACTTCTCGCGGTCCAGGAGGAAGTTGTGGTAGATGGTGGCCGGCCGCGTGTAGATTTTCAGCTGTGCCTTCTTGTTGCCCAGGTCCATGGCGGCTGCCAGTGCCAGCTGGTAGTACCCGGCTGCATCAAACGGGTCCTGAAGGGGACAAGCCATGCTCAGCAAAAGGGGGACTCGGAGCCTGTCTTCCCAGAGGCCGTTCCTGTCTCCAGGTCATTCCACATGTCCAGCCAATGCTGGCTCACCCCATGAGCCCCGAAGCCTGTGATACTGCTGTGGTCTCAGCTGCAGGAGCTGGGGACAACTCTGACACCCCTGGAAGCCTTCCTGACTGTCCCTACACCCCACTCACCTGAAGCCTCCTGCCCCAGTCCCACCCTCTCTGCAGGCAGTGGCTGCTTTCCCCGTGGGCTGTGGTCAGGGCAGATCCTGCCTGCTCTGAGAGTTCCATGCAGGACCCGTGGCTCCAAGCCACAGCAGGGGCACAGTGTTGAGTGACCCAGGCTCCCC
>NW_012117710.1:66662-69402 GCF_000951035.1 Colobus angolensis palliatus | reverse complement strand
AACCCTGCTTTCATGCCTCCATTTCCCAGAAAATGAGCCATGGGAGCCACCAGGAGAGGCAGGAGACCATCCTCCCCGCACAAAACCCACTCCCTCGGATGCTGTCCTCAGCGAAGGTGACTGGGGCCAACCAGGGGGCCCACCCGCAGAGTGGCAGAGGAGGCAGGTTGACCCTGCAGACGTTGAGCTCTGTGGCGAAGGTCCTGGCCTCCTGGTAGAAGAAGAGCGACTTCTCGCGGTCCAGGAGGAAGTTGTGGTAGATGGTGGCCGGCTGCGTGTAGATTTTCAGCTGTGCCTTCTTGTTGCCCAGGTCCACGGCGGCTGCCAGTGCCAGCTGGTAGTACCCGGCTGCATCAAACGGGTCCTGAAGGGGACAAGCCATGCTCAGCAAAAGGGGGACTCGGAGCCTGTCTTCCCAGAGGCCGTTCCTGTCTCCAGGTCATTCCACATGTCCAGCCAATACTGGCTCACCCCATGAGTCCCGAAGCCTGTGACACTGCTGCGGTCTCAGCTACAGGAGGTGGGGATGACCCTGACACCCCGGAAGCCTTCCTGACTGTCCCTACACCCCACTCACCCGAAGCCTCCTGCCCCAGTCCCACCTTCTCTGCAGGCAGTGGCTGCTTTCCCCATGGGCTGAGGTCAGGGCAGATCCTGCCTGCTCTGAGAGTTCCATGCAGGACCCGTGGCTCCAAGCCACAGCAGGGGCACAGTGTTGAGTGACCCAGGCTCCCCTCTGGCCCCTGTCCATGCTGACCATTTCTAGGCCCTCCACGGGCCAGGCCAGGTACAAAACCATCTCTCAGGTGTCCTCTCTGGCAACGTTCCCTGAAATATTGACGGAGTGTGACTCCCCAGACATCCACTCCCATTTTCAATGCATCTTTGGCTCAAACTCACCATCCCTGGGTTGGGATGCTGCCTCCCAGGCCTCCTCCTTGACCCTCCCACCCCCTAACTGGCTTCTCCCCAGGCACCTCCTCCACATAAGGGTGACCCAAGGGACTTCTAAGACCCAGGCCTGGCCTGTCCCTCTTTACCATCTCAAGATGGCTCCCAGGGCCAAGGACAAAGTCCAAGATGCAGCAGGCCATTCCCGCACTGTCCTGCCCCACACACGGAGCAGGGGCGTGAGAAGACCCCGAGTCACCGCCGCTGCTCATCCAATGCCCCCTGGCCCAGCCGAACAGAACACTGGACTCTGTGCTGGGTGCATGGCTGAGCCTAACGTCCTTGCTCGCAGTCGGAGGGACCTGGGAGTGAACACTGACCACACAGGGTGGCCCCAGCTGTGGCAGATGGAAGCCCAGGAGCCTGTGGGGGGCCCAGGAGGCCCCGGACTCAGCCGAGGGTGGGAGGCAAGGGCTTCCTGGAGGTGTGGGGGCTTCCCAACTAAACGGGAAGGAGCCAGCCAATGCATATCTCTGCGTGTGCCTGTGAATGTGCGTGTTTGTGTGCCTGTGTATGCATGTCTCTGTGTGCCTGCGTGCACGCCTGTGTGTGCGTGTGCATTTGTGCAGCAGCTAGTGAGTGGCAGGCTGAGCCAGGACACACCTAATCCACCCTATTCCAGGGCTGGCTCTCACGTGTAGACTAAAGGGGACCGCATTTTAGAGGCAATTGGAAAAGATGCCCATTTATCCCTGCTGCTTTGCCAGCCTTCCAGGCCCCATCCAGACCGGCTTTTTCTCCCACTGCTCTGGGCCCTGGGTCCAGAGCCTCCTATACAAGGAGGAGGGTGTGGCCTTCGAAAGACAGCCGCCCTTTGGGAATTCCGAGGGGGCCTCCCTGTGGGAAGCTGGCCTGCATGGACAGCATAGTCACGATGAGACCCGGAGGGCTGTGCATGGGAAGGAGGTGAAGGAGGCCTCTGCCCCCCGAGCCCAACCGTGGACTTTGGCCTCTCAGGTACTACTTGGCCCTTTCCTTCCTCCTGGACAGGCAGAGTGGGTGGCAGGCTTGACCAAGAGAGATAAAGGCCCACTTCTGGGAGGCCCGTCCCCTGGGTCCCAGGCGAGCCCCTGAGGGGTGAGCAGCGTCCCTCTGGGCCTGACACCTGGCACCTGTCTAGCTGGGACTTGGGAGGCCACAGGGACCGCTTCTGACCACCAGGTGTCGCCAGCACTGGGCAGGGGCCTCCCAGGGAGCCCCAGGCCTGTGATGAGGGATACGGGGCGGGGTCTTAGGGCTGCCCCAGCTCCTCATGTTGTTCTCAGGCCCCCAAGATCTCGGACCCTGGACTGGAGTGCCCTGGCCCCTCAGCCCATAGGAAGTACTGACGCGGTGCCTGCTGGGCAGAGGGGTGGAGACACCCCAGGTCTGAGTCTGCCAGTCCCAGCTCTCCACCCCTGCAGAGCTGGGGGCAGAGGGAGCACAGCACCTCCTCTCGAGACAGACCTGACCCAGCAAGGTCTCAGCCTGGCTGGGGCCCCGCCCCACTGCACCTGCCATGAGCTGGGGTTTCCCTATCTGTTAATCCAATGGTAAGACACCGGTCCCACCCCACCCTTCCTGGGTGATGTGAAAATTCAAGGCGTATCGGGACTCCAGGAAGGAGTTGCTCAGTGCAGGCTGGCACCCTGGGCAGGCTTCCTAGAGGAGGCGCCAGGATTTGGGTTGGATCTTGCAACATGGATTCAACGTGAGGATGATGCCGTCCTCCGAAATATCCTTCTCCCGACCCTGCTTCCTTTGTTAAATGCAACTTGACAGTCAAGATTCAGCTTTGGTGTCACCTCCT
>NW_012117710.1:66209-66612 GCF_000951035.1 Colobus angolensis palliatus | reverse complement strand
ACTTGACAGTCAAGATTCAGCTTTGGTGTCACCTCCTCCAGGAGGGCCCTCCTGACTACAATCCCCTTTCTTTACCCAGAGGCCACCATTGCCCACTTACGTGTCAGCCTCCCTGGCTGAGACTGAGTTCTTGAAGGTGGGCCCAGCTTGGGAGCTGGGTTGTAACTGCTAACCTTGCCAGCTCCTCCACCTGGGTGCAGGAGCCCCAGGGAGGCCACTGGGCCATTCCTAAGGCAGGCTGGAACCCAGGCTTCTGGGGTGTGGGTGGAGATCCCACTCCAAGGGAGCCGGGAACACCTCAAGCCCTGCCCCTCCCACCCACCTTCAGGTCATAGAAGATGATGTCACCGAGCACCAGGGACACCTTCCCGTAGTAGAGGGTCTCCTCGTCGAACTCCAGCGG
>NW_012117710.1:64370-65411 GCF_000951035.1 Colobus angolensis palliatus | reverse complement strand
TAGTAGAGGGTCTCCTCGTCAAACTCCAGCAGCGAGTTGCAGAGCTACAGGGCCTTGAGGTAGAAGTGCTCCGCCAGCTTGCCATGGCCCAGCAGGTGGTGCAGGGCGGGCAGCCAGTGGTAGGCCACGTCCTCATTCAACCAGTCCCCTGGGGTGCAGGCCAAAGGGGCAAGTGTGAGGATGTGGCTCCCTGGGGCAGGGAGGGCACAGGCCCCTCAGGAGCAGGTATGCAGACCCCAGGCAGCTCCTGGCTTGCCTCCAGGCACCTGTGGTCACCTGGACAGCTCTGGCCAGTCCCTTCCGGATTCCCAGACTCAGTTTCCCATCTGCAAAGCAGAACTAATAAGGCCTGCCCCTGTCTACTGTGAGGCTTTGGCAAAGTCGGACTTGGAGGGCCCAGCTCTGTGCCTACACATAGCCACCTGCCTTTGCTCACTGGTTTTAACCAGGGGAACCCACAACCCATGTAGTCCAGGTGCTCCCGGGCACCCCGGCTCCAGGCAACCCACAGACGTGACATGTGACATCCGACACCTCCTGGGTGTGTCACGATCAGAGCCGCTCACCTTGGGGAGTCACCACGGGCCTGAGCTCCAGGTCCCCCCACAGATGCACAAACCCACCTAGGCTGTCTCCGATGTCCTCCCCTTTTCAGGGCCAGTGCCGTGGAGCCTGCATTCAATGCATTCCCACACAGCTGCACACTACTGTGTACTGGGCCCCAGGGCACAAGGCGCTGGGGCATGCGGCCCGCCCAGGGTTCCCTGTCTCTGGAGGAGGACAGACGACCCTGGCACAGCACCAGGGGATGCCCCAGTCTTAAGGGGCAGGCTGCTGGAAGGGGAACTGGGATTTCATCAGCCAGAGAGCCAGAAGGGAGGGGCACAAGACAAAGGGAATGTGCCACTCAGCCTGGCACATACAGGGACTGAGATGCCTGGCATGTCTGGAAGGCAGAGGGCACACTGGGGGGCCCTTGTGGTCAGCAGTGGCAAGAGACAGAGGAAGCAGAGCTCAGCCAGGCAGGGAGCTCTGCACTAC
>NW_012117710.1:63217-64320 GCF_000951035.1 Colobus angolensis palliatus | reverse complement strand
GACAGAGGAAGCAGAGCTCAGCCAGGCAGGGAGCTCTGCACTACGTGAGAGACCTCGGGCTGTGCCGCACGGCCAGACAGGGAAGCCAGCTGGGCAGATCTGCCTGCCTGGACAGGAGACCGGGAAAATCCAGCAGCTGTTTCAGCTCCTGCCCTGCAGACCTGGAGGCTCGGCTCTGGCAAAGTGTGGGTCCTGGCAGGGCGGGGGCTCAGGGGACTTACCCAGAGTGATGCTGAGTGCTAGGGCCATGTGGGCAACCTCCAAGCCCTCTTGGGGCTCCTCCAGCGTGGCCAGCATTGCCACCAGCTTGTTGCACAGCTGCAGCTGCGGCTTCACCTTGCGGTTGCCCGTAGTCACTGCCAGGGGCAGGGTCCTACCACACAGGCAGGTGGGGTCAGGCTTCCCACAGCACCCACCTTGCCCAGCGCCGCCCTCAGAGCTCAGACATGTGCTTGGAGCTTCCCATGCCCCAGTGACCCCTGCACCTCCACAGAGCTCTGTGCTCTGGGATAACGCACGGTTCAGACACCCAAGTTGGGGGCTGAAGAATCATCTGAGGCCCATCCAGCTACACCCGGCAGCCTCAGGCCAGCCTCTCCCACCTGTGCACCAGGGGTCTGACTGGGGGGAACCAGCACTCCTCTCTGCTCTAAAGACACATTTATCTGTGCCCAGGGCTGAGCCACACCATGAGCTCAGAGGAAGGGAGAAGCCGTCCCCGTTTCGGGGTTCATGCAGATCTGGACCCTGGCCCTGGGTCTCCCACTGACATGCTGTGTGTCCTTCGACATGTCCCTGTGCCTCTCTGAGCCTCAGTGTCCTCATCTTCCAGATAACGATAGGACTTTCCACTCATGGTGGTTTGAAATCATCAGGTGCAAGGGTAGAGCCACTGTCATGTCCAGACCCGAGCGTTTCTCCCAGGCAGGGGGCACAGTCAATATCATTCCCGGTGAGACCACTGGGAAACTAAACATGCGCATGGGTGGCCCTGCCTCCAGGTGGGAGGCCTCTGCCCTGCCACACCTGTGCCTCAGCCCTCCTGGTGCCACCCTGAGGCCCACCTACATCAGCCCACAGGCCAGCTCACCCGGTAGAAGGAC
>NW_012117710.1:62461-62937 GCF_000951035.1 Colobus angolensis palliatus | reverse complement strand
AGAGCTCTGTGCTCTGGGATAACACACAGTTCAGACACCCAAGTTGGGGGTTGAAGAGTCATCTGAGGCCCATCCAGCTACACCCGGCAGCCTCAGACCAGCCTCTCCCACCTGTGCACCAGGGGTCTGACTTGGGGGAGCCAGCACTCCTCTCTGCTCTAAAAACACATTTATCTGTGCCCAGGGCTGAGCCACACCATGAGCTCAGACGAAGGGAGAAGCAGTTCCAGCTTCGGGGTGCAGGCAGACCTGGGCCCTGGCCCTCCCACTGACATGCTGTGTGTCCTTCGACATGTCCCTGTGCCTCTCTGAGCCTCAGTGTCCTCATCTTCCAGATGACGACAGGACTTTCCACTCATGGTTGTTTGAGATCATCAGGTGCAAGGGTAGAGCCATTGTCATGTCCAGACCCGAGCGTTTCTCCCAGGCAGGGGGCACGGTCAATATCATTCCCGGTGAGACCACTGGGAAACTAA
>NW_012117710.1:60209-62411 GCF_000951035.1 Colobus angolensis palliatus | reverse complement strand
GAGACCACTGGGAAACTAAACATGCGCATGGGTGGCCCTGCCTCCAGGTGGGAGGCCTCTGCCCTGCCACACCTGTGCCTCGGCCCTCCTGGTGCCACCCTGAGGCCCACCTACATCAGCCCACAGGCCAGCTCACCCGGTAGAAGGACACGGCTTTCTCCCGCCCTCAGGCCCCATTGAAGAAGATGTCTCCAGCTGCCTCAAACAGCTCCAGCCCCAGGTTGGGGCCGCCTGTGTACAGGTCCACATTCTGTGCCACCTGAAAGGAGCAGAAGTTTCCTCAAGACCCACACCTGGGGAGGTGGCCACACCCACCTATGCCAGCCTCCTTCCTCTCCCACGCTGCAGGTCCACCTGAGCATGTTTCAGACCTGTGCATTAGGGCTGCCCCACCACTGGCATGAGGACAATGAACTGATGCACCCGAGTGCCAGGAGGTGACTGAGCAGCTGCAGCCCAGGAGCCCGACACCTGTAAATCCTACCAGGGCTAGCCCTAGCCCACCCCCCCGCACTCAGTCTCCGTGGCCCCCAAACTGCTGGGAGCCCATCCCCTGGTTCCTTTCTGCGTTGCCACATCCCTGCCGCAGCTCAGGGCCGCACATCAACAGTGTGTGTGGGTGGGCCTGGTCCCCTCTTAGCCATGAGCTCTTGCTCCCTCTCCTCAGCTCAAAGCGGTATACAGCAGGTGCTCAATAACGAAAGCCTCACCAGGGTTGTGGGCTTCACAATTTGTTCCAGATCACACTGTATTTGGGACAGCCTCTGAAAACAGCCGCTATGATAGATTCATTTTGTAAGGAGATGTGCCACGTGTCGCTTGGAGCAAGTTCTTCTGTGTGTTAACTGAGTGGTCCCATTCTTTGAGCATGTGCTGTATACCAGCAGGTGTTAGGCACTGTGAGGGGCCACACCTCTGCCCTCAGGAGGAAGATGCTGGCCACTGGGGAAGGATGTGAGGGAACCAGTTGGAGGGAGGGAAAAGGTACACAACAGGTGCTCAGCAGTGGCTTAGGAATGAGTAGATCGATGGATGAATGGATGAGCAGATGTATAGACGGATGGATGGGTGTGTGGACAGATGAATGCTTGAATGGGTGGGTGGATGGACGGATGGATGGGTGGTTGGAATGATGTGTGTATGTATGGGTGGGTAGATAATGTATGGATGGGTGGAGGGTAGATGATGTATGTACATATGGATGCACAGATGGTGCATAGATGAATGTATGGGAAAACAAATGGACAGATAGATGAATGGATGGGTGGATGGATCATGGATGGATGGAAGATTGAACAGGTGAATGGGTGGATGATGGAAGGACGAATGGACGGATGGATGATAAAAGGATGTATGAATGATGGATGGATGGAAGGATATACAGGTAAATAGATGAATGATGGAAGGATGAATGGACGGATGGATGGAAGAACAAGTGGATGGATGGATGAATGGACAGATGGATGGATGATGGATGGAAGGATGGACAGGTGAATGGATGGATGAATGATGACTGGATGAATGGACAGAGGGATGGATGATGGCTGGATGGATGATGGATAGAAGGATGAACAGTTGGATGGATGGAAGGATGAACAGGTGAATGGATGGATGAACAGGTGAATGGATGGATGATAAAAGGATAGATGGATGATGGATAGATGGAAGGACCCACAGGTGTATGGGAAGATGATGGAAGAATGGATAGATGGATGAATGGATAATGGATGGAAGGATGAACAGGTAAACAGATAGATGATGGAAGGATGAATGCATGGGTGGGTGGACAGGTGAATGGATGGATAGATGGGTGAACAGATGGATTATAAAAGGATGGATGAAAGGACGGATGGATAGATGATGGGTGGATGGAGGGAAGGATGAACGGATGGATGGACAGAGAGTGAACAGCACAGGGGCCCGCCTGCATCCCTTGCCGCTCACCTGGATGTACAGGTCCACCAGCTCGCTCTGCCGCAGGATGTAGTAGATCTCTGCTTGCAGCCAGGCATGCGCCTCCTCTTTCTTTTGGAGGTCAATGAAAATCCCCAGACTTTGTTTGCTGTAGTCCAGAGTGGATCTGTAGGCCTTGGAATCAGACACAGGTGTCAGAACAAGGGCTCTCATCCTCCTGGAACCAGTCTGCCTCCTCCTGTGGGTCTGGTGACAGATGAATCTGGAATGTGGGGACTGGGAACGGCC
>NW_012117710.1:58316-60159 GCF_000951035.1 Colobus angolensis palliatus | reverse complement strand
TGTCATGTCCAGACCCGAGCGTTTCTCCCAGGCAGGGGGCACGGTCAATATCATTCCCGGTGAGACCACTGGGAAACTAAACATGTGCATGGGTGGCCCTGCCTCCAGGTGGGCAGCCTCTGCCCTGCCACACCTGTGCCTCAGCCCTCCTGGTGCCACCCTGAGGCCCACCTACATCAGCCCACAGGCCAGCTCACCCGGTAGAAGGACACGGCTTTCTCCCGCCCCCAGGCCCCATTGAAGATGTCTCCAGCTGCCTCAAACAGCTCCAGCCCCAGGTTGGGGTCGCCTGTGTACAGGTCCACATTCTGTGCCACCTGAAAGGAGGCAGAAGTTCCCTCAAGTCCCACACCTGGGAGGTGGCCACGCCCACCTTCGCCAGCCTCCTTCCTCGCTCACACTGCGGGGACACCTGAGCATGTTTCAGACCTGTGCATTAGGGCTGTCCCACCACTGGCATGAGGACAATGAACTGATGCACCTGAGTGCCAGGAGGTGACTGAGCAGCTGCAGCCCAGGACCCCGACACCTGTAAATCCTACCACCAGGGATAGCCCTAGCCCACCTGCCTGCACTCACACAGTCTCCATGGCCCCCAGATTGCTGGGAGCCCATCCCCTGGTTCCTTTCTGCGTTGCCACATCCCTGCCGCAGCTCAGGGCTACACATCAACAGTGTTTGTGGGTGGGCCTGGTCCCCTCTTGGCCATGAGCTCTTGATCCCTCTCCTCAGATCAAAGCGGTATACAGCAAGTGCTCAATAACGAAAGCCTCACCAGGCTCGTGGGCCTCACAATTTGTTCCAAATCACACGGACGGATGGATGGATGGGTGTGTGGATAGATGAATGCTTGGATGGGTGGGTGGGTGGACGGACGGACGGGTGGATGGGTGGTTGGAATGATGTGTGTATGTATGGGTGGGTAGATAATGTATGGATGGGTGGGGGGGTAGATGTATGTACATAGGGATGCACAGATGATGTATAGACGAATGTATGGGAAAACAAATGGACAGATGGATGTTGGATGGATGGGTGGATGGATGATGGATGGAAGATTGAACAGGTGAATGGGTGGATAATGGACGGATGGGTGATAAAAGGCTATATGAATGATGGATGAATGGACGGATGGATGATTGATGCATGGATAAGTGGGTGGATGGATGGATGATGGATGGAAGGATGAACAGGTGAATGGATGGATGATAAAAGGATGGATGAATGATGGCTGGATGAATGGACAGAGGGATGGATGATGGCTGGATGGATAAATGGATGGTTGGATGGATGATGGATAGAAGGATGAACAGTTGGATGGATGATGGAAAGATGGAAGGATGGACAGGTGAATGGATGGATGATAAAAGGATGGATGGATGGGTGGAAAGATGAGCAGGTGAATGGATGGATGGAAGGACCCACAGGTGTATGGGAAGATGATGGAAGAATGGATAGATGGATGAATGGATAATGGATGGATGGATGGAAGGATGAACAGGTAAATAGATGATGGAAGGATGAACGAATGGATGGATGGACAGTGAACAGCACAGGGGCCCTCCTGCATCCCTTGCCACTCACCTGGATGTACAGGTCCACCAGCTCACTCTGCCACAGGATGTAGTAGATCTCTGCTTGCAGCCAGACATGCGCCTCCTCTTTCTTTTGGAGGTTAATGAAAATCCCCAGACTACTTTGGTGTAGTCCAGAGTGGCCCTGGAATCAGACGCAGGTGTCAGAACAAGGGCTCTCATCCTCCTGGAACCAGTCTGCCTCCTCCCGTGGGTCTGGTGACAGATGAATCTGGAATGTGGGGACTGGGAACGGCCCTCTTGTGTGT
>NW_012117710.1:55949-57620 GCF_000951035.1 Colobus angolensis palliatus | reverse complement strand
TCTAGCACACTGGCCCATTTTCCTTCTGTGAACCTGAGGCCAAGACTAGAGCCAGTCTCCCAGGTCCCCATACAATCTGGCTCCTTCCCTGCTCTCTTGGTAAGTCTGACACTCGAGGGGCTGTGACTGCAGCAATGTCACCAGGCCCCGTGGGTGGGGTGGCCAGGGCCATGGTTACCCCACCAGGTCACGATGCTCGGGGGAAGCCGAGTGGGCCACATATGGGATGTGAGACCTTGAAACCCTGCCCCAGGGAAGCAGGTGACACAGTTGACTCTGTCTTCTGTGGGAGAGAAGCCACAGGTGGCTGCTGTGGTCACATTTAAGGGGACAGATGAAGGCCAGGAGTGAAGATTCGGGGCAGGCAGAGGTCAGATGACAAAAGCCACCATAGTAGGAAGAACAGCCCAGAGTGTACGTACTGCCTCTGCTGGGGTTGAGATGACCTTTGACCCAACAAGAGAGGCTCAAGCTGGGACTCACGGGCCAGCAGCAGCCCTGGGACGACCCCAGGCCCACCAGCTCAAAGCATCTGATGCCAAGGAAACAAGTGATCCAACAGAAAGAGCCACAGAGGGCCCTGGGCCAGCTTCCCTGTGCCCCCTCCCTGCCCTGCCCCCCAGCCCCCTTGCCACCCTCCCCAGCTCCACCACTGCAAAGCCAGCCCTGACTGCTCAGTGCCCAGGGACAGGTAGAGCTGACTGATGGTCTCCAGGAGCTGCCCCCTCCAGCACCTTGTCAGCCACCTTGAGGGCCAGGGAGAGCTGGAGCTCATGGTAGATGACACACTGGGCCTCGCTGGGCATGACGACGCTGTAGCAGTAGCACAGCCGCTGGACGGCCCGCAGCTGGCCTGGGCAGAAGACAAAAATGGAAGACATCAGCCTCCCAGCATCGAAGCGAGCTGGCTGGGCTCGGAGGCCCCTACGCTGTGCTCGTTCCTTTCACACCTCTGTGAACCTGGGCCCCATAGGCAGGCAGCCTGAGCTCAGACAGGCCATGTACCTGTGCAAGGGCAGACGCCGAGCACACCGTGACATGGGCACAGCTTGGTGCACATGCTCATGGTAGAGGCCAGCCTTCTTTACAACTCCCAGGGCCAAGGTCCTGGCCAGGCTCGGCCCCTGCACCAGGCCATCTATTTCTGCTTCACAAAGTCCCTCTGGCCAGGACCAGGGCCGCCTTCAGCCTGAGCTGATGAGGCCAGGGGCACAAGTAGCCCCTGTCACAGATGGAACCCCGGGAGAGCAAAGCCAAGCGTCATATCTGCCACACATGGCATCATGTTGGGGGAATGGGGTTCAAAACCAGCCCCTGAAGTTCCCACACAGGCTTCTTTCATGCAACCAGACTCCAAACCCACAGGCTCACTGGCCTCTCCCAAAGCCACGGTGCTGGGAACAGTGGAAAGCTTCCGATTTTCTAGTGTCAGAAACATTCCGAAGATTAACACCGGAAACCAGGTATGCTGAATGGACATCTGTCACACACGCCACCCAACAACAGCTGAATACACAGTCCTCTCGAGCACCCATGGGACATTCCCCATGACAGACCATGTGCCAGGCCACAAAACAAGCCTCAGTGAATGGAGAAGGACTGAGACCAAAGCAGAGGTGTTCTTTAGCTGTACTGGCGGGAAACTGAAAACTGATTTGAGAAGAATGCAAA
>NW_012117710.1:39621-50988 GCF_000951035.1 Colobus angolensis palliatus | reverse complement strand
GGGCCTGGCTCATGGAGGGGCCCCAAGTCCCAGCTCAGCAGCGCCTGCCTTGATCCCAGGGTTATGGCCAGGGATTCCCAGCACGCAGGACTTTCCGTGCTCAAGGCAGGATGGTGCCTGAGCAAACCGGAAAGAGCTGGCTGCCCCGGTAGGGCACAGAGGGCCTGGCCCTGCATGGGAACCGCCTGTCTCCAGGGCGCTTGCCAGCATCTGCTGCTGGCCATGACTCAGCACTTTCGATGGTGAAAAAACCATCACTTGTTTCCGAATCACAAACCCCAGGTGCGCCCTGACCCGAGTGGCCCCAGAAGGCGCACAAGAGGAACTGGGGCACTCACTCCCCACGTGGTCCATCTCCACGGCCACCAGAAGGGCCCACTCACAGTAGCCCTTGCACTGATGGGCCGGACCCTGGCGGGTGCAGAGGTGACCCAGCTGCAGGAGTATGTGGGTGAAGTCCCAGCCATACTCCCCACAGGGAAGCCTCGAGAACAGACGCACGGCCTCCAGGAGGTAGTGCTGGGCCAGCCTGCTGGCACTCGCGTGCAGACACAGGGTCCCGAAGTTGACCAGAACCACTGCCTGGTTCCTCCGCTGGCCCAGGTCCCAAATCACCCATAGGGCGCGGTACTAGCCCACGGCTGCCTGCCTCCTCCGGCCCGTCCTCTTCAGAGCCACGGCCACCATGTTGGCAATCACACCTTCCTGGTCCTCGCTAGCCACCACTGCATCCTGGACAGACTGCAGGATGTTCAAGGCCACCAGGCTTTGCCCATGAATCACGTGCAGCCAGGCCAGGGCCACCAGGGGGTCCACGATGGCACAGACTCCGGCAACAGCACTGGCTTCCACCACCTGCATCATGAAGGTGAGGGCCGGCCCATAGTAGCCTTGGTGGCTGTACGGCTGGGCTAGGCTGGTGTGGAGAAGGCCACACAGAGCCTGGCCTGTGCCCGGGGTTAGGGAGGCCAGAGCTCGTCTGAGGTACTGGGAAGTCTGGGTGGGGAGGCTGTGGGGCTGGAGGGCGTTCTGGAGTACCAGGTTCACGCTCCTCAGCAAGCCGGCCAGCGAGTCCTGTGTCCTCAATGAGGCCACCTTGACACAGCTCAGCACCAGGTGGAGCAGGCACTTGCGGCTGTAGATGTCTGCCAGGAGCAGGGAGCAGTCTGAAAGCCACGCAGCGTCTGGGGCTCCCGAGTCCCTGTGCAAAAGCAACAGCCACTCTAGGAAGGACAGGGCCTCCTCAGGCTGCTTGAGGTGCATGTGATGCCTGGCCAGCAGGAAGCAGGCCTTGCAGGCTCTGACCACCCACTGTCCACTGCAGCGCTAGCTGCAGGAGCTCCCCGTCCACCTCAGTGCTGCAGATGTGGCCGGGCGTTCCCAGGAGCAGGGTCATGGCTTTGGGAACCACCTGTGTAAAGTTCTCCCGGTTCTGCTTCCGGTAAATGCTGGTCAGGTTGGCGTATACAGCCACCACCTGGAACAGGTACCTGAAGCTGCCCCCCAGGGTCCCCAGTGTTTCGTCAAAGTACACCCAGGCCTGGGACAGCTTGAGCCTCCTGCTGCACAGCTGCCCCAGGCGGAAGCAGAGCCTGGCCAGAGCCAGGAGGAGGCCAGCTTTCCTGGCCGCCCCTCGAGCCTGTGCCAGGCGCCCAGTCAGCTCCTCCTTGTCGCTAAAGCTGCAGAACATGCCTCTCAGCCATGGCAGCGCCACGTTGTACAGGCCACGGAAGCTGACCTTGTATCCGGAGGTGTTCAGGAACAGCAGCCGTGAGCTCAGGGCCTCTGGATCCTCCCAGTCTTCTTTAGCTTCCAAGCAGAAGGAGGGCTCCTCGGAGTCCTGCAAGCTCACGTTGCTGGATGCCGCACAGAGACCCCAGGACGCTGGCTCCTGGGGGCAACCTGGGCAGGTCTTGCATTGTTCCAGAACATTTCTCACCTTCGGAAGGGTCTCCTGTGGCTCCAGGCCCAGGCAAGGTGGAGGTATTTCCGCAAGTCACAAAAACACCTAGACAGATTAGAGTCCAGCAGTGAGTCCTTGGTCCACTGGGGGCAGGGTCCCCACATCCCGGCCCTCTGTGTCCCTGGCAGAGCTTGCCATGAGCCCTTGAGAATTATGTGCAATGCAAACCTGGGCCTGGAGCACGTAGGAACTCCGGCACTATGGGGACAGAGAGAACACGCAGGCCCGTGGCCCGACTCTCCTACGAAATCACTCTCCTGTCCTGCTTTGTCACCCACCTGACAGCATGGTTTGAGGAGACTACGTCAGCTCAGCGATCCCTCAGAGATGCCTTTCCCTTTCGAAAGAATCAAAGCCTTCTAACTGGACCCATGTGTATGCAGCACTACAACTACAAATGTAACTTCTGTCAGCATATTGGGCCCCCAGTGGGGTACAGGAATCCACGAAATCCTCAACAGCCAATCAGAGCTATTGATCAGCTCAAAAGCTGCTATGCAAAATTGGTAAAGCCACCGACGGCACAGGACAGGGGTGTTGTACCCAGGTACCAAGCTCCGTGCAGGGAAATGGACCATCCCTGCAGGAAGGATGGGAAAGCTTCCAGGCCCCTGTGGCCACCTTCACCTTGGATGGTCTGAAAACCTGAAGCCCACAGTTCCTAAAGGGTTAACAAAGGCCCGCCTGCTCCAGCAGCCCACTGGCGCCTGCTGGCTTTGGTGGATTCCTAGCCAAAGCCCCCTCCCAGAGGTGAGCAAACGAGCGCATTTCCTGTTGGAAAACCTGGGATGAAAGGAGGCATCACTGGGAAGGAAAACACCTAGATTTAAACAGACTCTCTGTTTCAAGCTCACGTGTAAAAACTATTTTCAATACAAACTGCCTCCTTATTCATCTGTAAAGCCTTGGAATTAAAAAAAATAAATAAATACGATTTAGAGGCAAATGTCTGACTTGACTACACTAGATTAGCTAAGAAATCTCCCCTACTCGGCAGAGGCACACAGCGCCTCCCAGTCACTACCCTGGCCTCCGGGGCAGCTGGAGAGCCACGTGCCTTTGCTCCAGGGACTTTGGCAGAGGGTGGAACCACCCCCTCCCTGATGCAAACCTACAACAGCCTTCCCTTCCCCACTGGCTCCCCTCAGGAAGGAGCAGACCCTTCAGGGACCTCAGCTGAGGCCCCTGCAACCTAAGGCTCTGAATTCTGCTACCCGCTGAGGGCAGTGTGGCCTCCCATCTCTGAGGCAGAGCACAAGGTGAACTGCAGCTTCTCCGGGTCATGAGAAAGGAACCCACAGCTACATGTGGGCCCCAGCAGTGGAAAGGATGCCCCACCTCAGTCAGGGACCAGCCGGGGGTCAGCATGTTCATTGGAAGAAGTGTGGGACACCACGGCCTCCAGTGCCAGAGTAGACGGGAGGTTCAGGCCCACCTCAGGCGATGTTCCTCAAGCGCCCGGCCCACACCACAGAGGGGTGACAGCTGCATCCAGTGCCCAAAGTACTCAGCTCTGTCCCCTCCCCCGGCGTTACTCCAAGGCCCAGCTCATAACCAGAGGAAGCCTGAGACACGGGCAAAACCTACCTTGTTCCTGTGGCTGCTCCTTCTCAGCTTCCTCTACTGAGTCTGGCAAGGGAGAAAAGAGAAGCAATCAACACCCCCAGCCAGCACCTCTGGTCCCATGTCAGGTTGAGTTGGGTGTCAGTGTTGCAGGGTGAGAGCATTGCAGGGTGCAGGGGTTGAAAGTCATATCATCCTCTTCCCTCCTGGATCATGGGAACAACATTACTGAGGGGTGTACACTTTCTGCGATATTGGGAGTAACATCGTCTTCTGTGCCTTGGAATATTAAGGACAATATCACGGGGGGCGTGTACATCTTCTGCAATATTGGAATAATATTATCTCCTCTCCCCCTGCATACTAGGAAAGATATCACAGAGTGGGTGTTCACCTCCTGCGATGTGGGGATTAATACCATCTTCTTCCCTTCCGGATATCAGGAAGAGTATCACACGGGCATGTATGGTGTCTGTGATACTGGGAGTAATATCAACCTCTCAGACTTGGAATATTAAGAAGAATATCACAGGGTGGATGTTCACCCCCTGCCATATTGGGAGTAATACCAGCCTCTCCTCTCCATGGATATTAGGAACGATATCCCAGGCTGGGTGTACGCCTCCTGCTCTATGGGGAGTCATATCATCCTCTCCCTTCCAGGATATTAATAACAATATCACAGGGCAGGGGAACACAGCCTGCGATACTGGAATTGTTATCATCCTCTCCCCCTCCGGATACTAGGAACCATATCACAGAAGAGCTGTACCCTCCCTGGGATATTGGGAGTAATATCATACACTTGTTCTGTGAATATTAGGAGCAATATCACCGGGTGGCTGTCCGTTCATTGCTATGTTGGGAGTCATGTCATCCTCTACCCCCCGGATATTAGGATCAGTGTCACAGGATGAGTGTACACCTACTGCAATATTAAAACTAAGATCATGCTCTCTGTCCCTGGATATTAGGAACGACATCACAGGTAGGTGTACACTCCCTACGGTATTAGAAGCAATAATATGATTAATTAGTAAACATCAATGATCGATTTTAATAATTATAGGCTGGTCTAGAACTCTTGACCTCAGGTCATCTGCCTGCCAAAGTGCTGGAATTACAGGCGTGAGCCACTGCGCCAAGCCAACACTTCTTGACATCCCTTTTTGGACCTCAAATTTAGCATGCCAAAAGCACACTTTTGATTCCCCCTGCTATAACCCACTCCTCCCATAGTCTTCCCGATCCCAATAACAGCATCTCTCGTCTTCCAGTTACTCAGGCCAAAATCCTTGACATCATCCTTAAAACTTCTTTTTCTCTCTCGTCATCCAACCCATTTAAACTCTCCTTTCAAAATATATGCCAGACCTAACCACTTCTCACCTTTCTTACCATTTCCAACCAGGTCCAGCCCTCATCATAGCGATCTGGGTTACTGCAAAAGCCTCCCAATCGCCAGGCACAGTGGCTCACGCCTGTAATCCCAGCACTTTGGTAGGCCAAGGTAGGTGGATCATCAGAGGTCAGGAGCTCAAGACCAGCCTGACCAACATGGTGAAACCCCTCTACTAAAAATACAAAAAATTAGCCAAGCATGGTGGTGGGCGCCTGTAATCCCAGCCATCCAGGATACTGAAGCAGGAGAATCACTTGAACTCAGAAGGCAGAGGTTAGAGTGAGCCGAGATCGTGCCATTGCACTGCAGCCTGGGTGACAAGAGCGAAACTCCATCTCAGAAGGTTAAAAAAAAAAAAACAAAAAAAGCCTCCCAACCCACCTCTCTCCTTCCGCCTTTCTTTGTGCCCTGCATTCTCCCTTCCACTCTCAAACATTTCAGAGAAAAAAAAAATTATATCCACAGAAAGAGAAAAAGAAAGTACAAATGCGGTGAAATGTTTGGGGAATCTGAGGGAAGAGTATATTGGAATTCTCTGTACTATTTTTGCAACTTTTCAATAAGTCTGGATTATTTCGAATTCAAGAGTTAAACAAAGAAAATAAAAAAAAAACACTATCTCCCTTCGTGAATCCATCCTGTCTTTCCCCTGGCAACTTAAGGACACTCTCAACTAAGCACATCTATTTTTTCATGAACACTAAAAGAACTCTTGCCTAGTTTTGACTTTCTGTGCTTGGCAGTAGAAGTGTGTGTGTGTGTGTGTATTTCATATATATATGTGTGTGTGTATATATGTGTGTGGTGTGTCTGTATATATATAGAGAGAGGAATATATATGTGTGCATATATATTAATATATATTTTATATTTGCAATGGTAATGTATATATATATAAATATATGTGTGTGTGTAGATATATATAATACATACCCCATAGCCTGTCCTTAACCAGTTCTAAACTTTGTCGGAAAAACACATACCTAAGCAGAGAATTTCAAAATAATATGATGAATATTTTGATACACGGATACGTTGCTATGGAACACGCTGCTAAGACACAAAACCTCCTAGATGGGGCAATGAACGAACGAAGTTTTGCATTTATAGTCACCCCCTCTGATATCCCCATAAACGTTTATAGTTATATGCATTTGCTTCCCCCAGGACCCCCGTTTCATAAGGGTTAGTCGTAGAGCCTAGCAAGTTCCTACCACAGCTGGCACACATATGCCATTCAAGAAACAGTGGCGGAGTGAATGACGAGTTAAGAACCATTTGTCAGCCAGTGCTCAGTAATACAACATGCACTGGTATGCAAATTACATTTTTGTTGAAAGCAACAGCAGGATCACAAATTATCTTTCCAGAGAAAGCAAACCTCAAAAGCTTCTTTACCCTACTAAAGCACATTATAAGAAGCTCCCCTTATATAAAAGAAAACCACATTCGTTATCAATGGCATGTAAACCTAATAAGCCTTCACCTCTGATGACATCTCTTCCATCCCCAGGGCTAGATAAAGGAGGTTCCAGAAACCCTGGTAGTTGTGAAGGGGGCTCCCAGCTCTGACAGGCTTGAACCCTGCGGGCGCGGAGGTCACACAGCAGAAGAACAGAAGGAAGCATCATCAGGCTTCGAATATGTTTGAACCAGAGATGGCAAATAGGCTGCAGCCAACTGAAAACAGCAGAGATTCATGGTGGCCACCTGAGAGGTTGTGCTCTTAAAAAACAAAAATAGAAAATAAAAATTAAAAAATTAAAAAAGAAAGGTGTCCAGAATCCATCAGATCTGACTGAGACGTGTATCAGTGACTAACACCCCGTATGGCAAAAGTACTCCGGTGCGCTTCGGGTACTCACAGCTTCAGCAGTATTCAAAGGCGTGTGCTTCCCTAAGACTAAGCCATGGGAATAGCCCCAGCAACACTGCCAGGAGAAACGTCTAACATGGATTCGGCTAGAAATACAGTTGTCTTTCAGAAATTAACAATGAATAAATCCTGACTTATTAGAGCCTGCGAGAATGACATTCTCAATGATAACAGTTATCACTACAATCTCCAAACATCTGCGATCCTGCAGGAACTGTGACAGCGCAGGCCACATGTCCAGAATGCTTCCCAGACTGCCTGTTACAGAATAAAAGAAATGAAACACCCCCTAAGAATATCTTCACTCACATTCAGCCACTTCTTCCTTTGTGTGCATCTCTGTGCTAAAATGGCCATTCTTCCCCACAGCCTGAAGTCATATGCTAAAATAAATGAGACTCACATGAAGCCAGTAACGTGCAGATGCCAAGGAAACCAACACAAACGAAATGGGCTGGACTGTGTGGCCAGGAGGATGGTACTTCGCAGGAAGCAATTACTTCATCTCTGCCCATGAAGCAGACAGCTGTCATTGTCCCCAAGGCCCACGCCAGCCACTCGAAGTAGGTTCTAACCAAACTACCTCCAACAATCAACATAAATACACCACACCATTGGCTTCTGAAAGGACACCTTGCAACCAACAAGATACTGTTAGCACAACTTTGACAAACTGTGCAACTAAAAACCTTGGAAAGGGATAAACACTGCCACGTTTTCACTCAAATACTGTTACGTGGTAGCACCGCAATAATTCACTGAAACAAAGAATGAATGAGGAATATGTTTATATAGGAATCAGAGGAAGCATGACTAATCATTTAAAGAAACAGGTCAAGAAACTGCTAGGTTCAAATCCTACCGTGAGACACTCTCAGGGCCTTAGGCAAATTCACTTCTCTTGGTCCTGTTTCTAGGTTCATCAAAAATCAGCTCTGGACTAGGGAATCTGTTGCTTTCCACTGCCTTCCTTCTGTGATTCCAGCCCACATTTTAGGACTGCTCTCCCACTTGGTATATGAAAGCACTTTCTATGTATAATAGCAAGAGTACATTTCTGTGTGGAATGCGGTTTGGGACCTACTCTGCGAGGAAGAATATCATCATGTAACTTTAAGCATGACAACAAGGCGCACCCTAGATAAGGATAACACATAAGATGTGGCCATACGCCTGTGCGTGCCTGGCAGGGAGATGGGGAAGTCTCATTTAATGAAGCCGGGGTACCTGTTGCACCTTAACATCCTCAGTCCACGTCAAGTTCACAACGTCCTTCTGACATCAAACCACAGGTATCACATACTTTTCCATACTTTCTACCCAAGATTAAATTATGCAGAGCACCGTGACAAAGACGCCCCATCCCCAGCATGTTGGCTCTCATTCTGTAGAATTACACACTTGAGGTGCAAAATGATCACCAGGCTGCAGCGGCAAGCAAGACCGGGCTCCATGGGGACAGCAGGCCCTGCAGCAGCCACCACTCCTGTCGCCACAGTCTGATGCAGCTGCAGAGCAGCTCTGGCTGAGGCCATTCACTTTGTGAGAGAACCGCACAGGAAGGAAAAGGTAAGGAATGTCGGGAAGAGGACAATGTCATGCTTCTGAGCCCAATCCAAACCACAGCATCCCCTGTGACTTGTACATATATGCCCAGGTGGCCTGAAGTAACTGAAGAATCACAAAAGAAGTGCAAATGCCCTGTCCCACCTTAACTGATGACATTCTACCACAAAAGAAGTAAAATGACCGGTCCTTGCCTTAAGCGATTATATTATCTTGTGAAATTCCTTTTCCTGGCTCATCCTGGCTCAAAAAGCTCCCACACTGAACACCTTGTGACCCCCACTTTTGCCCACCAGAGAATAACCCCCCTTTGACTGTAATTTTCCTTTACCTACCCAAACCCTATAAAACGGCCCCACCCTTATCTCCCTTTGCTGACTCTCTTTTTCGGACTCAGCCCAACTGCACCCAGGTGATTAAAAAGCTTTATTGCTCACACAAAGCTGGTTTGGTGGTCTCTTCACACGGACGTGCATGACAGGCAGGTGCAGAGCCAGGAAAGGACCTGTGATGAGAACAGAAAGGAATGCGCCTCCCTGTACTGACACTCGGATTTTATGACAATGTGGGCAGGGGGCTGAACTGCATGCCTGAGAACATTCCTCCAAGTTCTTTTGCTGATTTTCTAAATATTGGTGTAAAATGTGAACTCAGACAAAACTTTTTTAAATCGCTTCAATTAACATCTTTGTCTAGTGCTCAGCATCATGTCTACATGATCATCTAGAAAACCAACTTCTGTTCTAAGGCTCACATCCTCCTATAAAGTCCCAGGGATTTTACAAGGGAATGCACCTCTCATTCGCATCAAGAACACACACAACTACCATTAAAGAAATGCTTAATTTGCTTACATAATTTTTTAAACACCCAGATTTGAAATACAATAGAGAAGACAACTTTTTGATAGCTCTGCTTTCCAACTGCGAACTGCGGATGGAGAAAATAACCTGCTATGATTTCTAACCAGTCAACAACCTGTCTTCCCTGGCTGCAGTAGGAGCAATCTTTCTGAGTTCAGGATGAAAAAGATCCCAGCTGTTTAGGGGACAGATAGTCATCAGTTCTCAGAGGGCTTCCTGGGTCCCAAATCCCCATGTGATACGTGGAAGTAAAAAGCTATCAATGACAAAGCATCTGAACGCTTATCCCACCTTGTCATCTGCTTCTCCTGCCATGCAAATTTAAAATTAGTAAGTCTGCTATTAGAGAACAGAGTTGGTGCTGCATCTGTCTTCCTAAAATTACAGATAATTACCAGCCCACAATGGCTTCTAATCAGATTTGAGTAGTTCCTTAGACAGGAAGCTAAAGTGCCTCAGCCCTAAACTGAGAAAAAAAGAGAAATTGGAGTGCTCTAGGTTTGATTTTTTCCCCCTTGTTCTAAAGTTGCTGTTCCCGAATCTCCTTCTACTGTCTTGTTTATAAAATGTATGAGAAACAGGGAAATTCAAAGACATGATAGAAATGGCCACTTTTTCTAGGTACAAACTTTGTGAACATTATTTTCAGCTGCTGGGCTTTTTCTCCACAAACTGTGAGCCTGGAGTACATTTTCTCCCTCGTGGTTACACACTCAGAGTCAGGGAAAGTGGCTTTAGCAGTAAAGAGGGAAGTGCAGTGAGAAGTGACCGGACACTGAGAAGGACAGACAGGGACTCTACCTTGGTGGCCTGCAGCACTCCTGGGCCTCCGCCTTTACTTTTCTATCTGTACAAGGGATCTAAAGGCCCGTGATTCTAGGCCACGACAGCTCTTCATACACACATACGCAAACATCACACGCCTATGTGAAAAGCGGTGACACTTGGCTGATTTCTTGAAGAAGTTATCTTGTATCATTTCTACTCAAGTACTCCACCTCCTTCCAGACAAGTATCTGAGGATGACGGGCTATCCCACAGTCATGTGTGTAACCTCTCCTGCTTATGATTCCTGTTTACATAGCATTTTCCAAAAGCATTTGGTGTGAAGTGACAGAAGAAAGAAGAATAAGGTTCTTTCAGCCCATTCATTCATTCATTCATCCAACAAATATTGACTAACTATCTACGTGTCAGGCACTGGTGATATAACAGGGAACATATATTTTTGTAGGTAGAGACAGACGACCAAAAAGTATGTTAAGGATTGATCAATGCTGTAGAGGAAAATACACCAGGAAACAGGAAAGAAGAATACCCCTAGCCACGCTACACTGCGGTGATGCTAGCGTTACAAAATGGAGACAGCGGCCGGGCGCGTGGCTCACACCTGTAATCTCGGCTCTTTGGGAGACTGAGGCAGGCAGATCACCTGAGTTCAGGAGTTCAAGATCAGCCTGACCAATATGGCGAAACTCTGTCTCTACTAAAAACAAAAAAATTAGCTGGACGTAGTGTCACATGCCTGTAATCTCAGTTACTCATGAAGCTGAGGCACAAGAATCCCTTGAACCTGGGAGGCAGAGGTTGGAGTGAGCCGAGATCGTGCCACTGCACTCCAGCCTGGGTGACAGAGCAAGACTCTGTATCAAAAGAAAGTAAAAATTAAAAAAAAAATGTAAACAGAGAGTAAGATACCAAAAGAAAGAACATGAATGATTAATTGTAACAAAAGCCTTTGTAAGCTGATATTTTCCTTCCTGGATCCTTGTCCCTTACAAATGGAAAAAAAGGGCGGGTAGGGGGTAGCATAAAATGATGTTTTAAGATGGCTTCGTGTTTCAGATGTCTGACAGCCATACTCATGTACTTCAAGGAAAAAGTTCTAGCCCTATAAACCATCTGGGCAATGGTTTAATGTCTTTTTCTTTTTTTTTTCAGAGAGTTTTTAAAACACAGAAAAATGTGTGTGTTGATTTGGCTGCTCTGTGCCCGCACACGTGCAAACTGTGCTAACAGGTTTTTCCATGTTTTGCTGAATTTGCCAGCTTGCCATAAACAGGCTTCCATGTCTTAATGAAATAGCACAAACACCCAAAAATGCAAATCAAGACAAGCTGTCCCTTCAACTGCT
>NW_012117710.1:37195-37463 GCF_000951035.1 Colobus angolensis palliatus | reverse complement strand
GGACTCCAAGGGAGGCACCCTAGGGAACACAGATGACCACAGCACAGCGACACACTCAAGGAGCACACACAGAGAAGGCAAGATGATACAATCGCAGCCTTCACACAGAAAAGAACTTGGCATCCATACCCCGTCCCATTTCTAGAAAACAACGATGCTGAGTCAGTAACATTTATGGAACAGCCTGCAGTGTGGACAGGCACGAGGGGTCTCCATGCAGGGAAGAGCACCTTCAGAAGGGGCATGCAAACAACGTGGAGGCAGGAGA
>NW_012117710.1:29134-30951 GCF_000951035.1 Colobus angolensis palliatus | reverse complement strand
TTCAGGAGGCACCTAGTATGTGCTAGGCATTACTAATTGCTGGGGACCTAGCAGTGACAAAACAACATTCCTTGATCAAAGAGAAGTTCTAGTATAAAGAAGAATAGAAGGAACAGGCTAGATTGATGAGAGAGCTAAGAAAAGGACAGGCTGCCATGGGAAGCACCTGGTCTTGTCTGGATGGTACATAGTTAACGAAGTCTGAGTGCTTCGTATAGCATAAGATCATCTCCTCCAAAGAAGCGAATGAAGCTTTGATTCCCCAGTACCAGAAGTCACCATAAAGGTGCATACAGCCACATGCTTAGTGTAGGAAGTGAAACCAAACAAAGCTCCAACTTCCAGAGGCAACGGTCCAATTATGAAATCCTCTGGCTACGTTCAATTGAAATTCAAGGTATTCAAGAGGCCAATATTTAAGTGATAAATTAACCCAAACACTTAAAGCTAAAGTAGTCTTTGGTTCAAGGGGTAAGGGTATAGTACCTTTTACAAATTTATTAACTCTTAATATTTACATTTAAATAGGATGATGATGGTGTAATAATAACTTTACTGAGTAGTTGCTATGTGTTAGGCACCAAACTAAGCACTTTACACACACATTTGCACGATCCTGTCAGATGATAATGACCCCTTGTCATCCCATTTCATAGATGAAAGTCAGGTTTATATAAGCTTAAAAACTTGCCCCAAATGACACAGCTAGTTAGCAAAACCCAGACAGCCTGACTCCATAGGCCTTGCTTAAAGAAGTAATATTACTGTCCAGCACAGAGGTGATACAAACAAGAGTTCAATAAATGCCTAAAGAGTACTTCATACCCAAAATCGTCTCCCGCCAATCAAACTAGACTTACTCTGGTTCTGCATAACCACCTGTCAAATTATTGTTCCATGAAGAAACGGAGGAATGGGTAGAGATCAGAATAGAGTGAATAACTGGTAAATATACTTCATGGCAGGTAGTAACAGGATGTGGCATTAGGCTATTTCCACATTTGTTTGCATAACATTTTTTTCACAGTTCTAAAGCACAAGAACCATTCTAAGCTGGTGAAAGCATAAGGCACATCTATGATCCAGGCCTCCAATTCGCTGTGGAGCAGTGGTTCTCAACCTTTACGGTATATCCGAACCACCTGGGGGTCTTTAACAGCACTATAGCTGCCCAGGCTCTATTCTTGCAGATTCTATTTCAACTGGTCTGGAGTAAGCACGCATGCTTTTTTCACAGCCCCCCAGATGCAGCTAGGTTTGCAAACCACTGTCCAAGATGCTCTCACACTTCCGCTCAGTTCAACACACACTCAATGAGATTCTAAGCACTACGAATCGGGCTAAGTTAACAAATCGGACGTCACTCCCTAATAATATTGGCAAAGAAACCAGTATCAGAGATTTATTCCAGTCCAAACCAAATAAATTGCCAGGTGAAAAAAATGCCCTGGCATAGTTTGCCATACAAAACAACTTTCTGTATCTTCCCGGTCAGTAGCCTAGAGACTGACTCTGAGCCATGAGAATTCAGAACCAGGGGAAAATGCCAGTCTGAGGCATCTGCCACACTCCTAGCACACCCCCAAAAGTGCCCAGCTACATTTCACATCCACTGTCCTAACAGGTGTCGAAATAGGGAAGAGCAGTGCAATACAGAAAACAGAGCCTGCTGGACATCAAAAGGCTGGGGAATTCCAGTCCTAGCCCTGCTACCAATCGGTCTGGTCACTTCTCTCTGGTCCTGGTGTGGCCAACAGTTACGCGAGAGGGTGAGGTATAAAAACACAGATGTCAGGCAAGCTCCAACATCCAAAATA
>NW_012117710.1:28358-29070 GCF_000951035.1 Colobus angolensis palliatus | reverse complement strand
TCACTATTTTCAGCCCCTTGGCTGACCCAGCATTCCCCAGAAAGCTATGAAGTCCTGGCAGCTCTGAGGCCACAAAGCCATAAACGCACAGGACAGACAGCCCATCTGTCTCTAATGGGTCTTTTACTTGTCATGCTGGTCATTTCTAAGAACAGATGGCTTAAAAAAGACATGGCAAGTTACCACGAAATGACCCCTCCACTCCTCCCTGGGGGAAGGCTGACTAGCGAGCAGTCAAGCCGGCTTTCCTCCCCTACTCCCTGCATTCTTGTCCCCAAGGAGCCACAGACAATCCCACCAAATATAGGCAGGAGACAGCCGCCTCCTTCCTACAGCTGGAGGGGGGCAGGGTCCTCTCAGGCCTTTCTAACTGCATGAAAACCAAACTGTGAGCTGTACTGACCCGGGCCTCACCCATGTTGCAGGCATGTACAACACAGGTGCCCAGTGGTATCATCAGGCAGAACTACGAATGTGCTTTCCATCGTTTTCATACACTGATTCCAGAACCGCTATCCACACAGCTCCACTTCTCACACATCCGCCGTGCTTCACGGATTACACAGCATCACCACGCCCCTCATCCGCTCCTGCCAGCAGCCTTGTGTGATCTCTTCAGTATGCTTCCTCATACTGAGGTTTGAAACCAAAACTTTCCCAAGAACATCCAGCTAGTGTTAGAACCAGGATATGAGGGCTTCTGATTCTAGAA
>NW_012117710.1:25870-26942 GCF_000951035.1 Colobus angolensis palliatus | reverse complement strand
CTGCATTTTTAGTAGAGACAGGGTTTTCCATATTGGTCAGGCTGGTTTTGAACTCCTGACCTTAGGTGATCCGCCCACCTCGGCCTCCCAAAATGCTGGGATTACAGGCATGAGCCACCATGCCCTGTCCATCTCTCTCTCTCTCTTTTTTTTTTTTTTTGGAGATGGAGTCTGGCTCTCTCGCCCAGGCTGGAGTGCAATGGTGCAATCTTGGCTCACTGTAACCTGGGTTCAAGTGATTCTGCTGCCTCAACCTCCCAAGTAGCTGGGATTACAGGCGTCTGCCACCATGCCCAGCTAATTTTTTGTATTTTTAGTAGAGACAGGGTTTCACTGTGTTCCCCAGGCTGGTCTCAAACTGCTGAGCTCAGGCAATCCACTCACCTCGGCCTCCCAAAGTGCTAGGATTACAGACATGAGCCACCGCACCCGGCACCTGTCTCTCAAAAATATATTTTTTGCCCAACACACATTTCCAAGTTGCCATAGGGTAAACAAAGTAAATTAAGCTGGCACAACTGAAAAAATAAAACTGGGGCCTTGGCCAGGCACAGTGGCTCAGGCCTATAATCCCAGCACTTTGGGAAGCTGAGGTGGGAGGATCACTTGAGCCCAAGAGTTTGAGACCAGCCTGAGCAGCATAATAAGACCCTATCTCTATAAAAAATTTAGGCTGGGCGTGGTGGCTTATGCCTGTAATCACAGCACTTTGGGAGGGCGAGGTGGGCAGATCACTTGAGGTCAGGAGTTCGAGACCAGTCTGGCCAACATGGTGAAAACCCTTCTCTACTAAAAATACAGAAGTTAGCCAGGCATGGTGGCGTGTGCCTGTAATCCCAGCTACTCTGGTGGCTGAGGCATGAGAATCACATGAACCTGGAAAGTGAAGGTTGCAGTGAGCCGAGATTGCCCCACCGCACTCCAGCCTGGGTAAGGAAGTGAGACTCTGTCTCCAAAAAAAAAAAAAGAAAAAGAAAATGCTAGAGCATCATCCATATTAAAGACAGGTATTGTCTTTTTGAAAATTTAATTACAGTTATATAATGGACATGTAAAATGTCCAGTTTGAAAG
>NW_012117710.1:21526-23110 GCF_000951035.1 Colobus angolensis palliatus | reverse complement strand
AAACTTCTAACAGAAAGCTTAGACTTATTTGGAAGGCTACCTGGGATATTTCTTTTAAGTTAGTTTGTTCATGTTTTGGAAAGATTGTTCCAATGGCAATGCAGGGCATGAAGTGTAGAAAGGATTCCATGATGAGACAGAGAAACAACTTGGTGGTTCTTACAACAGTTCAAATGAGGCATGAGGCACAACCAGAAAGGACAGAGGGAAAATGCATTGGAAAGAAATGCAAAATGAAGTTCACTCAGACCCAGGATGGAGAAAAGGGGATTAAGGATGATGGCGGTTTCTACTTTGAAAGACGGATGAACAAGGATGTCATGAACTACTGCAGAGTGGTATCTGGGGCCTGAGTGCACCAGTTTGTTTAACCATTCACCTGCTGAGCAGTCTTCGGGCTGTCTCCAGTTTCTGGCCTTTATAAATAATGTTACTATGAGCAGATACACAAAGGCTTTTGTGTGTGAACATAAGGCTTCATTTCTCTGGGATAACTGTCCATGAATGTGAGTGCTTCATTCTATGGTAGTTGCACATTTAGTTTTTTAAGAAACTGTCAAGCTGTTTTCCAGAATGGCTGTACCATCTTCCATTCCAACCAGCCAAGTGTGAGTGCATCCCGTTTCCCCGCATCCTCATCAGCATTGGTCTTGTTACTACTTTTTATTTTAGGCATTCTGATAGGTGTATAGTGACATGGCTTTAGTGTGCATTTTTTCTGATGGCTCATGATGTTGAACATGTTTTCATGTTCTTGTATGTTATCTGAAATGTCTCTTCAGGTCTTTTCATTTTCAAAGTATATGATTTGGTTTCACTGCTGAATTTGGATAGTTCTTTATATATTATAGATATGAGTCCTTTATCAAACATGTGATTTGCAAATAATTTCTCCCAGTCTCCAGCTCCTCTCTTCATCTTTATTTTCCATTTTACATTTTAGTCCATGATCCATTTTGAGTTAATTTTTGTACGAGGTATGAGGTTTAGATCAGAGTTCAGGTTTTTTTCCTATGAATAATCAGGTAGCCAGTAACTTTTTTTAAGAGACAAGGTCTCACTCTGTCACCCAGGCTGGAACGTAATGACAAGATCAGAGCTCACTGCAGCCTCAACTCCTGGGTTCAAGTTATCCTCCTGCCTCAGCCTCCTGGAGTAGCTGGGACCACAGGCAGGTGTCACCATGACCAGTTAATTTTTTTAGTTTTTGGAGAGACAGGATCTTTTGCTATGTTACCCAGGCTGGTGTGGAACTCCTAGGCTAAAGTCATCATCCCACTTTTATGGGGCCAGGCAGTGGCACATGCCTGCAATCACAGCACTTCGGGAGGATGAAGCAGGAGAATCTCTTGAACCCAGGAATTCCAGACCAGCCTGAGCAACAGAGGGAGGTCCTGTCTCTGCAAGAAATTTTAAACGTTAGCTGGGCATCGTGTTATACACCTGTGGTCCCAGCTACTTGGGAGGCTGAAGGGGGAGGATCTTTCAAACCTACGAGGCTGAGGCTGCAGTGAGCCATAATTGCACCACTACACTCCAGCCTGGGAGAATGTGAGACCCTGTCTCCAAAAAAAAATAAATAAA
>NW_012117710.1:19233-20788 GCF_000951035.1 Colobus angolensis palliatus | reverse complement strand
TTGCTGAGAATAACAGGACTTCACCCTGTGTTATGGCTGAATAGTACTCCCCTGTGTATCAAGACCACATTTTCTCTATCCATCATCTGCTGTTGGACACCAAGGCTGGTTCCATATCTTGGCTATGGTGAACAGTGCTGCAGGAAACACAGAGGTGCAGATGCCCTTTCCTTTTCTTTGTGTATCTACACTAGAGTGGGACTGCTGGATCACACTGTAATTTCATTTGCAGTTTTCTGAGGAACCTCCATACTGTTTTCCATAGTGGGTGCCCTAGCTCACTCTTACTCTTTTTCTTTTTTCTCTTTGAGACAGAGTCTCACTGTTGCCCAGGCTGGAGTACAGTGGTGCAATCTAGGCTTGCTTACTGTGGCATCCACCTCCCAGGTTCCAGTGGTTCTCATGCCTTGGCCTCCCGAGTAGCTGGGATTACGGGCGCCCGCCTCTGCACCGGGCAAATTTTTGTATTTTTTAGTAGAGATGGGGTTTCACCACATTGGCCAGGCTGGTGTTGAACTCCTAGACTCAAGTGACCCACCCACCTCAGCCGCCCAACAGTGCTGGGATTACAGGTGCAATCCACCACTCCCAGCTAATTTTTGTGTTTTGAGTAGAGACGGGGTTTCACCATGTTGGCCAGGCTCGTTTCAAACTCCTGACCTCAGGTGATCTGTCCGCCTCGGCCTCCCAAAGTGCTGGGATGTCAGTGTGCACCCCACGCCCAGCCAGCTGCTCTAGTGTACACCCCCCTACAGTGTGTAAGAGCTCCCTTTTCTCCATATCCTTGCCAGCACTTATTTTTTGTCTTTTTGATAATACTCATCCTAACAGGTGAGATGATACCTCACTGTGGTTTTGATTTGCATTTCTCTAATTATAAGTGATAATGAGCATTTTTTTCCACATATTTTTTGGCCATTTGTATGTCTTCTTTCAAGAAATGTCTGTTCAATTGGGTTTGGTGACACAAAATTGTAAGCCCAGCACTCAGAAAGCTAAGGAAGGAGGACAGCTTGAGCCTAGACCAGCCTAGGCAGCATAGCAAAACCCTAGCTCAAAAAAAGAAAAAAAGAAATGTCTGTGTCTGTTCAGCTTTTTGACCTCCAAAAATTAAGAGCCCATTTTGGAATCAGACAACCTGCCTGATTCAGAGAAAATCTGTGTTTGGTTCTACTCTGCTACTTCCTATGTGACTTTGGGAAGTTCCCTTAGCTACTTTGAGCTCAACTTCCTCAACATTAGCCAGGACTAAATACCATCTGCCTCTGCTGGTGAATGCTGAGGACTGAAAGGAGAACCTCCACAACACCACTTCACAATGCCCCCTGGCGGAAGCCCCTCAATGCGGGGCTGGTAGGATCATCTGAAGCCAAGTACAACTTTCCTTTCCACTGTCCCAGGCTCACTCTGCATATGATTAGCAAGGAATAGCGAATAAAGGAAACCAAAATAATTGTTTAATTTTCAATAAGAAATTTTTAAAAAGTGGGGGTGGTGGGAAAATAGGAGGGAGAGGAGGGGAAGGAAAAGCAGTCGGTCACAAGTTCTAGTCCAG
>NW_012117710.1:16792-17410 GCF_000951035.1 Colobus angolensis palliatus | reverse complement strand
AGCCAGGCTCAGCAGGCACATGAACCACACACCTCTCACTACAACTCAATACCAGCTCTCTCTTCTCTCGGTCCAATGGCCCAAGACTTAGAGATAAAATGTTTATTGTCTTCATGTCAATCACACCAAGGAGCTTGGAACCACCCTTTCAAACTCCTCTGGTTCTGTGGACCTGCCTGGGGCTGTTAGCTTTCCTCCTGTGCCTTTGCCTGGCCTGTAATCCCCTAGTGGTGGAAATGCACCCTGACAATTAGCCATCATCCCCAAAACACTCAGCACCTCATAGAGACCAGAGCAGTGATGCCCACTCGGACTGTGATTCTACTTATAAAGCAAAGGACCAGGGGCCAGATGTGACTTGTCTTTGGTAACTCACCAGCTGTTGCTTGAACCAGAACAAAGCCAGGTCTCCTGATGCCCAGAAAAGAGCTAGTGCCTGTCCCACTAGAAGCGTGGTGAAAATGTTTTGCTTGCTGTGAAAAGATGCACTACTGGAGAAGATGGGTGCAACTTCTCATGGAGGCACTCAGCCCAGATCACCAGGAAACAGGGCTGCCGGATGAGACACTCGGCCCAGGTCACCAGGAAACAGGGCTGCCGGATGAGACACTCGGCCCA
>NW_012117710.1:16380-16742 GCF_000951035.1 Colobus angolensis palliatus | reverse complement strand
GGATGAGACACTCGGCCCAGGTCACCAGGAAACAGGTCTGCCGGATGAGACACTAAGCCCGTCTGCCGAAAAGGAAATCTGGCTGGGCAGTGGAGGATAATTCACACAGCCCAACGGAAGCAACAGCATGAACAAAACAAAAAATACCTGACTGGAAAGCCATAGCCTGGCTAGCAAGTTTGAAACAGAGCCACAATCCTAGCAGCACACATCACTGCAACACAGAGCTTCAGTCAGTGTGCACACACTTTAAGTAGAAATGTAGAATGTCCATGTTTTTGGAACAATAGGGCTATTTGTGTGTGTGTGATGTCAAAGAAAGCAGCTCAGAAGAAACTGTTGGCAAGGAAATAGAAATAGGC
>NW_012117710.1:16096-16330 GCF_000951035.1 Colobus angolensis palliatus | reverse complement strand
GGCGTGGTGGCTCACACCTGTAATCCCAGCACTTTGGGAAGCCGAGGCGGGCACATCATGAGGTCAGGAGATCAAGATCATCCTGGCTAATCCGGTGAAAGCCCATATCCACTAAAGATACAAAAAAGTAGCCAGACATGGTGGTGGGCGCCTGTAGTCCCAGCTACTAGGGAAGCTGAGGCAGGAGAACGGCGTGAACGTGGAAGGCGGAACTTGTAGTGACCAGAGATCGCA
>NW_012117710.1:12373-13594 GCF_000951035.1 Colobus angolensis palliatus | reverse complement strand
TAACATACACTGCCTATCTTCAAAGAGACCCTTCTGTCATCAAATTTCATTGCACTTAGACAGCTTCCAAAATCTAGTGAAATGGAATTTTGGCTAAGAAGGCAGGCAAAGAAAGGCATTTTGCAACAGCAGCTTCAGTCAGTGTGTGCACACTTTAAGTAGAAATGTAGAAGAATGTCCATGTTTTTGGAACAATAGGGCTATTTGTGTGTGATGTCAAAGAAAACAGCTCAGAAGAAACTGTTGGCAAGGAAATAGAAATAGGCGCCCTTACTCATTGACAGTGAGATAACTGTATGGCCCTAACGGAAGGGAATCGAGCAACACCCATCAACATTTAAAATGTGCAGAACGCTGGATCCCACAATTCCATTTCTAGCAATACATCCTATGAACATATTCATGCAAATATGCAAGAATTACGTACAACTCAGCATTGATTAATCCAAACTGTTGGGAACAACCTAAATACTTACCAGTGGGGAACTGGTGGAGAACAGTGTTTATCTTATGCCAACATTTGTGTTTTTAAAAAGAAGATACATAGGCTGGAGCGCAGTCGCTCACACGTGTAATGCCAGCACTTTCAGAGGCTGAGGCAGGCAGATCACCTGAGGTCAGGAGTTCAAGACCAGCCTGGCCAACATGGTGAAACCCCGTCTCTACTAAAAATACAAAAATTGGACAGGCACGGTGGCTCATGCCTGTAATGCCAGCACTTTCAGAGGCTGAGGCAGGCAGATCACCTGAGGTCAGGAGTTCAAGACCAGCCTGGCCAACATGGTGAAACCCTGTCTCTACTAAAAATACAAAAATTATCTGGGCGTGGTGGCACATGCCTGTAGTCTCAGCTACTCAGGAGGTTGAGGCAGGAGAATCGCTTGAACCCGGGAGGCGGAGGTTGCAGTGAGCTGAGATCACACCCGCCTGGTGACAGAGCAAGATGCCATCTTGGAAAAACAAACAAACAAACAAATAAAACTGGCAACAGGGCAGTGACTGGAGTAGGACTGCCTTTCACTCTCCAGGAACTTTTGAATGTCGCTCATATTACATATTCAAAATATATGACTACATTAAATATTTTCAAAGTAACTACAAAAAACTGGGGATATAATATTATCAGAACACACAGGACTGTTCCATAATTAAAGGATGAAAAACATTAAGCACTATCAGAGTTCAAAGGAAAAAGATTAACTCTAGTTTGGATGTAAGAGC
>NW_012117710.1:11335-12323 GCF_000951035.1 Colobus angolensis palliatus | reverse complement strand
ATCCCAGCTACTCGGGAGGTGAGGCAGAAGAATCGCTTGAACCTGGGAAGCAGAGGTTGTGGTGAGCCGAGATCGCGCCATTGCACTCTAGCCTGGGCAACAAGAGCGAAACTCTGTCTCAAAAAAAAAAGAAAGAAAGAAATGACGTGACCTTGAACAATTTTCTTAACTTCTCTAAACCTCTATCTTCAGCTTCAATAAAATAATTTTACCTCCAAGATTGCATTAAATGGAATCCCATATGTAAAACAGCTGACAAATATTAGGGGCCCAACAGCTGTGCGCTCCTACTGCCACCCCACTTTACCCCAAGGGAGAAGCACAAGACGTCCAGAAAAAGCCTGTTGATCCCTACACCTCAGCATTCTGTGTTCACACAAGGCACAGTGGTATCCAGACTTACCAGGGTCACCCAAATACAAGACACGTTTTGATTTTTCAACTTAGGTACACATGGCTTCTAACGTTCACCATATATGATCCATAATTTAGAAGAGATTTTCCTGCACTACCCCACGGTTCTATTTTAGCAGACTTAGATGTGCCATAATAGCTCACTCTCTAAGCCCTCTTCAGTATCAAAAACAAAACTTTAATCTGTAACACAGTTATCAACAGTGAAAGTGGAAAAGTTACCTATGAGTCAAAACGACCCTCTGCCCTGCCCCGCCCCACCCTACAAAAAGCTGTTCAGGAGTATTTGGGCTGCTTATGAGAATGCTGTCTGTATTGCCAGGGACAGACAAATGCCTACCCTGGTTAGAAGCTGCACTGCTCAGCCTCCAGGGTAGAAAGCTCCCCACGCCCTCTACCCAAGGAGAAGAGAAGCAAATGGGGTGGCCAGGCTCCAGGACGTGGACTGTTCAGTGTGGTTTCTGCAGTCCAGGTCACCGCCATGGGTGAAGCTCTTCTTTCCTTCTTTTCCACCCAAGTGCCCAAGGTCCTACGGCTGCTGTAGGGCCTCTTCCCTAGGATGAGTCAGCCCAGC
>NW_012117710.1:5038-6536 GCF_000951035.1 Colobus angolensis palliatus | reverse complement strand
AAAAAAAAAAAAAAAACAAACTAGATGAGTTAAGAGTTACTAGGTAAGAAAGTGGATCCAGTTCTGCTTTTTCAAAGCCCAATGTTCCTCACATAATAGCAATGCATTCTTCAACTGGTGCCTTTGGCTAAATGTAAACTGCCCCCAACACCTGAGCTCTCTGTTGTACACAACTCAACATGGCCTGGGAGAAAGCAGGTGCAAATTTCACTTACTCAATAACAACACATGCCGCCTGATTCCTCTGCTGGGCTAGTTCTCAAGTCATCTTTTTCTAAGCTCTTTCATTCGGCTCTACCACACGTACCCAGGCTGAGTAAAATACCAGGTTTTTTTTGAGACGGGGTTTCACTCTGTCACCTAGGCTAGAGTGCAGTAACGCCATCTTGGCTCATTGCAAACTCCACCTCCCGGGTTCATGAGATTCTCCTGCTTCGGCCTCCCAAGTAGCTGGGACTACAGGCGTGTGCCACCACACCCAGCTAATTTTTGTATTTTTAGTAAAGATGGGGTTTCACCATGTTGGCCAGGCTGGTCTCAAACTCCTGACCTCGTGATCTGCCCACCTCGGCCTCCCAAAGTGCTGGGATTACAGGCGTGAGTCACTGCGCCAGGCCTACTTTACCAGTTTTATTCCTGAATGAAACCTGTTATTACTATCAATAATGTCAATCAGTGCCATTTCATTCACCGTATGCCACACACATACAAAGCACTTCATACTCGCTCCACCTGTCTGCTCTTCTGCAATGGCCACAGTGTTCCCCATCTTACATGAGAGGCACAGAGAAAGACAATGACTTCTCCAAGGTTCTGTAATTCACAATCAGTGGCAGAACCAACATGCCCAAACAGGTGTGGCCAAGGCCTGTGTTTCAGCCACACCACCTGGTTGCTGCCCCTAAGGCTCAATGGGCAAGTAACAGATCACTCCGATTGCAGAGGCTTCAGAAATGCCTTCCACCATGGTACAATGGACGGTTCGCTCTCAGGAGGGGAGGCAGGGGTGGGAATCAGCACACAGTTCTGCTAGGTTTCTCATGCAGGGCACAGACTACGTATTTTGTGCCTCGCTTTGCAGGTGAAATGTCTCCTGCCCCCTGTACAACAGCTTTCTTTGTCCTCTCCACATAAAAGTACCACTGAGTTCCTCAGGGGCAGGCAGGGATCACTGCTCTGTGCCACACCTGACTGATGTCCAAACAGGCGGACACACAGGCGCTTCTCTTATGGCCCGGGCTGCCCCCATCTGCTAAGCATGGAAACTACACACAGGATTTGCAGAACATGAATGACATGGAGGTGACTGCTTTTTCTCTGTTGAAAACTTACTGCATTGTCCTAAAAAAAGGAATTCAGGGGCCGGGCGCGGTGGCTCAAGCCTGTAATCCCAGCACCTTGGGAGGCCGAGACGGGCGGATCACGAGGTCAGGAGATCGAGACCATCCTGGCTAACACGGTGAAACCCCGTCTCTACTAAAAATACAAAAAAACTAGC
>NW_012117710.1:0-869 GCF_000951035.1 Colobus angolensis palliatus | reverse complement strand
TAGGCAGAACAGGTATTACTAACAACTAACTCCATTTTACAGGTAAGGGAACTGAAGTTCAGAAAGTACTTGGACTTAACAAAAGCTTTAATAGGGCCACATAGTGAAACCAAATCCTCTGCTCAAAAGAACTAGAATAAGTTATCTTTTACATATTATTCATACTTATATCCTGTCAATATCCAAAAATGTTTTGAAGCAGCCTGCAATAATAGACACCTATCCCATAAAAACATTAAAAAGAAAAACAGCAGGGAAAAAAAAAACAGCAGGTGACATGGGAGACAGAGGAAGGTAGATAGCAAAGACTGAGACTTATAATCTAAGAAAACTTCATCTCTGACCTTCCAGTTCCAGGGAGATAATACTAAAGGAAACAAGATGGTTTATAGACTCATAAACTGACAAAAGAGAGGTTGCATCAGTTCTTAACTATGAAACACTCCTAGCAGCCATAGCAAATCTCTAGGACAACATACCAGTGACATCAAAGCAAGAGTATACTTCAGTGATAGAGTGAATTAAGTTCCCTGTTTGGGACCCTGGCCAGGGCTAGAGAAAAGAACTCTGAAATGTAGAGCTCAAAAATATTTCCTCTGTCGGCCAGGCACAGTGGCTCACGCCTGTAATCCCAGTACTCTGGAAGGCCGAGGCAGGTGGATCACGAAGTCCAGGAGATGGAAACCATCCTGGCTAGCACAGTGAAATCCTGTTTCTACTAAAAATACAAAAAATAAGGCGGGCGTGGTGGCAGGCGCCTGTAGTCCCAGCTGCTTGGGAGGCTGAGGCAGGAGAATGGTGTGAACCATGAGGCGGAGCTTGCAGTGAGCCGAGATCCCGCCACTGCACTCCAGCCTGGGTGACAGAGC
>NW_012117709.1:8818-9087 GCF_000951035.1 Colobus angolensis palliatus | reverse complement strand
AAAAAAAAAAAAAAAAAGATTATATACAAGTAGGACCTATCCCAGAAACAGAAGATAGATTCAGTATTTTAAAAATCAGAGTAATATATCATATTAACAGAACAGAGAACAAAAACCATGATCATCTCAATGGATGCAAAAAAGCATTTGACAAAATCCAACAACCTTTCATGATATAAATACTCAATAAATTAGGAATAGAAGGAAACTACCCCTCAACCTAACAGAAATCTACAAAAAACTTAGAGCTAGCATCATATTTAATAAAG
>NW_012117709.1:0-1552 GCF_000951035.1 Colobus angolensis palliatus | reverse complement strand
AGGAGGCTGAGGCAGGAGAATCACTTGAACCCAGGAGGCAGAGGTTGCAATGAGCTGAGATTGCTCCACTGCACTCCAGCCTGGGTGACAAGAGTGAAACTCTGTCTCCAAAAAAAAAAAAGAAGGGGTACTCCCATAAGGATATACAGATCAATGGAATACAATTAAGAGTCCAGAAATAAGTCCTTATGTTTATGGTTAATTGATTATTGACAAGGATGCCAAAACAATTCAAGGGGAAAAGAAAACTCTTTTCAACAAATGGTACTGGGACAATTAGATATCCACATGCAAAAGAATAAAACTGAACTCTTAACTCATACCATTCACCAAAAAAATCTCAAAATGGATCACAGACCCAAATTAGGACTTAAAACTATAAAACCATTAGAAGAAAACATAGGAATAAATCTTTGTGATGTTGGATTTCACAATGGTCTCTCAGATATGACACCGAAAGCACATTTGACAAAAGAAAAAGTAGATAAATTATGACCGCATCAAAATTTAAAACTTATACTGCTAACAATGCCATCAAGAAAGTAAAAAGAAAAATCAATAGAATGGGAAAAAAATACTTACTAATTATATATCCAATCAGGGATTTTTGTATAGCACATAGAGAACTCTTACAACTAAATAATAAAGGCCAAACCACCCAATTAAAATGTGGGCTAAAGGCCGGGCATGGTGGCTCATGCCTGTAATCCCAGCACTTTGGGAAGCTGAGGCTGGCGGATCTCCTGAGCTCCAGAGTTTGAGACCACTCTGGGCGACATGGTGAAACCTCATCTCTACTAAATACAAAAAATTAGTAGTAGTGCCTGTAGTCCCAGCTACTCAGGAGGCTGAGGCACAAGAATTGCTTGAGCCCGGAGGCAGAGGTTGCAGTGAGCCAAGATCGCACCACTGCACTCCAGCTTGGGCTACAGAGTAAGACTGTCTCAAAAAAAAAAAAAAAAGGGCAAACGCAGACTGTGATAGGCAGCTTTTAAAACAGCTCCCAAATATCCCCAACTCTTGATATTCATGCCCTATGTAATCTCTGCTCTTGAGTATGGGCTAGATCTATGACTTCTTTCTTTTTATTTTTGAAACATGGTCTCACTCTGTTACCCAGGCTGAAGTGCAGTGGCACAATCTTCGCTTACTGCAGCCTTGACCTCCTGGGCTCAAGTGATCCTTCCATCTCAGCCTCCTGAGTAGCTAGGACCACAGGCATGTGCCACCACACCCAGCTAATTTTAGTTTTTTTTTTTTTAGAGACGGGGTTTCACCATGTTGCCCAGGCTTGTCTCGAGCTCCTGAGCTCAGCAATATGCCTGCCTCGGCTTCCCAAAGTGCTGGGATTACAGGCATGAGCCACTGCACCTTTCTTTTTTTTTAAATGTTTTTGAGATGGAGTCTCAATCTGTCGCCCAGGCTGGAGTGCAGTGGCGAGATCTCAGCTCACTGCAAGCTCCGCCTCCCGAGTTCACACCATTCTCCTGCCTCAGCCTCCCAAGTAGCTGGGACTACAGGCGCCCGCCACCACGCCCGGCTAATTTTTGGT
>NW_012117708.1:1963-3591 GCF_000951035.1 Colobus angolensis palliatus | reverse complement strand
CCTTTTATTTCATGAACTCAATGTATATGAAGTAATATGCAGGCTATTTAAAAACATAGAGGATAAACTCAATATATGTAAAGGACACAGGTTTGTATATAATTATATATAATATTAAATAATTATATATACGTGGACATACAGTATGCATAGGTATTGGTCTTAATATATGTGAAATACTATGAAATACTTTTATTTCATATGTATTCCTTTTATTTCATGAACTCAATGTATATGAAGTAATATGCAGGCTATTTAAAAACATAGAGGATAAACTCAATATATGTAAAGGACACAGATTTGAAAAAAAACATATAAGTAAAAAAGTTTTTTAATTAAATTAAAATTTTAGTAAAAGTGTATAAGCCTCCCAGTAAGAACAAAATGAAATACACACATATTTTTAAAAGTCTACAAGGCACACTAGACACAACGTATGAGCAATAAACTGGAAGGTAGGTCAGGAAAACGTATGCCAAATGTGGCATATACGCACACGGTAGCATAAGGGAGATAACAGAGAAGATGAAAAGGAGGAACGTAAAGGGGAAAACATTTTCTTAGTAGAACAAACAAAAGGATACAAAGATGAAGCCAAATTGCCTTCAGAAGGTGATTTACACACCCACTGTCCATATAGATATGAATTGCATACCTGTTTGATTTTTACCATTTAGTTTCATCTCTTATTTTAGCCGAATTCGTATGTAAGAAAACCTCAACAAAAATATAAAATAATTTATAAGTTCACCTCAGTAATATTTAGTTTCCTAAAGTACTGATAAAACTTGAAGATTTCAGAACACAATTTCAAGGGTCAAATTGCTTGAGTTTGAAACCACGTAAATTACTATGTAATCGCTGAAAAAAATAAATAAATAAAAGTGCACTTCTCCGAGGCTTCATTTACTCATGTAAAAAATGTAGATAAAAACATTCCTCATCCTTTAGATGATATTGTGAACACCATTACAAAAATTGCACAGTGCCTGGCACAAAGTAATTGCTATTTTTGGTAGAATTATATTCACGTCATGTATGAAAATTGTAATCGTATTTAATATATAAAATAAGTAGTGTAGGTCCAAGTATTTACCTACAGTACAATTTCTTTGTGTATCTCAATGAGAAAATCCCTAAGGAGAAAGTCACAACTTCTTCCTTGGCTCACTGCAACCTCCACCTCCTGGGCTGAAGAAATCCTCCCACTTCAGCCTCCCATGTGGCTGGAACTACAGGTCCATGCCACCTCACCTGACTAATTTTTGTTATTTAATAGAGATGGAGTTTCAGTGTGCTACCCAGGCTAGTGTTAAACTCCTGAGCTCAAGCCATCTGTCTGCCTCAACCTCCCAAAGTGTTGGGATTACAGACATGAGCCACCATGCCCGGCCTCTTTCTCACCTTCAGACACATACTCACTGTTTAGTACTTCATTCCTTGTCATGATTATAACTTGTAGAAGAGCTACACTTTCCATACTATTTCTAATTTTATAAATATATTTATTTTTAATTATTATAAAACTATCTAAGGAACACAGAAATGCATCTCCGGGAATCTTAAGCAAAGACCGTTGTGCAGAAATGCTTTGTTTCCGTTGTAAACAAAAAGTACTCCAATACACA
>NW_012117708.1:0-312 GCF_000951035.1 Colobus angolensis palliatus | reverse complement strand
CTTTCCATAAGAATTATGTCCACCTTTGTATTCTTTATCTTCTCTACTGTCATGTATTCATTGCATTTGTTTCCATTTTAATACACCAAAAATATTCGTACCGATATTTTCTCCAGAATATTTCACTATGACCTTTACAAAATGAGCTTTCTGAATTATTTGAAAGAAAGCATTAGGCAAATGAGAATGTACTGAAAATTACTCAAATTTCTCTAAATATCACAATGAGTTTATTTTGAAACATTTTTGTAATGTATTTGAATGATAAATCATATTGAATCAGAACAGTTCCAAATCAATTGTATAATGGAG
>NW_012117707.1:8569-9037 GCF_000951035.1 Colobus angolensis palliatus | reverse complement strand
GGTATAACCTACTTCACACCTGGGCTACATGATAAGCCCATTGCTCCTAGGCTGCAAATTATATAGCATGTTACTGTATGGAACACTGCAGCCAATTCTAACACAATGGTAAGTATTTGTGGATCTAAGCATGTGTAAACAGAGAAAGGTACAGTAAAAATGTGGTTAAAAAAAGATTTTTAAAATGGCATATCAGTCTAGGACACTTACCATGAATGGAGCTTGCAGGACTGGAAGTTGCCCTGGGTGAGTGAGTGGTGAGTGAATGTGAAGGCTAGGGAATGACTGTACACTGCTTAGACTTTATAAACACTGTACACTTAGGCTACACTAAGTTGATTTTAACAATCGTTTTCTTTCTTTAATAATAAATTATTGGGCCAGGCGCAGTGGCTCAAGCCTGTAATCCCAGCACTTTGGGAGGCCGAGACGGGCGGATCACGAGGTCAGGAGATCGAGACCATCCTG
>NW_012117707.1:0-2759 GCF_000951035.1 Colobus angolensis palliatus | reverse complement strand
ATAAGTGAGGACCCTGACCTTGGAGTAAGGACCACACTGAAATAGACCCACCCCAGCAAAGGCTAAAATCAAGAGTAAGCAGAATCAAAGTGGGTCTGATTTTTACTAAAGGTGATTCTTTGATAATTACCAACTGACAAACTATTACCAGTCTTTGGAGGAAGAAAATAAAACCCAGAGCCTCTAAAATCCATCATCTAGAATATGTGCCATGTCAGCAGCAGAGAGAATGCAACAACTAGAGAAGAAATAATCAACAGAAGCAGACTCAAAGATGATCTGGATATTGAAGTCAGGAAGCAAGAACATTCTTCAAAATATTTATGATTAATATATTAAGGAAAATAGAGGAAAAGATGGGCAAACTATTTCCAAATCTCCAGAAAGATTAATTATAAGAAGAGAGGAAACATAAATGAACACTATGAGAAGGGACATTATAAAACTGTAAATTTTATTAAAACAGTATAAGAGAAAGTTAGATACAACTTCATGGAAAGATCTTTTAAAATTTGGGTATAATGATATGAGTTCTTGAAAAAGATGGTTGAATAAAGCCAAAAGAAAACTAAGTAGAAAATATAAATAGTCCTATATCCATTAAGAAATTGAATTCTACATAAATTCCTTCCCACCAGAGAAACCCCATGTCTTCCAGATTTCTTCGCCTGCCAATTCTTTCAAAAACTTTTAAAAAGTCATGTCAGTCTTATACAGTCTTCCCCTGGAACATAGAAACAATGGGTTCTAGGGCCCCTGTGGATACCAAAATCCATGTGGATACTAAAATCCCATATATAAAATAGCCTAGTATTTGCCTATTACCTATGCACATCATCCTGTATACATTAAATCATCTCTAGATTACTTATAATTCCTAATGCAATGTAAATGATTTGTAAATGGTTGTTATACTGTATTGCTTAGGAAATAATGACAAGAAAAATGTCTGTATATCTTCTCTACAGACATAACCATTGTAGGTAGTCATAACTACATAATATACATCAGCAGCAACATAAGATTTTCAGTCCTTAGGTAGTTGAATTCACGGAAGTGGAACTCACAGACATGAAAGGCAGACTGTGTGCTATGGTTTGGCTGTTTCCCCACCCAAATCTCATCTTAAATTGTAGTTATCATAATCCCCACGTGTTGTTGGAGGGACTTGGTGGGAGATAATTTAATCATGGGGTGGTTCCCCTCATGCTGTTCTCGTGATAGTGAGAGTGTTCTCACAAGATCTTGTGGTTTTATAAGGGGCTTTTCTGCTTTTGTTTGGCTTCTCCTTGTTGCTGCCATGTGAAGAAGGATGTGTTTGCTTCCCCTTCTGCCATGATTGTAAGTTTCCTGAGGCCTCCCCAGTCATGCTGAACTCTGAGTCAATTAAACCTCTTTCCTTTTAAATTACCCAGTCTTCAGTATGTCTTTATTAGCAGCATGAGAATGGATTAATACACTGTCTTATATTTTTTAGATAATAAAGAAAGAGTGAACACCTTCCAACTAATTTTATGAGGCAACATAACTCAGACAAGAACCTAAACATGACAATGATATTACAAGAAAAATAAACCCATCATCGAAATGATCTGGTGAACATAGCCACCAAAATTCCGATTAAAAGATTAGTAAATATAACCTAGTAATATATGAAATGGATAACACATAATGACCAAATGGACTTATAAGAAAAATATATGGTAGATTTAACTTCAAAATGTTAGAATAATCTACTCCAAGAATAGAAAAATGTAGGTCAACATACAGTTATGTCAATAGATGCAGGAAAACCATTTGATAAAGTTCAATAGGCATTCATAATAAAAACTAAATAAACTAGACATAAAAGAGAACTTCCCTAACAGAATAAAGTTATTTACAACAAAGAAATACCTATATCTAAAGTCATAATTAATGAAGAAATATTAAACACTCCTCTGAGTTGGGGACAAGAGAAGGATGTCCACTATCATCACTTTTATTTAACATTGTACCATGTGTCCAATAACAAAAAAAAAATTAGACTAGATAAGCAATATGACTGTCTTCTTCAAGGAAAACATTATTCTGTATGAAGAAAATTTAAAAAGCTCTATGAACAGACTATTAAAAATAAGTGAATTTGGCAAGGCCAGTATAAAGCAAAAAGTAACATTTCTATACATGAGTAATAAACAGTGAGAAGAACTGACATTCTTTAAACAGCACTATGTACAATACCATGAAGAAACAGAAATTCTAGAAAAAAATATAAAAGTTACACAAAATCTCATCACTCAAAATTACAAAACATTACTGAGACAAATTAAATGGATAATTATTTCATATATATGAGAAAGATAATATTGCTAAGATACTGTTTATCCACAAAATGATCCATGGAGTCAATGCAATTGTAATAAAAATCCCAACAGTTTTTTTTTTTTTTTTTTGTGGGAATTGACATGCTCCTTCAAAAATGTAAGGAGTTTGAAATAGACAGAACAACATTGGAAGATAACACAATTGGAGTACTTAAACTATCAGATATCAACAGATACTTGAAAGCCACAGTGATTAAAAGAGTGAAGTAGGGGCCGGGCGCAGTGGCTTACACCTGTAATCCCAGCACTTTGGGAGGCCGAGGAGGGCAGATCACGAGGTCAGGAGATCGAGACCACGGTGAAACCCCATCTCTACTAAAAATACAAAAAATTAGCCGGGCACAGTGGCAGGCGCCTGTAGTCCAGCTACTCGGGAGGCTGAGGCAGGAGAAT
>NW_012117706.1:5952-6326 GCF_000951035.1 Colobus angolensis palliatus | reverse complement strand
CGGGTGAGGTGGCATGCGCCTGTAGTTCCAGCTATTTGGGAGGCCAAGGCAGGAAGATTGCTTGAGCCCAGGAGTTTGAGCCCTGGGTAACATAGTAAGAACCTGTCTTTATTAAAAAATTAAATAAAATAAGATAAATATTTTTTCTTCACAAGGACGTTATTATTTGAGAGAGGAAAGGAGATAAAGGAAAAAATGAGGCCTAGCAGGAGTTCAAATTCACCAGGACCCTTGGCCCAGGACACTCTCAGCAGCTCCTTAGAGGGACTCTCTTGCCTTCCCCCCAAACCTTCACCCCTTCCCACCAACCTCCAAGCCCTCACCCCTTCCCACCAACCTCCAAGCCCTCACCCCTTCCCACCAACCTCTAAGCC
>NW_012117706.1:0-1096 GCF_000951035.1 Colobus angolensis palliatus | reverse complement strand
GAGACAGAGGTTGCAGTGAGTCGAGATCTTGCCACTGCACTCCAGCCTGGGTGACAGAGCGAGACTCCATCTCAAAAAAAAAAAAAAAGAAAGAAAGAAATCCCAACTTTACTGGCTTTGTTTTTTGATGTTGTTGTTGTGGTTGTTCTTGGTTTTAAGACAGGGTCTCCCTCTGTTGCCCAGGCTGGAGTACAGTGGCACAGTCAGAGCAGCTTCCAACACCTGGGCTTAAGTGATCCTCCCTCCTCAGCCTCCCAAGTAGTTGGGACTACAGAAACGTGCCAACACTCATGGCTCTTTACTGGCTTTTGAACTAGGATTTGAAGAATCCAAGCGAATCTACAAAAGAAACTTGCTGCGGAAGGTGCTTCCTTTTCCCAGCTTCACTCTCCTCCTGTGCCTCCCCGCAGCCTCCTTCCAGGAAACCAGGGTAACCAGGTTCCCTCCCTGGCCCCACAGGGCTGAGGCACCCAAAGGATTTCCTCCCGTGGCTCCATGGTCTCCACTAATCCTGACCAAGGATGGAGCGCTCTGCCGCCCTGTGCCTCTGCCCAAACTTTGCCCACATTTTTACTCCTAGCTGCCATCAGTTTCTTTGAATAGTCATCAATTGTTTGATTCTTTTCCTTTTTTTTGAGACCGAGTTTCACTCTACTCTTGTCACCCAGGCAGGAGTATAGTGGTGCGATCTCGGCTCCCTGCAACCTCCGCCTCCTGAGTTTAAGCGATTCTCCCACCTCAGCCTCCTGAGTAGCTGAGATTACCTGCATATACCACCAAGCCCAGCTAATTTTTGTATTTTTAGTAGAGACGGGGTTTCACCATGTTGGCCAGGCTGGTCTCAAACTCCTGACCTCAGGTGATCCACCCGCCTCCCCGTCCCAAAGTGCAGGGATTACAGGCTACAGGCGTGAGCCTCATCCCCAGCCAATTGTTTGTTTCTATAAGAAGAATTATCATCCACGCCTGTAACCCCAGCACTTTAGGAGGCCGAGGCGGGCAGATCACGAGGTCAGGAGATCGAGACCATCCTGGCTAACACAGTGAAACCCTGTCTCTACTAAAAATACAAAAAATTAGCTGGGCGTGGTGGCGG
>NW_012117705.1:2402-4146 GCF_000951035.1 Colobus angolensis palliatus | reverse complement strand
CATTTTACCCCCAGTAGAACTTCTTTCAAAGTTGGAGCCAATCCTCGCAAACTGTGCCATTCTTTATCAACTAAGTTGATGTAATATGCTAAATCATTTCTTGTCATTTCAGCAGTGTTTACATCATCTTTACCAGGGGTAGATTGCATCCCAAGAAACCACTTTCTTTGCTCATCCATAAAAAGCAACTTCTCATCCGTTCAAGTTTTATCATGAGATTGTAGCAATTTGGTAACATCTTCAGGCTTCACTTCTAGTTCTCTTGTTATTTCCATCCCATCTGCAATTACTTCCTCCAATTAAGTCTCAAACTCTTCAAAGTCATCCATGAGGATTGGAATCAACTTTCTTAAAACTCTGGTTTATGTTGATATTTTGACCTCCATCCATTAATTACCAATGTTCTTAATGGCATCTAAACTGGTGAATCCTTTCCAGAAGTTTTTCAGTTTACTTATCCCAGACCCATCAGAAAAATTACTATCTATGGCAGCTATTGGCTTACAAAATGTTATTTCTTAAATAAAACTTGAAAGTTGGAAATAACTCCTTGATTCATAGGCTGCAGAATGGACGTTGCGTTAGCAGGCATGATAACAACATTTATCTGCTCATACATCTCTATCAGAGCTGTTGATTGACCATGTGTATTGTCAATGAGCAGCCATATTTTTAAAAGAATTTTTTTTCAGAGAATTAAGTCTTGACAGTAGACTTAAAATATTCAGTAAATCATGCTGTAAATAGATGTGCTGTCATCCATTGTGTTTAAATAAAGTTTAAAACAATAAAATCTCATTGAGCACAGGCACAGCAGATTTCTTAAGGCCCGGAACACTGGCTTCAATTTAAAATCACCAGTTGCATTAGCTCCTAACAAGAGAGTCAGCCTGTGCTTTGAAGTTTCGAAGCCAGGCGTTGACTCTTCTCTCTAGCTATGATAGTCCTTGATGGCATCTTCTTCCAAATTAAGACTGTTTTGTCTGCATTGAAAATTTGTTGTTTAGAGTAGTCACCTTTATCAGTGATCTTAACAGACCTTCTGTATAACTTGCTGACTCTTCTGCATCAGCTTTGCTGCTTCACCTTGTACTTTTATGCTATAGAGAAAGCTTCTTTCCTTAAACCTCATGAATCAACCTCTGGTAGCTTCCAAATTTTCTTCTGCAGATTCTTCACCTCTTTCAGCCTTCAGAGAATTGAAGATTAGGACCTTTTTCTGGATTAAGCTTTGGCTTAAGGGAATGTTGTGTCTAGTTTGATCTATCAAGATCTCTAAAGCTTTCTGCATATTGGCAATAAGGCTGTTTCTTACTATTCATATCACTTTCTTATCATTAATGTGTTCACTGGAATAACATTTTTAATCCTTCAAAAACATTTTCTTTGCATTAACAATGTTGATCACTGACTGGTGCAAGAGAATGAGCTTTTGGCCTATCTCTGTTTTTGGCATGACTTCCTCACTAAAAATCATTTGTAGCTTTTGATTTAAAGTGAGATATGTGTGACTCTTCCCTTCACTTGGACACTTAGAAGCCATTTTATGGTTATAAATTGGCTTAATTTTAATATTGCTGTGTCTCAGGCAATAGAGAAGCCCAAGGAGACAGGGAAAGATGGGAGAATGGTCAGTCAGTGGAGCAGTCACAATATACATAATTTTATCAATTAAGTTCACAGTTATATATGGGAGTGGTTCATGGCACCCCCAAACAGTTATAGTAGTAACATCAAAGATCAC
>NW_012117705.1:0-1307 GCF_000951035.1 Colobus angolensis palliatus | reverse complement strand
TTTGGGAAAGAAAAGTTTTAAAAAACTAGCTATCCTTCTGCATTTCTTAGATATTCCCCAGTGTTCCAGTTTCTTTTTTGTTGTTGTTGTTGGAGGTGGAGTCAGTCTCACTCTTGCCCAGGCTGGAGTGCAGTGGCATAATCTTGGCTCACTATAACTTCCACCTTCCAAATTTAAGTAATTCCCCTACCTCAGCCTCCTAAGTAGCTGGGATTACATGTACGTGCCACCACACCCAGTTAATTTCTGTAATTTTAGTAGAGACCAGGTTTTGGTATGTTGGCCAGGCTGGTCTCAAACTCTAGACCTCATGTGATCTGCCCACCTCAGCCACCCAAAGTGCTGGGATTACAGATTTGAGCTACCACACTCACCATGTTCCAGTTTCTTATGAAATTGTTTTAATATGGTATTTCCCAATCGATTCAGTTTAAAGCAGATGGAAAATATTTGATGCTCATCTTAATGCTACCCGCAACTGAGAAATGCCTCTCAATTTGCTTGTACAGAATGAAGTATGAGGACTTTTTTTTTTTACAGAGGAGTGAAAAAGACAGAAGGATGAGCAATGACAATTCAGTTTCCTAGTTAACAGCATGATTTGATTGTGTTTACATATGAGACTTGTGTTTGGGGACTTCTGTGCCTTACGGTGCACGTTTATCAAATTGCAAACAGCACCACTTATGCGCTGCCTATGATAAAGCACTACCACACAGCTGAATAGCTCTCCCAGCAGAAGGTGATTATTTCCCAAGATAAAAGCTGACTACCTGATCTACCTGATGCCAAAGCAATTCATCAATTCAGTGGCACAGAAAAAAAATTAGACCAACCACTCCTTTGGTGTAGTGCAGAGGAAACAATTGGTTGATTGACTGTGACTGAATTTTGGCTGCAAACACAGCCAAAGCAAACCTGAAACAGTATGAGATATTCCTCAGAATTTCCATTATAATGTCATTGTTTCTGCTAAACTTTGTTTTCCAATTTGCTCCCAAATTAACTATAGAGGTAGAAGTTAAATGGTCAATCATCATTAAGGGAACTAGGTTTGTTTGCTAACAAAAATTGCGATTTACATTTTGAATTTGATGTCAGAGTGGTTTTTCAAAGCAAACTTACGTGGAGGGGAACTATTTTGTTTGTAAAGGAAGAAATACTATCCTGATATCAATACACTGCACAGCAGACATCTCGAAATCTAAGGACAACCACTGAGTTTTATTTTTCCAGCTACAAGCAAGATGAAGTGGAATAACCCTGGGCTTTGAAGTCAGAAGGAACTCATTCATTTGTTCATTTAT
>NW_012117704.1:5857-6453 GCF_000951035.1 Colobus angolensis palliatus | reverse complement strand
GCAATGGCTCATGCCTGTAATCCCATCACTTTGGGAGGCCGAGGCAGGTGGATTGCTTGAGGTCAGGAGTTCAAGACCAGCCTGACCAACATAGTGAAACCCCGTCTCTACCAAAAATACAAAAATTAGCCGGGCATGGTAGCGGGTGCCTGTAATCCCAGCTACTCGGGAGGCTGAGACAGAGAATCACTTGAAACCAGGAGGTGGAGGTTGCAGTGAGCCGAGATAGCACCACTGCACTCCAGACTGGGAGACACAGCAAGACTCTGTCTCAAAAAAAAAAAGAAAAAGAAAAAAAGAAAAAGAAAAGAAAATAATAAGAAAAAGAAATACATTGACAGCACTGTATTTATCAATACTCTAAGCTTACACCATCTGTTTACAAGAAAAATTGTCTGTCTGAAGTGGCAGGCAACTATTCAATATACAGTACATATCAAGCAACTCAACTTTTTCTTATAACATCATGACTTTTCTCTGCTTCTTGGGAGTACTTCTGGCATCACTAATGGCACTTTTTGTGGGTCCCATGGTGTTATTCAAATTTTATGGTATTGCACTAAACACAAAAAAATGCATGAGAACTGTGAAATCAC
>NW_012117704.1:0-802 GCF_000951035.1 Colobus angolensis palliatus | reverse complement strand
ACCTCCACTTCCAAGGTTCAAGCGATTCTCCTGCCTCAGCCTCCCGAGTAGCTGGGATTACAGGAACCCATCACCACGTCCAACTGCTTTTTGTATTTTTAATTGAGATGGGGTTTCACCATGTTGGCCAGGCTGGTCTTGAACTCCTGATCTCAGGTGATCCGCCCATCTGGGCCTCCCAAAGTGCTGGGATTACAGGCGTGAGCTATGGCTCCTGGCCTCGGAATTGCATCTTAATCTCTGTGGCAGCTGCTATTTTGTTTTCTAAATTCATGAGCACAGGTGGCTGCCTCTACCTTTGTCTTCAGCTTAAACAGGAACAATTTAGGAAGCAGACTCCACCCAGTGCTGCAGATTGGCCCCATTATCAACGACCCTGACGGAATTTCAGGAGCGGCAGGCCACTCCAAACTGCAAAAAGTACAGGTTGCTTATAATCCCCAGGAGAAAAGAAAATATCCAGCTTCTTCGTGGTGCAATCATGACCATAGGAGGAAGGAACAGCAGGAAACACAGCAAAGGAACAAAGTTCAAAGCCTGCCCTCTTTCCGCTTGGAAGTTTTCTCCCTAATCTTAAAATCAAATATAAAGCTTAAATTGTAAATTGAGCAGCATTTCCCTCTCAGTACCCTTTCCATTTTCCCACAGGTAAGCTTTGCCTAACGAAGAGGGTCAGGCCTGGCCATGCACAGTGGCTCACGCCTGTAATCCCAGAACTTTGGGAGGCTGAGGCAGGCAGATCACGAGGTCAGGAGATCGAGACCATCCTGGCTAACACAGTGAAAACCCGTCTCTACTAAAT
>NW_012117703.1:4830-6370 GCF_000951035.1 Colobus angolensis palliatus | reverse complement strand
AGAGTACATGGATGCCCAGGTCCAGAGCGGCAGCTGGATGGCTGCAGCTGTGCCCGGAGCATGAGGCTCCTGCTCCACCACTTGGTAGGGGGCGAGGCTCCCATCTGTTTCCGGCCCGCTGGCTCTGGGAGGATGCAGCCCTGGCTGTGACTCTCCTGTAGCCCTGGTCACACCTCCCCTGCTGCAGCCATTGTCTTCACAGCAGCCGCTTCAGATGGGCCACTGCTGCCATCAGTATAATTTCTGTTTTTCCCATCCACATACCAAAAAAGCAGACTAGTGACTCTGCATGTGTACATGTGAACACGCATGATGAGTATTGCTTCCTTTTTCTAGAATGTGGAAGAATGATTAGCTTCTTTAAAAGAATTTAAAGGACTAACAAAAAATTACTAAAATTAACCCATAAGCCAGTCTATAGCAAATATGTATTGCTTCTAGAAACTCCATTGTGGTATTAGGTTATTAAAAGAACTATACAAATTTTACATAACAGAGAATAAGCCATGGTTAAACAACATATGGCCTTGAGACAATTATTTAATTCCTTCAAGAGTATTAAGGCAACTTGCATGTTTCCATACATATTCACTTCCTTCATTGCTGTGCAAATTCTAAAATATTTTCTTGGTCTTTGACTTTCAGAGTGAAAGTGTGTATATGTGCCTTCCAGTTTACAATAACACTATTTGTGAGTAATCACTCATTTTTGCTTCATGTAGCAACCCATTTTCTTCTGTTCTTTTTGTCATCTCAAAAACAGGTACTATCAGTCAGTTTCTGAAGAAAAATGCAACATATAAAGTATAAGCACACTCTTTAGAGATACACTGACAGTGTCTTTTGATGGATTATTCCAAACAATACATATCACTGTTCTTATATTTCATCATCAGATCAAATGCATCATTTATCCAGGGTTTATTCTCCATGAAGAGTAAGTTCCAAGAAAGCAATAAACATCATTTTTATTTTGACATGCATTACAAATGTCAGTGGAAGATATGTCACATGCTAGGCAACATTGCAACTGAGACACAGTATAAACAAAAATTGTAAACCAATGTTTATTGCTTTAGTTATTGCTTAATGTTTGATAAAATAAAGGTATAAAAATTTTATCCTGTATATACTCAGAAAAAAATATTATCCATAGGGATTATTATAAATGCAATCTGTCATATGTTCATCTACTTGAGGAAAAGGGAGATAACTACATATAACTGGTTCCCATAATGCATCTTTTTGAATGTGAAAGTCCCACTGCAGGAGCTGAAGTGAGATACATCCTCAGCACTACTTGTTCATACTGATCTCTTACATTATTAAACTCTCTTCATTATTTATTTTTAACATGTCCTTTTAAATCACACTTTTGGTTCAAAACCTATAATCTAATATGCCAAACCACAATGTAGTCCATATATCAATAAGCAGCACACATGTAATGTGAATTCTTTTCAAAGAAAAAAAAAGTAGCACATGCTTTTAATCTAAAATTATTTTCAACAGAAAAACAATCTTAATTTTTTTAAAATGT
>NW_012117703.1:0-320 GCF_000951035.1 Colobus angolensis palliatus | reverse complement strand
TTTGCAAAAGCCCTGATAACATTCATGTATCTCCCTAAAGTAGAGTTTTCCAGTTTATTTGCCTCAAACAGGTAATGGCTATACCCAAAATATTGTTCCTTGTACTGTGTGTGTGTGTGGGTGTGTGTCTATACTTTTCTATATATTAAGATGCTTGACCTCTGACCTCCTGAGGCTAGCCAATTCCTAAAGACAGGAAAGTTCAGCCAAGATCATGCCTTTGATAAGCAAACTAACCAATCCAGAGCTTTACCTCCTTTATCAGGCCCATACACCCCAGGAGTCAATGTTCCTCTGCTTTAATCATCCCAGAGTTAGGT
>NW_012117702.1:3546-5201 GCF_000951035.1 Colobus angolensis palliatus | reverse complement strand
GGAGCTTGCAGTGAGCCGAGATGGTGCCACTGCACTCCAGCCTGGGCGACAGAGCAAGACTCTGTCTCAAAAGAAAAGATTCACTCGTGTTGCTACATGGGTTAACAGCTCATTACATTTTAACACTCTTGTGTGTTGTATTAAATTTCTATATGTTTATGCCCAACAAATAATTTTATAGATATTGTTTTATGCCATTGACTTTTAAATATGTTAAGAGAAGAAATATTTATTATTCTGTTATTATATTTATCTTCATAATTGCCCTTACCATTGCTATTTGTTTTTTGTGTGGATTCATAGCACATTCTGGACTCATTTCCTTTCAGTCTAAATAACTTCTTTTAGTATTTCTTGCAAGGCGGGTCTGGTAACAACAAATTCCTCCCATTTTTGTTTACCTGGTAATATGTTTTGTTTTTTGCTTTTGTTTTTTTTGAGACCGAGTCTCGCTCTGTTGCCTAGGCTGGAGTGCAGTGGCGCAATCTCAGCTCACTGCAATCTGTGCTTCCCAAGTTCAACCAATTCTCATGCCTCAGCCTCCCGAGGAGCTGGGATTACAGACACCTGCCACCATGCCCGCCTAATTTTTGTATTTTTTAGTAGAGATGGGATTTCACCATGTTGGCCAGGCTGGTCTTGAACTCCTGACCTCAAATGATCTGCCCACCTCAGCCTCCCAAAGTGCTGAGATTACAGGTGTGAGCCACTGCACCTGGCTTATCTGGTAATATTTTTTAATTCTGCCATGCTTTCTTCTTTTCTGTTAGTAATTCTACTTTTTAATTAATATATAATGCACAAAAAATAAAAATGGACATTTTAAGGTATAAAATTGAGTGATTTTAAAAGTATATTTACAAGGTTGTGCATCCATCACCACTATCTAATTCCTGAACATTTTCATCACCCCTAAAGGAAATCCCATACCCATTAGTAGTCACCCCCAGTCCCCATTCTCCCAGCCCATGGCAACCACTAATACACTGTCTGTCTCTCTGAATTTCCCTATTCTGAACATTTCATATAATTAGAGCCTTGCAATATGTGGCCTTTTGTGTCTCGCTTCTTCCACTTAGCATGATGTTTTCAAAGTTTATCCGTATTGTATCATGTCTCAGTATTTCCATTCCTTTTTATGGCTGAAAGATATTCCATTGTATGACTATACCACCTTTTATGTATTCATTCATCAGATTGTAGATGGACAGATGAGTTGTTTCTACTTTTTGGCTATTATGAATAATGCTGCTATGAATTTTGGTATACATTTTTGTGCAAACATATGTTCTCATTTCTCTGGGGTATATGCCTAGGAGTGAAATTGATAGTAACTCTATATTTAACTCTTTGAAGAACTGCCAAACTGTTTTCCAAAATGGCTCTACCACTTAAATTCCCACCAGGAATGTATAAGGGTTCCAGTTTGTCCACATCCTTGCTAACACTTGCTATTTTCCTCTTTTTAATTACAACCATCTCGGTGAGTATATATACTAAAGAATCTCTCTTAATTTTTAAAATATAATATTTAACTGCTGGCATCTTTTTTTTTTTTTTTGAGACAGACTTTTGCTTTTGTTGCCCAGGCTGGAGCGCAATGGTGCCATCTTGGCTCACCACAGCCTCCACTTTCCGGGTTCAAGCGATTCTCC
>NW_012117702.1:0-666 GCF_000951035.1 Colobus angolensis palliatus | reverse complement strand
AAAAAAAAAGTTAACTGTAAAAGAGCCACAGGCAGGTCCTTCAGGAGGTATTCCAGAAGAAGGCATTCTTATAGGAGATGACGGGTCCATGTGTGTTATTGCCCCTGAAGAACTTCTGGTGGGACAAGATGTGGAGGTGGAAGACCGTGATATTGGCGATCCTGACTTTGTATAGGGCTAGGCTAATTTGTATGTATCTTAGTTTTTAAGAAAAAAGTTTAATAAAAAGAAAAGTTTTAAAACAAGCTTATAGAATAATAATATAAAGAAAGAAAATATTTCTGTATAGCTGTACAGTTTTTTATTTTTTATTTTTATTTTAAATGGAGTTTCGCTTTTGTTGCCCAGGTTGGAGTGAAATGGTGCAATCTCGACTCACTGCAACCTCCGCCTCCCAGGTTCAAACGATTCTCCTGCCTCAGCCTCCAGAGTTCTGGGATTACAGGCATGCACCACCATGCTTGGCTAATTTTGTACTTTTAGTAGTGATGGGGTTTCTCCGTGTTGGTCAGGCTGGTCTCGAATTCCTGACCTCAGGTGATCCACGCATCTTGGCCTCCCAAAGTGCTGGGATTACAGGTGTGAGCCACTGCACCTGGCTTATCTGGTAATATTTTTTAATTCTGCCATGCTTTCTTCTTCTCTGTTAGTAATTCTACTTTTTAA
>NW_012117701.1:9507-10811 GCF_000951035.1 Colobus angolensis palliatus | reverse complement strand
AAAAAAAAAAAAAAAAAATAGGCCAGGCGTGGGGGCTCACACTTGTAATCCCAGCACTTTGGGAGGCCACGACCCGGGCGGTGGGCGGATATCACAAGGTTAGGAGTTCAAGACCAGGCTAAAAACACAGTGAAACCCCATCTCTACTAAAAATACAAAAATTAAGGCCGGGCACGGTGGCTCACGCCTGTAATCCCAGCACTTTGGGAGGCCGAGGTGTTGGGACTACTTGAGGTCAGGAGTTTGAGACCAGCCTGCCCAACATAGTGAAACCCCCTCTCTACTAAAAATACAAAAATTAGCCAGGCACAGTGGTGGGCGACTGTAAACCCAGCTACTTAGGAGGCCGAGGCTGGATAATTGCTTGAACCCGGGAGGTGGAGGTTGCAGTGAGCCGAGATCTCACCACTGCACTCCAGCCTGGGTGACAGCACAAGACTCAGTCTCAGGAAACAAAAAAATTAGCTGGGCATGGTAGTGGGCGCCTGTAATCCCAGCTACTCGGGAGACCGAGGCTGGATAATTACTTGAACCCGGGAGGTGGAGGTTGCAGTGAGCCACTATCATGCCACTGCACTCCAGCCGGGGTGACAGAGTTAGACTCCGTCTCAAAAAATAATGATAAATAAAATAAAAAATAAACCAGATGTGGTGGCTCACGCCCGTAATCCTAACACTTTGGGAGGTTGAGGCAGGTGGATTGCCTGAACTCAGGAGTTCGAGACCAGCCTGGGCAGCATGGTGAAACCCCCGTCTGTACTAAAATACAAAAAAAATAAGCTGTGCGTGGTAGCGTGCGCTTGTAATCCCAGTTACTTGGGAGGCTGAGGCAGGAGAATTGCATGAACCCGGGAGGCCGAGGTTGCAGTGAGCCGAGATCTTGCCATTGCACTCCAGCCTGGGCGACAGTGCAAGACTCCACCTCAGAAGAAAAAAAAAAAAGCACTCATTAATAGTAGCTACTTATCATTACAACTAATTTTCTCATCATTATCATCATTCAAACACAGTACACTACAGGAGGAAGTGAGTCGATGCTTCTCACTTGCTTCTTCATTGAAACCCAGCCCAAATGTTTCAGGAAGAATTGCTCTCTTTGTGTCCGGAGTTGGTTCCTTCCGGTGGGTTCATGGCCTCCCTGACTAAGAATGAAGCCGCGGACCTTCACAGTGTTAAAAACAGCTCTTAAGCTGGCAGGGACCCAAAGAGTGAGCAGCAGCAAGATTTATTGTGAAAAGCGAAAGAACAAAGCTTCCACAGCCTGGAAGGGGACCTAACCAGTTGCTATTGCTGACTGGCGGGAA
>NW_012117701.1:0-372 GCF_000951035.1 Colobus angolensis palliatus | reverse complement strand
GCAAAACGTATTCGCACACCAGTATTCTAGCCTTAGATCCTCTGAAATTCAAGGGCTGGTGTTCCTTTAAAAATGAAACTCCTGACCGGGCGTGAGGGCTCTCTCCTATAATATCAGCACTAAGGGAGGCCGAGGTGGGTGGATCACCTGAGGTCGGAGTTAGAGACCAGCCTAACCAACATGGAGAAACTCCATCTCTACTACAAATACACAATTAGCTGGGCGTGGTGGCGCATGCCTGTAATCCCAGTGACTCAGGAGGCGGAAGCAGGAGAATTGCTTGAACCTGGGAGGCAGAGGTTGCAGGGAGCGGAGATTGTACCACTGTACTCCAGCCTGGGTGAAAGAGCAAGACTCCAAAAAAAAACTGCT
>NW_012117700.1:4535-5576 GCF_000951035.1 Colobus angolensis palliatus | reverse complement strand
GGGCCCATCCGTCAAAGGGGCACCCACCGTCTCCAGCTCCCGCAGGAAGGCGTGCTGCAGGGTGCCCTCCCGGGGCGGCTTGGACACGTGCAGGTGCAGGCTGCTGCCTCGGCCCACGGTGTCCAGGCACAGCACGAAGGCCACGTTGTCCTGAAGCAGGCTGGAGTCTACAGGGCACCGAGAGCTGGCGGGGCGGGTGGGGACTGGGAAGTGGCCCCCGGCCCTCCCTCCGTGCCTCCCCACAGCACCACCCCTGCGGCATCCCCACCCCCCAACCCTCCGTGCTTCCCAACCACCCTTGCGGCACCCCGACCCCGACCAGGGGCCGCTCACCTGTGTGGTCCAAGTTGTCTTCCAGCCAGCGCTTGGTTCCCTGGTAGTTAAACTTCCCTCCTCCAGAAGCAAAGAACAGGAGGTTGTACCTGGCGGGGGAAAACCTGACGTTAGCTTTGACAGGCATGCACCTGGGGTGGAGAAGGGACCAGGCCAGGTCACAGGTCCCTGAGGAGGGGTATGAAGGCCTCCCCAAAGTAGGAAACCCTGACCAGTCCCTTAGGGCAGGGCATGACCCCTCAGCCCTGTGGACACCAGGGCCGGATGGTTCTCGGGGGTGGGGCTGTTTGGGCACTTGAGGGTGCTGAGCCGCATCCCTGGCCTCACCCACCCCAAACCAGGAGCTTCCCCCAACAACCACCACAAATTACGCAGTGTCTCCCAGCAGCAGGGCCTCCCCACATTAGACCCCAACTCTAGAGGCTTCTCTGAGCCCAGGAGGAACCAGGGTGACCGACCAGTCAACAGACACCAGGAGGCCAAAAAAATAAAGTCTATTCACTTAAAGAAAAAGAAGAATTTTTTTCGTCTTTTAGGATGGAGTTTCACTCTTGTTGCCCAAGCTAGAGTGCAAGGGTGCGATCTCGGCTCACGGCAACCTCTGCCTGCAGGGTTCAAGCGATTCTCTTGCCTCAGCCTCCCGGGTAGCTGGGATTACAGGCGTGCACCACCAAAGTCAGCTAATTTTGTGTTTTCAGTAGAGACGGG
>NW_012117700.1:0-355 GCF_000951035.1 Colobus angolensis palliatus | reverse complement strand
ACTAACTGGCACTGTGAACAGGACCTGCCTCCTGGGCCCACAGTACAATCCAACAGGAACAAACAGAACAGCCGACCTCAACAAACCCCAGGGCTCCTCCACCAAGGCCTGTGTATGGGGAGCCAGGGCCTCCAGGACACTTTCCCCACTTCCGCCTAAGCCAGTGCTTTTCCACTCGGGCCCCCCTCCAAGGCCTGGGTCCCTAAAACAGCAGGCACGTCTTGTTCAGGGCTCCCCCAACAGTGAGACAACTCCACACCTGTGTGGACTCCTCTGCGCCCCTCACGGGCGCTGTCCTGTGGGGAAATGCTGGGGGAGTCGGCGCTTTCTCGGGTTTTTTTTTTTTTGAGACGGA
>NW_012117699.1:1196904-1197156 GCF_000951035.1 Colobus angolensis palliatus | reverse complement strand
TGGGGAGTTATACCTGATATAAATGATGATTTGATGAATGCTGATGAGTTGATGGGTGCAGCACACCAACAGGCACAGGTATACATATGTAACAATCCTGCACGTTATGCACATGTACCCTAGAACTTAAAGTATAATAATAAGAAAAAAAAAAAACTATGTAAGATGATGCCTTTAACCTTCTTAAAATCTTCAACAATGTCCTATTGCATTCAAAACCAAATCTACAATTCTTCCCACAGCTTCTACATT
>NW_012117699.1:1167731-1191604 GCF_000951035.1 Colobus angolensis palliatus | reverse complement strand
TAGATATTAATTGTGAATGGGTCTCACGAGACTTACGTACTACAAAGAAAAATTAAAATTATGTTTTAAATATGTTAAATATGTTAAAATAAAAATTAAGAATGATGTTACTTATAAGGACTAAAACTCTAAGGTAATTTTGTGTGTGGAAAATTATACATGCATATATATGTGTATACACACAGACTTTCTCTAAATTATTTGTCTAAATGTAGAATATTTAAATATTTAAGAATAATATTAAATTATTCCACTTGATAATATTAAAACCCCCCTTGGACTCTGGAAAGAAGGCATCAATACAGAAAAAATTGTCACTCCTTTTCTCATTGGTGGCCTGACATTTTTGCAATGAACATCTGGCAATCATTTCCTACAGTGAATTAATGTTCTGCTTCAGAAATTTAGCTTATCATCGTGAACAACAATAATAAAAATCTTAGACAGGTGATCGTCATATGCCTGTAGTCCCAGCTACTCAAGAGGCTGAGGTGCAAGGATCACTTAAGCCCAGGAGTTCAACGCTATAGTGAACCATAATTGCATCACTGTACTCCATCCAGCCTGGCTGACACAGTGAGACCCCATCTCAAAAAAATAATAATAATGTTTTTAAAATCTATATTCCAGAGACCCTATAGGTGGAAATCTCTTAACAGCTTCGAATTCTTTTGCCACCAACAAGAAATAAATCAAACCTTTCAGAAGGGATGCCTCTCTATCTTATTGGGAACATCTCAGTAGAGAGGATACAGTGGGCTTGGTTGCTAGCTCCGCTGTGAGGTTACAGTCACAAGGGTCCTACACCAAGAGGAAGGAATGGGGTTAATTCACCTTGAATATGATCTTTGAGAGCTTTACCTGGGGTGGCTTCCTGTGATCCAAATCATTCTATTATCCCCCAGGTATTTCCTTGCAGTCCTTCAGAACCTGACTGAAAACAATATTCATGATGACATTTTCTGTGCCCCGTTTGCCAACTTAAACTACTATATACAACTTAAGAAATTTTAAAGCCTCTAGCTAAAGGCTAAAATGTAACAGGAATGCTTAGAAACTGTTTATATGCTTGATTTGTTTTACAGTGTTTTTGGTCTTTAGTTTTAATTGGATTGTTTTACTGAAACATGAAGGGCATTTAGAAGGCAAGAAAGTGAATAGGATATATTTGCACCAATGTGCCCTAAAGCAACATCTTAATGTCAGAAGTAAATTATAACAACTTACATTACTGATAACATACATTATAATTCAAAGCCAGGGGAATTATATCAAGGTTGTTCTTACTATGATATAAAAAGGGTTTTCTTTGTATCTTTTGCAGTCAAAGACCTTTATTGATGAAAATGGTGTCAGCAAAAGGTAATAGAAGAAAATACATACCTTCTGTAATGCATGAAACAGTTTTTTCCTGAAGCTTCCCAATGCCTTTGCATCAATTTCACTGAAAAATGTTTTTTATTTCATAGACAGCATGGAATGGCTTTCTTCCAATGTTATATATGTTCCTCTCAAGATGTCAAGAGGAAGTATATCTAGAGTTTGACTTGACCCATTTCTGATGTAAGTATTCAGTTGATAATAGTACAAGCAGTGATGACATAGAATAATGCTTGTGATTATTACAACTGTTAGAAGACTATGTTATTTAGATATATTTGTTTACATAGTCTTTAGCCCCTTAAATGAAAAAGAAAATTTTTGCATATTCTTCCTGGTCATGTTTGTATTGACATTCAAATTTTTAAATATGTAATTCAAAGCCTGAGTTGGCTTTCAAAGTATTAACAAAGTAGTTAATTTATTAAACTTTATTATTACTATAAACATATTAAAATATTATGAGGTCACATGTTCAGACAAAAACCCTGGAGACATTACAGAATTATCATTCCATGGAAACAGTAAACTGTGCATTCTTTAGTTATAGAGTATGCTGAGTCTAACAATTATAACTTTGATAGGTGTAAGAACCCAATGAAATATTCTACATCAATTAAATATATTTGGTAATTGCCAAATCTCTGTTACTGAGGGCACTTATTTTTCTTCTGTGAGTGCATGTGTATATGTGCATGCATGTTCATGATGCAGCTGAGTGACACCAAGGTGTCAGGCACACCTAAAGTGCTGAGGGTTCAGTGAAGCATTTTAGCTAGGACAGATTCAACCATCCTCAAGCAGCCTTGGCTTCCACTGAACACTATGACTTGAAAGCTCAAGGAAAATCCATCCCTTTTTAAAAATGTGATTGTACTAGCCCAACTGTCCCATCACTTTGCCAACTCCTGCTGGTATCCCCAGGACCCAACAAAGAATCTTGGATTTCAGACCAGAAAGAAATTTAGAAATCATCTAGAACATTGGTGGCAGCTATGGTGGTGCATCTTCAGGAGCGATCCAACTAATAATAACCATTTACTCAAATATCATGAATACATGTAATAATGACTGGATTATGCCTGTAGGTATGCTGGTATCATTGATTTTCTGGAAAACCCAGAAGAGAGAATATACTCTTTTGTTTGTTTTTTTTTTTTTTTCTTTTGCTGATCTAAGGGCATCTTGAGTTGAAGACTTCTTACCCTCACAGCGAGAGGATAGGAGAGGTGAAGTTTGCTTATGTCTGTGGTGATGTGCCTTTGACCTTAAACAGACTCAGATCCATGCATGGGAATGATGTGGCAATTACATGACTGTTGAAAAGGAAATGTGTTGGTTGGGGCTTGTAGCCCATCTCATTAACTATCAGGATGAAGTAGCCTCTGAGTGCTTTGAAATGATATTAGGTCCAGCAGCATTATCTAAAGGAAAAGGCCAAATTAGAGTCAGGAGGATGGAGTCTAGCAGAAAATGTATTAAAACCACCCAATATTTGTGGAACATCATTACCTTCACATATGTACTTTTAAGATAGTAAGGGCAGGTATTATTAAGCTACCCTTCTAATGAGGAACTTGAAGCCCATGCTTACTGACTTATGATAATACAGTCAATGAAAACTAACTTTCCTACTATGTGCATAGCCTCACATGTTCTGTAGAGAACACATACTTCCTAAACTGGAGGCACTTGTGATGTAAGGCAGGGCACAACACTATCTGTTTGTAAGGGACTATAAAATGATCTGTGCTAATGTGTCCAAGTGATATATTAGTCTATGCACAGACATGGGATCTTGGGTTGTTGCAATGTTATTCTTTACATTGAGCCACAGTTGGGTTTGACATGAACATGCAGTTTGAGTAGTATTATACACTCAATGTGATGACCTTATGTAGTGACCAGGGACCCAGGCCTTTCTATCAAAGTTTTGGACATCGTTAATGGTTCTTCCTTAAAATCTGTGCTGCAGGCAACTACAGTCATCACTGTGATAAAACTTGCCATACTTGATTGTGTAAGTATTTGCTATGGTTTGAATGTGTCCCCTAAATTATAAGTGTTGAAAATTCATCTCCAATGTGACATTATGGAAAGGTGGGGTCTCTAAGAGTTTATTGGATAATGAGGGCTCTGTCTCATGAATGGATTGGTTGGTTAATGAATTAATAGCTTATCCTGGAAATGGAACTGATGGATTTATAAGAAGAGGAAGACCTGAGCAAGCATGCCCTCACACTCAGCCTTCTCACTATGTGATGCTCTTGCTACCTTGGATCTCTGTAGAGAGACCCCACCAGAAAGAAGGCCCTCCCCAGAAGCCAATCCATGCCCTTGGATTTCCCAGCCTCCAGAATTGTAAGAAATACAATTCTTTACTTTATTAATTACCCAGTTTCAGGTATTCTGTTATAAGCAACACAAAATGACTGTTATAAGATAGTACCGATGAGTTCATGAAACCGAAATTGCTTTATTAATTCTAGCATTCTAGATGGATATTTGTAGTTATTATAATTATTTTAAAGCTGTAATCATCAAGAAAAAAGATAAAAATGAAATTCCAAACTTGAATTTTTGGATATTTCTCAGCCTTGTAATTCCCAATAATCAATAAACTGAGTGAGACTGGTCTCTTCATCAGTATTTATGATGAAATTCTTAAAATTCATGTGGAAATACCAATTGTGTCTTAAATAAGAAGAAATACCTATTACTTTTATGTGACATAATATTTCTTATTTGACCTCAGTTTTTCTCTGTTCATTAAAAGTTTATCTTATTACCATTAAAGTGTGCCACTCCCCAAACCAAAATGATGAAAATTAAATTTTAAAATTATTTTGCCTATAACACTGAATTTCTTCACAATCATTAGAAGAAACTAATCAGATTGGGTTTTATTCAGAATATTGTTATAAAAGATTAAATGGCAGTAAAGAAAATTTGCTTTTCTATTGTAACTAATACAGGATTTAATTACAGGAGCTTATAAACTTTAGGTTAAAAAGTTTTCAGGTTGATTCTATAATTGAGCTTTTTTTCAGTTTTACCCAAGAGAGAAAAAAATAGTGCATTGTGTTTGCATAACACCTTATAAAGTATGATGCAGTTTTATGTGTTATTTGACCTCTGCATAATAACTCTGGGAAGGTGAAGGACAGGCATAGAGGTGGATGTTTCAGCTAAGAAAGCTCAAGAGGTTTGCCCCAGGCTACACTCTTTTCAATCAAGTAACAAGGCTTCTACTTAAGCCAAGCACTTCTGACCTCTAAGTCTATGTTCTCCATCTCACAGCATGATCAGTGTCTCTCACACATCATGTTCCTGCCGTGGTACCTGTGATTTTCCTTGTTTGGAAGGCTTTGTCAGGGAATTGGGTTTTTATTACACTGTTTTGAATATACTGTAGGTCACTTGTTCTCTCTGTAACTTCACTGACTCAAATTGTAAAATGTCTGGTGCCACAGTGGCTCTAGAGATATCAGTAGCCTTATCATTCAAAACCAGTGAAATAAAAGGATTTTTCTGTTTCAAATACATAAAAAGCAAAAGACCATCTTATTGCTGAAGAGTTGTTCGCTACATGTAATCTAATCAGAAAATATACCTTAAATTTAATGAGGAACAATTTTTTTAATTCTTCTGGTTTTTGTTTACAAACGTTAAAATGTACCACATGACTTTATTTTTCTGCTAAGCTATTAAGGACTTGGAACTTCCACTTTCTTTCTGTGCTAATACAGACCAACATATTATAATTGATATCTTTAGCCAGTCATCTGAAAAGGTCATGATATTTTCATGAATTCATCTCTAAGTCTTTGACTTCCTTTTTGAAAACCTACATGCCTCCCCACAACCTCAAACCAAAAAAACAAAACAAAACAAAAAAACTAAAACAAAGAAACACAAAACTAGCCAGTGAATGTTCAGGTATATTCCAGTGTATGAAGTTTTATGTTTTTTCTTCCTATCTCTTGTCATTAACTTTTTTATCAGTAATAATCAAATATATTTGTATTCTGCAAACTTTCTCTGTGTGTGAATCCAACAAATTCTGTTGAGAATGAACAAGAATTAAGTTTAATAATAAAGAATCTTATAAAGTGCTTTATTTCCATCTATCTGGGCATAGTTGTGGCTCTTTGTGATCGTTTGGGGAGGCAGGTGAAAGTGAAGGGTTTTTTTTTGTTTGTTTTTTGTGTTTTTTTTGAGACGGAGTCTCGCTGTCGCCCAGGCTGGAGTGCAGTGGCGCAATCTCGGCTCACTGCAAGCTCTGCCTCCCGGCAGGAGAGTGAAGGGTTTTTAAAGGGGTCTAATAGAGAATGTGAAATTGATTCATTTAGCCAGATTAGAGTTCACCCGTAGCTTTCATCAACTTTCTGGTCGACGTCTCCATATGCATAGGTCTCGTGTTCTGTCCTAGTTTCTTTCTTTTCTGTTTTTTTTGTTTTTTTAAACCAGTGTAAGTCCATTTAATCCTAAGCAAAGTACCAATGTATTCTGAAAAAAAAGGTTATGGATAATGAAATAAGGAGTTACTAATACGTTTGTACTAATTGGGGGGATGGGTACGGTGTCCTACTCATGTTCCAATGACTTTGAAAGGAGCAGAATCTGTTTCTGTATGCAATAAAGTCATCATGTCCAAGTGGTTGATTTTCTGTTTTATTTTAAATACTCCTTCTAGGTCTTTCCACATGAAGAAAGCTCATTTGATGGAAATACTTAACAAGTTATTTACATTTTTAATAGGTTGCTGATAAAGTTTATTATCAAAATCAGACTCAGAAGCAATGCTACAATGATCAAAATTATGATCAATTTTTATTTAAAGTTACTATAAAGTGTATTATTCTGAACAATTACCACTACATTCCATGGCACAAAGTATAATTAATTAATTGCTACATGTATTGTTTACTAAAGAACTTCCTTATACATGTTTCAGTTACTAGTCCCAACAATACAAGAAAACTTGTGGCACAAAGTTGAATGGACATTGTGATGGGAATATCACCTGAACCCACGTTAGCTGTGCTTAGCTATCCTTATTTATGTGCTTTTGTCTAGCCACTGTGTTATTATAGATCAGATATTGAACGTAGTATGTTTATTCATATATTTATTCATTTAAGTGAATATTCATTATGAAAACATAATTTTCCCCTCTGAAGTCCCTAGTTTGATCCAACATATGCAATGTTATACTGTGGATATACTCAGGACATAGCATCATTCAAAACCAGTGAAATATTAGGGGCCAAATCATCAGGTGTATTGACGGGGACCCTCTTTCACTGTAGGTGACTGGCTGTTGGAAAAATCAAACACAAAAGCTTCCAAATTTTGGAAAGCTGGTCCAGATTGGAAAAATATACCTTTAAAGTTGTATAAGACGTATTTGCCCAATTCTACCAAACTACTCTCCCTTAGAACCTACCAGTTACAGCATTCTTGAATTTTCAGTTGAGTGGCAAAAAATATAAAATCTTAAAAGGCAAGTAAAGATTTTTTCCTCATGAACCTCTACTTTCAGTCAACTTAAAGTGAGCCCTTCTCATCCATTTTCGATTAGGTTGGTGCAAAAGTATTTGCAGTTTTTGCCGTTATTTTGAATTACTAATTACTCATTGAGCCACAAGGGCCAGACACAAAAGTCAACCTCTGAAATACCCACTCTTGTCTACTTTGGGGAAAACGTGAGTACGTATCAGTGTATATAGTATCTGTGTACATGTTTTTATTAAAATGACCTAAAAAAGTATTAAATTTTATCAAAGGAATGCATGTACATAATTTTGGAAAGGAAATTGTACTCTTAGGTTTTCATTAAGAGCAAGCAGTATATTCTTTTTCCGCAGTCCTGCTCCCCAAAGACTGCCATTTTTCACCTTAGATGTGTTTTCTGCTATTTATGTTTCTGCTAAAGTATAATCATTAAATTGAAATTCCGTATTTTGTTAATTTTAGAATCTATTTTTGCAGCTTTATTTATTTATTTATTTACTTATTTGAGACAGAATTTCTCTCTGTTGCCCAGGCTGGAGTGCAGAAGCAAGACCTTGGCCCACTGCAACTTCCGCTTCCCAGATTCAAGTGATTCTCGTGTCTCAGCCTCCAGAGTATCTAGGATTACAGGCATGAGTTACCATGTATGGCCGTTTTTTGTGTGTTTTTAGTAGAAATGGGGTTTTGTCATGTTTGCCAGGCTAGTCTTGAACTCCTGGCCTCAAGTGATCCACCTGCCTCGGCCTCCCACAATGCTGAGATTACAGGCGTGAGCCACCACACCTGGCCTATTTTTGCAGTTTTATTAAGGTATAATTAATATATGATAAGCCACACGTATTTAAAGTTTGCAATTTAATACATTTTGACATATATATATATACACACATACACATACCCATAAAATAATCACCTTGGTGAAGATAATGAACTTTCCCGTTGTCCCCAAAGGCTTTTTCATCCCTCTTTGAAACCCAGTCTTTCCTCCATAACCCCCTTATTCCCAGACCCATGTAACCACTGATCTACTTTCTATCACTAAACGTTAGTGTATTCTTCCTAGAGATTTCTATAAATTGAATCATACTGTAAGATGGTTCAATATTTTTTCATTCAGTGTAATCATTTTGATATCTATGCATTTTGAGTGTAAATCAACAGTTTGTTGATTTTTATGACTATTAGTCCATTATAAGGATATATCACTATTTAATTTATCCATTCAACTATTTGTTGATGGGCATTTAGCTATTAAAAAGTCAGCTAGGGCCAGGTGCAGTGGCTCACACCTCTAATCATGACACATTGGGAAGCCAAGACAGGAAGATGGCTTGAGGCCAGGAATTTGAGACCAGCCTGGGCAGGAAAGCCAGAGCCTGCCTCTACAAAAAAATTTAAAAATGAAAAATAGCTGGGTGTGGTGACATGCACCTGTGGTAGCCACTCAGGAGGTTGAAGTGGGAGGATCACTTGAACCTGGGATTTTGAGGCTGTAGTGAGCTATCACCGGGCTACTGCACTCCAGCCTGGATGACAGAGCAAGGCTCTATATCAAAAAAAAAAAAAAAGTAAGCTGCTATGAGCTGTTGTTTGATATTATATTTTGGCTTCTTACTTGATAGCTAAGGCTTTAACTCTCTTGCACAATTATCCTTGTTCATTGTTTTCTCTCCCCAACAAAGTTCAGTTATATTTCACATTTTGGACTTACGTCAATATTTACATTATTTTTACAAAGCAGAATTGTTTATTGCTGAGCCAAATAGTGGGAAATACTAATTTTACTTTCTGATAAAACTTTTCTTAATTAAGTTGTCTCATTTTTCTCCATATTTTTATTCTTGTATTGACCTATAATTAATTTTGATCATCTGTCAGCCCCTCAATACCATTTTGCAAATTGTGGAATGTACAGGATAATCAGTTATTTCTATTTTGTTAATGAGTGCTCCCTTCTTGGAGCTTTGACTCCCCTGTCCACACTGACCGCTTGCTCTCCTGGGTGAATGCATAGCTGCATTCCCATTGCTCTTGTTCTGGGAATTTCCTTCATTTCCCTCCAGTGTCAGGACCCTATATCTCATGTCTTTCTCTTCGGTTTTATTTTGGTGAGACACATGCCCCAGTATATTCTTGACATAGTGCATAAACAAGAGGGTAAAAAGAAATACATACATATGTGTGTGTGTGTGTGTGTGTGCGTGTATGCATATGTACACACATATGTATATAGTGCACATCTGAAAATTCTTTCATCCAGTTTGGCTGGGGGAAAATTGGTGGCTGAAAATTATTTTTGCTCAACATTGTAAGAGTATTGTTTATTGTTTCCTAATTTCCAGTGTTAGTGAGATGACCAACACCACTTCATATTCTTTATTTTGTGTATGTGACCAATTTTTTTCCATCTAGAATATTTTTAGCATCTATTCCTTATTCTTCATGTTCCAAAATTTTGCAATGATTTACATTGCTAGACTCATCTTTCTGAGCATCCCTTTAATCAACAGAATTATATCCTTTCTGTTTATAAAATTATCTGATATTATTTCTTTGATAATTGCTCTTCCCATTCCACACACTCAAACTCCCCTGGAAAAAAATATGTGCCCTTTTTCTTTTTTCTCTCTTTTAGAACTTCTATTGGCAGTATATTAGGTCATTAATGACCTTGTGAAATTGCTGCTATTTCATCATTTGATCTACAAAAATGGTAGTTTCATATGATTCAACCTAACATATCTATCCATAAATGTATCCATATATATTTTTTTCTTCTCTGCATTGTCTCTGTTTTCTCTAAGTTTTCTCTTAGCATTTATTGATTTTCAGGTCTACCTTTGATCCTAGAATCTCTCCTAAATGTCTGATGATCCTAGATTAAAAGTCTACATTAAATAATGAAGGACCTACAAGCCAAGTGTACACTGTGTATGCTTAGCAGTGACTTGTGGATGGGTGAGCTTCCATGTAGGGAGTGGATATGTGAATGTAACTATTTCATTGGTAAAATTCTAAATTTTAGTGTCAGTTAACATTTTCTCTGACACTGTACAAAGAAGGATCTTTTAGTCTCTGCTCTCAGTTTATAGGCATGGCTGCTGGTTCTCTGAAAAAGACGATGAGATCTTGACATTTTGCATGCATATTTTTGCTCAAGTTCCCTGTTTTAAATCTAGCTCTATTCTCTGTTTTCCATTGTGTCTGGTGTTCCCAAATCCAAAGGTTGATTTATTCAATGTATGCAAAGAGTCAACCCCTAGTCTCTTGGAAGAGGTGGTCACTGGGCTACTTGGGAGCAGAACTAGGATCCTGAAGGCCCAACAGTCCCTTGTGTGGCCTTTCACCTTGAGGTGAGCCATCTCTAGGTCTGTTGTAGGTGTTTACTGAACTCAAAAGAGTATCTTGGCAAGAGTTTCTTTCTAGGACCCTAGATAGATCTCTGAATGATAATAGGATAATAGGGGTCTTCTGCTTTGTGAATTTCTTGCCCATGAAGCTTTTTTCCAACAATTCCAATGTACTTGTTTGGGAGAAATGCAGAGACCCTGACAGCTGGGTACTCCCTTGTATCTCTGTTTTGGAATTAACTTGAGAATGATTTGCTAGTACCAATGAGAAAAAAACAATCTTGAACCAAGTCTGAGTTGTCATTTTCACAAATTTTCAAAGACAGGCTGACCCTTCTTTGGTCTGACTCTTGATCACTCCGTTTTCAACTCCATATTTCGGTCGCTCCATTTTGGAGTACTTGAAACAATTTCTGAGACCATCTATCATTGTTATTTTCTGAGGCCCTGTAGTTGACTACATATTGGTGTCCATCTCTGCAGGCATGTAGGATTTAGGTTCTTCTCTTCACTTTCAGTCACTCTGAATTTTATAAGCATTTCTTCTTAATTGTTTTCTCCACTTCTGGTCACTTGGCTGCTACAGATTTAAAACTTTTTCTTTTCTTTACATTTATTTTGGTAGGATTTGAAGTGGAGGCAAATATAAATGCATGTATTCTCTGCCATGTTTATCCAGTGATCTTAGATCTTACACTTTAAAATGTTTTTAATTAAAGTGTTATAAACATACAATAAAATTCACCCATCCTAAGTGTACAATTTAATAATGTCTTAAGACCTTCGATGTTTCAAATATCCTACTCAATAGTCAAATGCAGACCCATCATAATTACGTATGTCTTTTTCTACCTTAATCTCACATGGAATATATGCATTCTTCCTGGTGAGATTGGCAGAGGAGTCATATACCATTAACACTCAAAAGAAAACAATTGTAGATATTTTGGGGGCACAGATCTGAATGAAATTAAGTGGGAGACTAGTGTACTTGACAATATAGTTAACTATGTTGGCCAATATTAGAGCTATTTTTTTTTGATAAGCAACCATGCCAAAAACCATAAGAATATACTATAACATACTACTCAAAAATTTGTAATTGGCTCCTAGCATTTTTTGAAAATTAAGAAACACGGGGAAAGTAAATCTACTAGTTTTCCTGAAGCAAGAGAAGAGAAAAATGAGAAATTTGAGATTTGACCAAGTGATTTCTGCCCAAAGTGGTACAAATGACTGTGTAAAAACATCAGAGAGGCTAAATAGTTGTGGCAGATGCTGTTTTAATGGCTGCTAATAAAGCATGACAATCACTTTGAGAGCATCTGATATATTTCTCAAAAGTATCCACTACTCTCTTTGTAAATATTGGGGGAGAGAAGTATACAACATATCTTTCCAAATTTCTAAACATATGTGTTTTAATACTCTTAACTTTAAGGTGTACAAAGATACAAATATCTTGTATTTATCTTCAGCAAACAAGTCTTTATCTCCTAGTTGGAACTACAAACTCAAATGCCTACAGAAGCGAGGCTGGCATATAAACATGGATGTAAGTAAATAGAGAGTGTTGAACTGCAGAATGGCATAGCCTCCCAAAGGCACTCAAGTTTAAAATATGTTTAAGATGTATAAATGAAAAGAAACAAAAAATTAAAAATAAATAAGTTTAAAAACAGATAAATAAATAAAGGAAATCCAACTTTTAGGGCCTTGTTGACTGCAGGTCACCAGTTTAACTTCTAGTTTAGGAAATGGTGGGTGAGTTCTCAGTTGCTCCCAGCTCAAAGGAGCAGCAGGTTATGTCCTCCACCTAATTCTCAACTAAACATGTACTTAACTTTCTTATGTAGGCTGACTGCAGCAGCTCGTGCCTGTAATTCCAGCACTTTGGGAGGCTGAGGTAGGAGGATTGCTTGAGGCTAGGTATTTGAGACTAGCTTGGGCAATATAGTGAGACCCCCATCTCTACCAAAAAAAAAGTTATTAAAAAGTATCCAAGCATGGTGGCACATGTCTGTAATCACAGCTGCCCAGAAGGCTGTGGCAGGAGGGTCACTTGCTCCCAGGAGTTCAAGGTTGCAGTCAGCTAGGATTGTAGCACTGTACTCCAGCCAGGATGACAGATCGAGACTCTGTCTCTTAAAAACAAAACAAAAGCCTCCGATTCCGTCCTAGCCCTGCTTTGATTCCTTGCTCAGAATATGTTTCTCCTCTTTCCTGCTTCTCTAGTGCTCACTCTTATGCCTGTATCTCCTTCTTCTTTCTTCTTCCCCCTTACCTTAGCCCTCTTCAACTCACCAAAGTGTAATGGAATGAAGTTTTGTGCTTATGTATTCCTATAAGGGTTGCATCAAGTCGAATGCCCCTAATGGACTCATCCCCCTTGTTAGAAACCTGTGAAGGACTCTCCTTACCTGTAGCCCAAAGCTCATACTGCTCAGCCTCCTGCTCAAGCCATTCCACTGATCCCGGCTTGCTTTGCCAGCCTTTCCTCCCAGAACAGCTGTTCCTTCAGTGTCCCAGATCCACAAGGCCACCGCAGCCAGCCAGCACACCATGCAGACTGGTTACTCTCCACCAGTCATCCTTGTTCCTTCATTTTGCCTAGAACATGTCTTGAATATTGTAGGTGCTTAATAAGTATGAGGTGAATTTGAATTTTATTATCAGTTTGAAAACAAATGGGTTGAATTATTATTATTTCTCAATTTACTATTTTAAAGCCAATTAAATTAAGTCACATTTTGCTTATGGTTCATTTTTTCTTCCTCCTTAATAACATCGAAATAAAGACTTTTTTAAAAGTATGAAAGGCAGCCTCATCTGCATCTCCATGTCCTGTTGCTTTATCAGTCTGATTAGACAGATGGCACTAGGTGGTTGATTCTGGCATGAGGTTAATGGGCATGGATAAGAAATAAGAAGTGAGATAGACTTCCAACTTCAGAAATTGTTGACTAGTAGACCGTAGTTCACTTTCACTGCTAAGAGCATTTGCTGCCAAAGTTTTAATCATTCTAGGCTCTTCTCCATTACATGAATTTGCTATATAAATTTTTATTTTTTCATTCACATAGTACACCCTTTCTTTGCCCAGTTCTCTGAATAGAATCTTGCAAAGACAGTAAACACACATTTCTTAGCCATTTACAAAGGGTTTTTTTTTTTGTCCAAGAAGTCCACAATTTAGACACTAATGAAATATGAAATATGTCACATTATACTTTGAAAAATGACTTGAGTCAATGTCAAATATGTCAAATGAGTGTTCAGGGAATTTCAAGGATCTTATCCAAATTTTATGTCTACTTTATAGAATCTCTTTTCTGCACTTATATGTCCTGATGTTTTTATAGACATTAATATCAGAAGAACAATTTAGATTGTTTAAAAAAATCTAAAGTCTGATTTATCCTTGAGACATACTTCAGAACACAAACCAATTTTGCCATAGTAATACCATGTCAATATTTTTTGATGGAAGACAAATGTTGTTATTATTTCACCGTTTCTTACCTTTGTAAAAGTTTAGAATTTTACAAAATGACTCTTCTTTACATGTCAAAATAGTAACCTGATGAAAATAAAAATTTGCAATTTTTATATCTGGTGGCAATGATGAATCATCCAGGTATGTTGGGTTATAAATGGGGCACAAACCACATTGACTTTTTTAAAATAAATACAGGTTTAATGGAGAAATGTATCTTTTCACCAAAGTCACAGATAACATTGTTTTTTAAAAAGCTTACTTTGACTTGTCTCACTTCTTATTTGATTGGATATTCTCCATGATAGAAGATTGAAAGTAAGACTGTCTTAAAGGCATCAGTCTCTATCCAGTAGTTCATTGTCTGTAATATAAAATAAATAGTGGGGGAATTAGCACCCAGAAAATTGTGAAAGATATAAGACTACGCTTCAGGCTGGCTACCTTTTCTTTTCTGAGCTCTTTTCTATAACTCCTTTCCTATTATCCATCCCCGTCACTCACACAGAGTCACTCAATGTTCTTATACTGTTTTAGCCCTTTCAAAGAGGAAATCTGAGACATTATTTCAAGACAGGTACTTTGAAATTTTATGTGCTACAATGATCAGGAGATTCAAACTTAATAAAAAAGCCTAAGAGGAAAGACAATGAAGACAACTCATAATTCAGTAATTGTAGAATTCCAAGATATAATTTGGGGGGAACTTTCCCAGCACTTTAATCTCACAATATAAATGACAGGTTTTTCATGGAGGCAGTATGTTTGTGAACTTTATCGCGGAACAATAGAATTTGGTTCATATTTTATGTGTGATCTGGAGCTTGGGATCAGAAAACGTGGCCCAACTTTGGTGTTCTGAGTCTTTTCGTTGGAGTGCTCACAGTATTTATTCCCTTTTTCCAAAAGAGTATTTCACCTAGTAGTTCTGCCCCACTTCTTTCCACAAACCCATTTCTAGTGCCGTCTATTTCATTTATCTTCGAAGGACAGGAACATATCTTGTGGAATTTTTCTTTTCTCTATATAAACAGTTTTCCAAAATAACTAACCCATTGAACTTCCTCTGTAAAACAAAATGATTCCTATGGAACACTTAACTCTTTAGCTAATCCCTAGAATGATCACAAAATTGTTTTCCCATTTATTTAGTTATTCATTCCAAAACTTTTTGTTCTATTTGAAATTGTTATTGTAATTAAGTAATTTAATTAGATAATAAATTGTTTTAAAAGAATAAAATAAAATAGTATGCAAATATGAACATTTAAAAAAGGAAGTTCATTGTGCCTATAAAAATAAATCAAATGTTTTGCAAAGACTTGGTAACTATTAGTCAGAAAAAAATTGCATTGGATTAAAGAAGGGTAAAAATAATCCACAAAAAGTAAAAGAATTCTAGACCTGGATTACCTTGCAAATTTTTTAAGATTTTGTTTGTTTCATTGTAAAGAAGTAAAACAGAAAATTGTGGACAACGCATTATGGATGTGGTTTATATGAGAAACAGAATTATAATCATGGACCCATAGTCAAAGACAAGTCCTTTGTCAAATAATTACCATATGAGTGTGCATTTATATGCCTAATATTTAGAATTACTTAAAGTATGTTTGTGACTTCTTATGAGCCCAATTTAATATTCTATTATTACTTTTATTATTATTAAATGATCAGCTACTGATGCAATCACCCTGAGAAGCAGACTTCTACAGAATGTCAGTGGAGGAGCTCCTTTGGCTGGCAAACTAACATCATATGAAGTCAGGGCATAGGCTATGAAGTTGGGAGTGAATAAAAGGCTGCTGATCCAAGAAAAAAATCCACCCTTTCTGGCTCTTTCTCATATACAGTACTAACATTTTTAGCGACAACACGATACATAAATACCTCTACGAAAAGAATATACAAAGCGATGGGTGATCAAGATCAAGTTTCATAAGTGTGGAGAGGAGAAAAAGCAGACAGCTGTCTGTGGTTTCTGTAGAAGTGGTGTCTCAATGGGTTTGTAACAAGTGAGAATTCAGGATGAGGGCTGGTTTATCTATATTGTGGTTGAGCTGAATCTCCAATACTTTCTCAATGAAGTCAAGGATAGGCAGGATTTATGTTGCATTCACTGAGGGTCAGGTCATGCAATATGTGACTGGGAGACACAGCAACAAGCAGCACTGGAGGAAACAGGCTCCCACCATGGTCAGGTTTCTCCTTCCCTCAATAGCTGTCATGAATGCAAAGGGGAGAATTAACATTTTATTCAAGAAGGACTTCATTGAACCTGAGACAATCACTAAAGCCATTGCTATAGTCTGAATGTTTGTGTCCCCCAAAATTTATATATTTAAATCCTAACCTCCAAGGTGATAGTATTAGGAGGCATGAACTTTTGAGAAGTGGTGAGACCACGAGGGTGGAGCCCTCAGGAATGGGATTAGTGCCCTCGTGAAAGAGACCACATAGAGCTAGTTACCCTTTTCTACCATGTGAGGACACAGCAAGAAGCCACGATCTATGAACCAGAAATCAGACCCTCTCCAGATATCAAATATTAGAATTCCCAACTCCAGAACTGAAAGAATAAATTTCTGTTGTTTGTAATACCAAATCTATGCTATTTTGTTAAAACAGCTCAGAGTAAGATAGCCATCTGCTACGTCAAATACAAAATTTCTTTTGTTTGATTGTTTTCTCATTTCTCTTCCAACTAAAATATAAGCTTCATGGGCAAGAAACATATTTCTTATGCCTAGAAAAAAGCCTAAAATATTGATAATATTCAATAAATATTTATTGAATCATGATTTTGATTTTTTTTCCACCCTTATTAACTACCCTGCCCTTGTTTTCTCTTCCACCTGTCTTTTAGTTCTGACAACAATCCTCAGATCCCTCTATGGTCAATAAAGACAGTCAGAATTAAAGACTTTTATCCCTCCCCAAGATTATGATTTGGTTATTTGTTTCACAAATAGCACTGTTAAAACTTCAGACAAATTAAATTTAGCAGACTTAATTGAGCAAGAAAAAACAAGCAAAAACAAAAACAAGATTCGTGAGTCAGAATTAGTAGAATCAGAGAGACTCCAGGCATGCCTTGTCGACAAAACAAATTCATAGACAAAAAAAGGAAAATGACCTACAGAAATTGGAAGTGAGGTACAGAAACAGCGGGATTGGTTACAGGTTGGTATTTGCCTTATTCGAACACAGTTTTAACATTCAGCAGTGTATGAGTGATTGAAGTATGACTTCTGGGATTGGCCAAGACTCAGCCATTGTTACAGATGCATATTCCTAAATTAGATTACTATTGATCCACAAGGACTCAAATATAGAAGTACGGAGGCTGTCTCAGGCCACATTTAGTTTGCTTTAACAACACTCTGCATGGTGTTAAAAATTATTTTGAGGATCCTTGAATGGAAGGCAATGAAAGGGTAGATATGAATATACCACTTCTGTGTTAGGTCAAGTTTCCCAGAAGCGGATGCTTAGACAAGGATTTGTACACAAATGATTTAATAGAAGAATGGTGCCAGGAGAAACAGGGAAGGCAGTGGGAGACGTTGGATCAGGAGAAGTGTTGCCCTCGCCTCAGCCTGATCTCATGGGGAGCTTTAGAGATTAAAGACTATAGAGGGCTTCCCCCTCCTCCTTCCTGCCAGAACCAGGAATCAGATTTTTGTACCCTGTCTTCTGTCAGTCAATAGCTACAGACCTCCCCAGGTGCTATGAAATTCTAAGATGCTTCCAGGAAAGTGGCACTTAAGAGTCCAAGTCCAAGTCCTCTGAAGAACGTTGGAGTAAGCTACAACAGCTAACACGTAGAGGTTGCTGTATGGACACATAAAACCAGCAAGAGGGATCCAGAGGAGCTGACAAAAGCATTACTATCTCTCTTTTTTTTTTTTTTAAGATGGAGTCTTGCTCTGTCGCCCAGACTGGAGTGCAGTGGCGATCTTGGCTCACTGCAAGCTCTGCCTCCCAGGTTCACGCCATTCTCTTGCTTCAGCCTCCCGGGTAGCTGGGACTACAGGCGCCCGCCACCACACCCGGCTAAGTTTTTGTATTTTTAGTAGAGATGGGGTTTCACCGTGTGAGCCAGGATGGTCTTGATCTCCTGACCTCGTGATCCGCCCACCTCGGCCTCGCAAAGTGCTGGGATTACAGGCTGAGCCACCACGCCCGACTGCATTAATATCTCTTAAGGCCAAAAGCTATACTTGACAAAAGACTCACTTGTCACCTTTTGGTCTGGTTGGTGAAGGCACGTACACGGCTATACAGCATTCTTCCGGGTTCCACCTGATACTTTCGTTCCTGTGTAGAGTTCTCCCGGTGACTCACACTTACCAATGCTTTCATTTTGAGCTCTGCCTCTACCGTCTATTTTATTGTTAGATCACTACCATTATAGGAGAGAATAGTCCATTGATCACTCTACACTTTTCTTAGCTTGGGCTAGGGGCATTTTTAATGCTTCTAAAATAAGTCTCATGTGGTTAGGTATGAACATTAAAATGACCCATTAACAACTGTAATGTGCTATAAGATTTGGATTCCTACTAATTACTGTAATCTATCTCCCAGTTTCACTGAGTATGTAAATGAGAAAAATTATTACTTTTATGGTGCTGAAACTGTGACTGTTCTCTAACATCTAATATGCAGTTTGACATGGATTTCTAAAAATGACATAGTAAGGATGCCAATCTTAGCATAAGTATACTAACATCTGTTCTACATTTCTTTAATTCTTTTGACATTCTTATTACTATTCATAAAAAAGTAATGTTTTTCTTCAGAAATGAAACTTTGTTTAGTTTTATCTTTCACTTAGAAGCAACATTGATCATATAATTATAACCTTTTTATATATAATAATATGCACATATTATATATAACAGATACACATAAATATATATGCCTAGAGGTCAGTATTGTAGCAAATAATCAAAACACAAACATGCTTTATGAAGGAAAATTGTTTTAAATGTCATGCTCTACAATGAAAAAAAAACCACAAAACCCTTATGCCCTTATTATTCTATTGTCTTTTTGTTATAACATCAAAATTACTTATTCAGTAATCTTAATTACCTTTTTCATTAGAAAACTAATATTACTTGCCAAACTAATCCAGAGAGATTATTAACAGGCAAGGTATGAGGAGGAGCTTCCAGACACTGACATAGTTACAGAAGATAAGAAGGCAACAGAAACACTAACTAAAGAGTCTGACAGACATGTGGTCTTGTATATGCAAATTTTTTAAAATTCTCATAATGAACTAACTATGACATTAGATTCATAGTATTGCTTATTAAAAGTGTAATTTTAATAGATTTCCATCAATATAGTTAAATATTTTGAGTCTTTGATAAATATGTTATTTTGCAAATTTCACTCATGTAAAGTATTTCATTCCTTAAAACAGTGGGAAAATTAAATACTGTCATCTGTCTGTCTTGAAGTAGCATGAGATTATGTTTGCATTAATATTCACACATATCTCAAATAACTAGGATTTTTATGCATACATGAATTTCTAATCAACAGAGTAAAGATATAACATGCATGAAAAAGTTTTCAGTTTTGTTAAATTCCAAATTACTGAATTCAAAAAGAAAGTGAAGTAAGCAAGGTAATCCCTGGAGTGAACCCCTTAGGTAAAAGTATTCACTTTGTATATATCAAAGTGGACATGTCACCAAAGTGGACATGTATATAAGATGCTTCAGAGTATTTCAAAACATGAGCTGTGTGATCAGAGAGTAACTTAGGCTTATGTGAGGCCAGATGCTCTCCTGGATGTGTTTATTAAAGTGGTTAATTCGAATACAAAAACCTGAGGAAGACCTTCACCCTGCCCACATACTGTGAAGTATTTATCTCCAATATTGGTTCACGGATGAAACACACACCTGAGAGAGAGAGGAAAGTAAGTTATAAACCTGCTGCAGATTCCCCATTGAAGACATTTCTCTACTAAGTACTCCTAGTTAGACTTTTACCTTGATGCAAATTCATGGTGATATGGTTTCTGGGTTAGTGTGATTCTGCTAGACTATGAGTTCCAAAAGAACAAGACCTCGACTTTGTGTTCACTGCATTTGTCTAATATTTAAATAAGAGACTGGGAGATACCCATCTTATGATAACATTGGATGAATGGACAAACTATCCAGTGTCACCCTGAACACATCCCTTTGCATGAAATAAGGAAATGGCACTGAAAACAACTCTTAGAATATGGTCCCAAGAATAAACAGGAATGATGCTCCATGAAACTGGGAGCAGAGGATGTTTATGCTGCAGTATGAGGACTGCAAGGACCAACTACATACAAAACAATTTTGATACTCAGAGTTTAAGAGTACCTGCTTTATTGTTCCCACAAGGGCTAGTCTTTCTGATGTACAATAAATTAGAAACTGAAAATGCAAATTTGTCACTCAATTTGCATTTATTGTGGTAGCATACTTAATCCCTGAAAAGATCTACAGAACTCAAATAAGCAACTGTGAAGAAAATATTAGAACTGTGATAAGTGGACAACAACATTAGAAGACAGATCAGCTCATCTTTAACATTCCTGTAGCAGCTTAGGATTTGAACTTGCATGAAAAGTTCTAATGTGTTGGAAAGAACAACATCATAGCAACACCCCGACTCCTTCTTAGAAACAGCTTTCAATCTCCTCTTCAGAATCAGGACAGATAGCACTCATTTCTAGGGCACATTGTCAAAGGTGTGTCTGTGCTTATTCAAAGCATAGTGCTGTTTATAACTGTATCTAATTCTCTGACACTCAAAATCTACATTGAAATTTTAAAAGTATAAATATGATCTTATTTTATGGAGAAGTTTTAATCTACCTTGTTTATCTTAAAATAGTAAAGTACAAGGAATTCAGTTTTCCACCATGATGGAATAAATATATGGTACTAGGGTACTAGACTCACTCTCTTACTGTGAGTTACCATACAATTAAACAAAATACATAAGGCAATAAATAAATGAAATAAAATGTAGTCTTTTATATTTTTAGATATTTATTTTTAGGTATTTATTAAGTAGCAGGAAGAGCAGGACTGCGATTCTTGAGAGAAAGCAATCATGAGGTTTGTCCCACATTCATTCATGCTTTCTGCCACAATCAAGAAGGCAGAAGCCAAGTCTATCCTCCTATCTCTCGATCTCCTATCCAGAGATAGGAGATCAATACTAAGGAATCTAGAATTTGTAGGGCATTTCACCAGAGAAGAGGAAGCTTGGGGGAGCGGGGAGGAGTGTAAAAGTCGTGCCGACATTCAGTGCCGTTCTCAATGAAGGGCTGACACCTGCATGCACAAAGCAAGACTCTACAAGCCTAAGCACGGTAGGATTAAGGGCAAAACTGAAACAGACTCAGCCTAACAGGAGATAGAAATACAGTTCTACAGGAAAGAAAAAAAAAAAAAGCACAGGAAAAGGTAAAACATGCATAACATAAAGGACTACGAAAAGACTACATTTTTATTTCTTCTATTAATTTCATTTTATGTAAAGTATTAACTGCAAGCAGACTATAATATATTGTGACACATAATGAACAAAAGCTTAAAAAACAAAGAAATGAAAATAGAATACCGAAACATGCATTAAGCACAATGTAAGTCAGAAAGGGAAGACTAGAGAAACAAAACCAGATAGGAAAAAGAGAACACAAAGGATATCATTTTAAATATAAAGATACAGATAAGAGGAAAGTAAAAGGATGCGGAAAAAAGACATACCATGCAAATAGTAATAAATATAATAAAGCTAGTAGGAATGCATCAGTATAAGACAGAGTAGACATTAAGACTAGACATACCTTACTATGGAAATGAAATGTGGAAAAACTAGAAATATAAGCAGAAATAAAGAAAGATATTTCATAATGTGAGAAGGAATAAGTAATCAAGAATGCATAACAATTATAAATATGTAGATACATAGCAACAGAGTTCCAAAATGCATTAAACAAAAACTGACAAAACTAATGATAAAAATAGACAAATTTATCATTGTAGTTGGAGATGTCAGTACATTTCTTTCAGTATTAATTGAAATAGGAATACAGAAGATTTGAACAACTTGATTAACCAACTTGACCTAAGTGACATTTATAGATAATGCATCTAACAACTACAGAATAGACCTTCTTTTCATGTCTGCATGGAACAGTCATTAAGAAAGACAATATACTGGGCCATAAACCAAGTCTCAGTGCCTTTTAAAGGACAGAAATTATATAGAGTTCTGACTACAGCTGAATTAAAGTAGAAGTCAGTTACAAAAAATAGACATAAAAAAATCCTCAAATATTTGGAGATTAAACAACACTCTTAAGTAATTCATGGGTCAAAGAAGAATCACAGAAAAATAAGAATTTTAAACTGAATGTTAAGAAAAATAAAATATGTCAATATCTACTAGATGCAGTTAAAATAGTAGTTAAGGAAACAGTACTTAAAGGAAAATGTACTTAAAATAGTACTTAAAGGAAAATGTGTAGCTTTACATGATTATGTTAAAAAGAAAAAAATGATTTGAAATCAAGGCTTTGATCTTCAACCTTATAAGCCTATAAAAAATTAAAAACTAAAGTAAATAGTAAAAAGAAAAATTAAAAAGCAGAAAACAATAAAATTAAAAACAAGAAAATAATAAATACAAATAACAAAGCAAAAGTGTCTTTTTAAAATTTAGTGAAATATAAATTGTTAAAAATAATTCAATTTTTAAATAGAAACTTTCCACAAAGAAAAGTAAGCACAGATAGTTTTATTGGTGAATTCTATACTATTTAAAGAACACATAAAACCGGTCTTAGACTGGGTGCCACGGCTCATGCCTGTAATCCTAGCACTTAGGGAGGCTGAGGCATGTGGATCGCTTTGAGCTCAGGAGTTTGAAAACAGCCTTGGCCAAATAGCGAAACCCTGAGTCCACAAAAAAATAAAAAAGTTAGCCAGGCACGGTGACTCACACCTGTAGGCCCAGCTACTCGAAAGGCTGAGGCTGGAGGATAGCTTGAGCCTAGGAAGCAAAGGTTGCAGTGAACCAACATCGTGCCACTGCCCACCAGCCTGGGAGACAGAATGAGATTCTGTCTCTAAAAAAAAATAAAATAAAATAAATAAAACAAATTTTGCACAAAATGTATCAGAAAATAGAGAAGAATACTTCCCAACAGATTTTGTGAAGCCAGCCTAACATTTATGCTAAAGTCCAATATTAACATTAAAAGTGCACAAACAGCAATTCAAAAACTCTTAATAAAACAATTAACAAATTAAATATAGCAATATATAGTATATTAGAGACAGGTTAAATTTTTTTCAGAAATCTTAGTTTGGTTAAACTTTCAAAACTGACTCAAGTGATTTACAGTATTAACAAAAGACATTTTTATGTCAACAGATACAGTAAAAAGCATTTGACAAAATCCAATACTCAATTATTATAAAGCTCTTAGCCAAATAGGAACAGAATTTAACTTTCTCCATCTGATAAAATGCAATTATGAAAGACCTAAAACTAACATAATACTCATTTGTGAAACTGAATACTTTCCAGCCAAGACTGTGAACAATGCAAGGATCTACACTCTCTGCACTTGTATTCAACATTCTATTAAAAGTTCTAGCTAGTGCCATAAGGCAAGAAAAAGAAGTAAATGGCATAATAATTAAGTGGAAGATGGGAGGCAAGTTTTATTTATGGACAACAGGATTGTATATATAGGTATCTTTTTGCATCTAGAGAAAAAATTGCTAGAACCAATAAATGAATTTATCATTATAGTTGTATATGAGGGTTAATACACAAAAGTCATTGTATTTTTTATGTTTTGTATATTTATCTGTAAAATAATTGTATTTCTAATATTAACGAGCAATTAAAAAATAAAAACTATTTTAGTTGCTTAAAAAACAAAAAAATACTTGAAATCGTTTTAATAAGAGATGTGTAAGATGTTCATTGAAGGTTAATTCATAGTAGCTGCACTTTTACACTGTTGGTGGGATTGTAAACTAGTTCAACCATTATGGAAAACAGTATGGCGATTCCTCAAGGATCTAGAACTAGATGTACCATAT
>NW_012117699.1:1164937-1167241 GCF_000951035.1 Colobus angolensis palliatus | reverse complement strand
ACAAACCTGCACGCTATGCACATGTACCCTAGAACTTAAAGTATAATAAAAAATAAAAAATAAAAAAAAATAAAAATAAAAATGACCCAAACGTTCATCTGCAAGAGAATTAGTAAACAAAGTGTGCTATATTCATGTTATGAAATACTATTCAGCAATGAATAAATAAAATAAATACTGAAATACACAACATGCATGAATCTGAAAATTGTTGCATTAAAGAATAGAAGTCATATACAAAATATCACTGAACTTTCATAAATCTCAAAAGCACCTTTTTTCCACCTGGCTTTTAGGATGTCTCGGGCACATGGAAATAGCAAGATAATAAATAAAATAAAGATCAACTCTGTGAGCTTTAATTCAAGAAGGAAAATGGGAATCCACCAGAATTGTGAAGGAGATCCTGGGGAGCAGAATATGGGCAAACATCTTCTTTTATGACATCTAGCTGCAACAGATGAGTAAAGCCTCAGTACTGAGAAAAGCAGAAAGCCTTTCTCTGTGACTTACCTTTCCACTGAGGATCTGAACAACCCAGGCTGAGAGAGAGCACTTTGTTTCCCAAAAGTCCTGGAGCTAACTTGGGGAGAGAAGAGGTTTAGAGGAAAGAGAGACACTGGGAAAAGCTACAGGCATTTTCCCAAATCTGGAACCAAGAGAAAGACACTATTTTTAATTTGAGCTTATACAAAGTCAACCATTTTTTGGTGACCCAGCATTGTGGTCGTACTGGCATTTTAGTCTTGGGCCAAATATTAGAGCTCCTGTTCTGGATTTAGGTAGGGGCGCCTGCAACCAGAACTGTGGAAAGCACCACAGCAGTAGGAGCTGGAATTGTGCTGTCCCCCAACATAAGCCTGGAGTGGGAGGAGAGCTGCTACAGCTGCAGTTTCTTCTGGGCAGTGAGACTTGCAGCCAGGGCCAGCTTGGTGACCTGAAACCAGCCTGTCAGTGTCATTGCTGGGTGCCAAAGCTGGTTCCCCTGAGGTCATAGTGCACCAGAGACCTCTCCACTCCACTCTCTGTCAGAAATCCAGGCATTTGGAGTATACACTTGCATGGAACAGCAGCCTGAGCCACCCCACCCTTCTGGATATAAATTGTGATGCAGTGGAGCCATCTCCACTCTACAAGGCAAATCGGCAGGCATTTGGAGCAATCATTCATGTGAACTAGTAACCTGAGTCACCACATCCTTCCTATACAGAGATCCTGGTGTAGGGAGGCTCCATTCTACAGAGAGACAGGCAAATCTCCAGGCATACAGAGCACTCATTTACTTATATTAGAAGCCTGAGCTGCTCCAACCATCCTGTACAGAGATCCTGGTGCAGGCGGTGCCCTCTACAGTCCATGCTCATCATGCAGATCTTCAGGTACTAAAGCACTCAGTCCCCTGGATTAGGAGTTCAGGCTGTACCCCCTGTCCATGAAGAGAACTTGAGGCTGAGAAGGTTTTGAAGCTCCACACCTAGGGACATGTCTGTGTGTTTGTTGGCTACCCATTGTATTCTCCACTGGGACTGGCACTTGTGCCTGCCATCAGGGGACCTATAGGCCAACCTGTCTGATCAAGCCCTGCCTATCTTTCTCCACAACCCCCAAGGGCTGAACAAGGTGCTCAGCCCACTGGGCATTCCATGAATCGACCTATTGCCTGAGCAACAGAGAGCTTCTTAGAGTAAAAAAGACCAGTAGATATCCAGCCACATTGGCCACAGCCCATTCTTACCCATAAGTGCCATGGACTGGCTTATAGGTCAGACCGCACAGCCCAGTAAAAAAACATGCTGACAGAATTGCATACAGCTTTAGAAGCAAACCCAAAAGACGCCATCCAGCATTTTCTACAGTCACACCCCCCTGGGAAGGGGTGGAAAAGGAAAGAGAAATAAATAAATCATTATAATATTTTAGGGAAAGAAAGACAAGGGGAAAAAATCCTACCTGCATGAAAAGAATTACAAATATTGGAAGTGCCTGCATCTCCAGATGAGAAGGAACCCCAAAGGACTCCTGGTACCATGAAATATCTAAATGTAGTGACACCACCAAAGAAGTACACTAGCTCTTCAGCAATGGTACCTAACCAAAATGACAGATAAGCAGAAGTGACAGATAAAGGATTCAAAGCAAGATTGCAAGGAAGTTCAATGAAATCTAAGAAACAGTTGAAAATCAACAAACAAATCTTCTAAAGCAATCCAGAAAATGAAAGAAGAAATAAACATCTTAAAAAGAAATCAATCAGAGCTTCTGGAATTGAAAAACACACTTAAATTTTTTCTTTCTTCTTTTTTT
>NW_012117699.1:1156614-1156931 GCF_000951035.1 Colobus angolensis palliatus | reverse complement strand
CTGAAGCTTTCTTCTCTCTTCTCGTCACAGTCATTCTCTGACCAGCTTTGGTCTGTTGCTGGCGATGGGCTGCGCTCCCTTGCAGGGGGAGATGCGCTCTTATTTTCTGAATTCCCAGCTTTTCTGCCCTGCTTTTTCCCCATCTTTGTGGTTTTATCTGTCTCTGGTCTTTGGTGATGGTGACGCACTGATGGAGTTTTGGTGTAGGTGTCCTTCCTGTTTGATACTTTTCCTTCTGACAGTCAGAACCCTCAGCTATAGGTCTGTTGGAGATTGTTTGAGGTCCACTCCAGACCCTGTTTGCCTGGGTATCAGCA
>NW_012117699.1:1153647-1156564 GCF_000951035.1 Colobus angolensis palliatus | reverse complement strand
TCAGTTGAAAATGCAGAAATCACCGTTCTTCTGTGTCCTTCGCACTGGGAGTTGGAGACTGGAGCTGTTCCTATTCGGCCATCTTGCTCCGCCCCCCCAATGTTTTCAAAATACAGTTGAAAGCTTTATCAACAGAATGGATCAACCAAAGAAGAGAATCTCAGACTTTGAAGACTAGTCTCTCAAACTAACCCAGTCAAAATAAATAAATAAATAGAAAACATTAAAGAAATAAAAATAAATTTAAAAAGTAAATAAAATCTTCAAGAAATATTAGATTATGTGAAGCAACCAAATCTACAAATTATTAGTATTACTGAGAGAGCAGGAGAAAATGTAAACAAACTGAAAATATATTTGAGGGAAATTCAAGAAAATTTCCCCATTTTTGCTAGATGGATAGACATCTAGATACAAGAAATCCAGAGAACACCTGTGAGATACCCTACAAAATGAGCATAACCAAGGTATATAGTCATCATTCTGTCCAAGGCAAACACTGAAGAAAAAAAATCTGAAGGGCAGCTGAACAAAAAAGTTAAATTACATACAAAAGGAATCTTTTCATCCTAACAGCTGACTTCTCAGTAGAAACCTCAAACGCCAGAAGAGTTTGGGGACCATTTTAAGCATTCTTAAAGAAAAGATATTCCAACCAAGAATTTTATATCTTATATCCTGCCAAACTAAGCTTCATAAGTGAAGAAGAAAAAATCTTTTTCAGACAAGCAAATGCTAAGACAATTTGTTACAACTACTCCAGAATTATAAGAGATCCTTTGGGGAGTTTTGAACATGAAAATGAAAGAAAAATAGCTACTTCCACAAAAGCACACTTAATTACATAGCCCACAGACCGTATAAAGCAACCACATAGTAGAGACTAGAAAACAAAAATCTGAAAACTTCACAATGGGATAAAACCTCATATATCAATATTAACCTCAAAATTATTCCCTCAAATGATCTAAATACTCTACTTCAGAGGCATAGAGTGATAAGTTGAATTTTTAAAAGACCCATCCATCTGCTTTCTTCAAGAGACTCATCTCATATGTAATGACACCCATGAGCTCTATGTAAAGAATTGGAGAAAGATCTACCACACATATGAAAAACAAAAAAAGCAAGGGTCACTTTTCTTATATTGGATAAAAACAGATTTTAAACCAACCACAGTAAAAAAGGACAAGGAAGGGTATTGCATAATGATAAAGGGTCCAATTTAACAAGAAGACCTAGCTATCCTAAATATATACATACCCACCATGGGAGCTCCCAAATTCATAAAACAAGTACTTCTACATCTATAAAAAGACTTAGATGGCCACACAACAATAGTGGGGAGCTACACGACTCCACTGACTGCATTAAACAGATAATTGAGGCAGAAAACTGACAAAGAAATTATGGACTTAAATTACATATTTGACTAATTGGAACTAACAGACATCTACAGAATACTCCATCCGGTAACCACAGAATATGCATTTTTCTCATCTGTTGGAATATACTTCAAAATTGACTACATGCTCAGCCATAAAGCAAGTCTCAATAAATTCAAAAAAATCTAAATGTTACCAACCATATTCTTGGTCCACAGTAGAATAAAAATAGAAATCAATACCAAGATAATCACTCAAAATTACACAATTACATTGAAATTAATCATCTTGCTCCTGAATGACTTTTGTGTAAACAGTGAAATTAAGGCAGAAATCAATAAATTATTTTAAATAAGTGAAAACAGAAACACAATATACCAAAATTTCTAGGAGACAGCCAAACTATACCTATCTCAAAAAGTTGGAAAGATCCCAAATTAGTGATTTAACATCACTACTAGAGGAACTAGAAAATCAAGAACAAACTGATCCCGAAACTAGCAGAAGAAAAGAAATAACTAAAACCAGAGCAGCACCAAATGAAAATGAGACCCCAAAATCTATACAAAGAATTAATGAAACCAAAGGTTGAAAAAATAAACAAGGTTGAGAGACTGCTAGCTAGGTTAGCAAAGAATAAAAGAAGATCAGAATAAGCACAATCAGAAATAACAAAGGTGGCATTACAACTAATCCCATAGATCTAAAGAGATTCTCAAGAACTATTGTGAACACTGCTATGGACAGAAATTAGAAAATCTAGATGAAATTGACAAATTCCAGGAAACATACAACCTCCCAAAATTGAATCAGGAAGAAATTAAAACTCTAGAGAGATGAATATCAAGTTTCAAAATTGAATCAATAATTCAAAAACCTACCAACCAAACAAAGCCATAGGCCAGATGGATTCACAGTCAAGTTCTACCAGACATAAAAATATCTGGTCCCAGTTCTACTGAAACTAGTCTAAGAAATCAAAGATGGGGACTCCTCCCTAACTCATTCTACAAAGCCAGCATTACCCTGATACCAAAACCTGACAAAGACATAAAAACAACAAAAAGAAAATTATAAGCCAAGCCAATATCCCTGATGAACAGATACAAAAATTCTCAATGACATATTAGTAAACAGAATCAAGTAGCACATCAAAAGGTTAATTCACCATGATTAAGTAGGATTTCTTCCCAGGATGCAAGGTTGATTAAACATACACAAATCAGTAAATGTAATTCACCACATATAATTGAAAACAAAAACTTATGATTATCTCAATAGATGTGGAAAAACTTTTGATAAAATCAAATACCCCTTCATGATAAAAACCCTGAAGAATGTAGATATTGATGGAACATACCCTAAAATAATAAGAGCCATTTATAAAAAATCCACAGCCAACAAACACCATACTGAATGATCAGAAACTGGAAGTATGCCCCTTAAGGTCTGGAGTAAGATAAGCATGTCCTCTCTCATGACTCCTATTTAACATAGTACTAAAAATCCTAGCCAGAGCAATCAGGCAAGAC
>NW_012117699.1:1149214-1150414 GCF_000951035.1 Colobus angolensis palliatus | reverse complement strand
ACATAAACAAATGGAAAAACATTCCATACTCATGAACTGAAAGACTCAATCTCACTTAAATGGTCATACTGTCAAAAGTAATTTATAGATTTAATGCTATTCCTATCAAACTACCAACATCCATTTTTCAGAGAACTAGAAAAAAACTATTATAAAATTCATATGGAACTAAAAAGAGCCCAAATAGTCAAAGCCATTCTAAGCAAAAAGGCCAGTGCTGGAGGCATCATGTATCCAAATTCAAAGAATATAATGTAAGGCTACAGTAACAAAAACAGCATAGTTCTGGTACAAAAACTGGCACATAAATCAATGAAACAGAATAGAGAAACCAGAAATAAAGCTATAAACTTCCAGCCATCTGATCTCTGAAAAAGTCTACACAAATAAGTGATGAGGAAAGGACTCCTTATTCAATAATTGGTTGTAAGATAGCTGGCTAGCAATATGCAGAAGAATGAAACTGGACATTGCCTTGCACCATATACACAAATTAGCTCAAATGGATTAGAGATTTAAATATAAGACCTCAAACTATAAGAATCATACAAGAAAATCTAGGATACATCATTACAGATATCAGCCTAGGAAAATAATTTATGACCAAGTCCTCAGAAGCAATTGCAAAAATAAATAAATACATAACTGAAAGGGGGATCTAATTAAAGACCTTCTGCACAGAAAAAGAAACAATCAATAGAATAAATAAATGGGAGAAAATATTTGCAAACTATGCCTCTGACCAGGATTTAATATCCAGAACATATAAGGAACTTAAATTAACAAGCCAAAATAAAACCATTAAAAATAGGGAAAAGATGCAAACAGACACTTCTCTAAAGAAGACATACAAGCAACCAACAAATATGAAAATCTATTCAATATCATGAATCATCAGAGAAATGCAAATCAAAACCACAATAAAATATAATCTCACAGCAGTCAGAATTGGCTATTTTTAGAAAAATAAAACAAAATAAATAAAATCAGATGCTGGTGAAGCGTGGAGAAAAAGGGATGCATATACATTGTTGATGGGAATGTAAATCAGTTCAGCCACTGTGGAAAGCCATTTGGAGTCTTCTCAAAGAACTTAAAACAAAGCTACCATGTGATCCAGCAATCGCATTACTGAGTAATATCCAAAAGAAAATAAAACATCCTACCAAAAGGACACATGCACTCATGTGTTAATCACAG
>NW_012117699.1:1146203-1149109 GCF_000951035.1 Colobus angolensis palliatus | reverse complement strand
AAAAAGAAAAAGAAAATGGGAGCTAAAACTTGGGAATGGTTGGACATAGAGATGGCAACAATAGACACTGGGGACTACTAGAAGGAGGAAGGGTTGAAAAACTAGCTATTCAGTACTATGTTCACCATCTGGGTGACAGGATCAGTTGTACCCCAAACCTCAGCATCATGCAATATATCCAGGTAACAAAACTTGTACATTTGCACCCTAAATCTAAACTAAAATTTGAAAATATTTTTTAAAAAGGATTCAAGAACAGGCAAACTAATCTATGGTGACATAAATCAGAACAGGGAATGCCTGTGGAAGTTGTAGATTAAACGGAGGTAAGAGATGACATTCTGGGATGATGGAAGTGTTCTATTAATGGGCATAGCTGTCAGGTAGTTGTACATTTGTCAAGTCTCCATTAAATTATGTTCTTGAGAGTGTGCATTTCACTATCTATAAACTTTACTTAATAAATACAAATAACATGTCTCTTGCAAATTTGTGGCCTTTCTACTATTATCAGTAACAAATTACTTAGAACACATTTTACCCTATGAGTTACCAGGGTTGAGAATTACTCCTCTCAGGCATACAATAACAACAACAAAAAACCATGCTGGAAGTCACTCGTAGGAAGTGGTCTAGAGAATCTAATAGCTATATTACCTTAGCATAGTTGCAAGAGTGAGAAGCATTGAGTCAACAAATGTGAAAATCTACAGATAGAAGTGGCCGATTTCTAGCATTGCTCACAGGATAAGAAGTTGTAAGCTGCTACTAGAAGCCACTGTTTATTCATTTATTCAATCAAATATTTAACTAGTGGTGACTATGAATAATATGGTTTTGTCCCTGCATCCCACCTGCTGCAAATCCAGCTGTGGCTAAAAGCGGCCCAGGTACAGCTTAGGCCACTGCTTCAGTGCATTTAAGCCATAAGCTTTTGTGGCTTCCATGTGGTAGTAAGCCTGTGGATGCACAGAATGCAAGAGCTGAGGCTTGGGATCCTCCACCTAGATTTCAGAGGATGTATGGAAAAGCCTGGATGTCCAGGCAGAAGCCTGTTGCAAAAGCAGAGCCCTCACAGAGAACCTCTGCTAGGGCAGTGCAGATGGAAAATGTGGGATTGAAGCCCTCACACAGAGTCCTAACTGGGGCACTGCCTAGTGGAGCTGCGAGAAGAGGGCCACTGTTCTCCAGGCTGTGGAATGGCAGAATCATCATCAGCTTGCACCATGCACCAGGAGAAGCCACAAGCACTCAACACTAGCCCATGAGAGAAGCCATGGGGGTTGATCCCTGCAAAGCCACAGGGGAGGAGATGCCCAAGGCCTTGGGAGCCCACCCCTTGCACCAGTATTCCCTGGATGTGAGACATTGAATTAAAAGAGATTATTTTGGAGCTTGAAGATTTAATGACTGCCCTTCTGGGTTTTTACTTGTGTGGGGCCTGTAGCCCTTTTTTTCCTGGCTGATTTCTCCCTTTCGGAATGGGAGTATTTGCCCAATGTCTATACCCTGACTGTATCTTGGGAGTAACTAACTCGTTTTTGATTTTACAGGCTTGTAGGGACTAGTCTTGTCTCAGATGAGACTTTGGACTTTTGAGTGAATGCTGAAAATGAGTTAAGACTTTGGAGGACTGTTAGGAAAACATGGTTGTATTTTGCAATGTGAGAAGAACATGAGATTTTGTAGGGGCTGAGGGAAGATTTATATGGTTCGGATCTGTGTCCCCAACAAAATCTTATGTCAAATTATAAGCATCAGTGTTGGAGGTGAGGCCTGCTGGGTGGTGACTGGATCATTGTGGGGGCAGATTTCCCCACATAGTGCCATTCTAATGATAGTGACTGAGTTCTCAAGAGATCTTGTTGTTTAAAAGTGTGTGGCACCTTCCTGCCCCCTTTCCTCCTGCTCTAGTCATGTGAAGTGCTGATTTCCTCTTTAACTTCCACCATGATTGTAAGTTTCCTGAGGCCTCCCCAGAAGCTGAGCAGATGGCAGCAAAATGCTTCCTGTACAGCCTGTGGAACTGTGAGCCAATTAAACCTTTTTTCTTTATAAATTACCCAGTCTCAGGTATTTATAGAAGTGAGAATGAACTATCACTCTTCTAGGCTCTGGAGATCCAATGGTAATTCCCCTAACATTATGACACTTACAATATTGTGAGAGAGACAGATATCTATCAAATAGTCACAAAAAAAATGTGATAATATGTATGCATACTAACATGTACTAATTAGTACTAAAAATATCAATATGAAGAGAGTAATGAAGGAAAGGTACACAGGGCCATATGAGCTTAAAACAATGATATAAATCCCTTATATTTATTTCTTACAACAACACTACAAAGTAAGCACAATCATTATTCTTTCCACATAATAGCTGAAGAGCTTAAGGCTGTGAGAGCATTAGCAACTTGCTGAAGGTTACAGAGCTAGGGAATGGCTGTGTCAGTGTTTTCATTTAGGCCTTTTATCTCTAGATTCTATTGCCTTAACCACAGTGATACCAGTGCATATCTACCTGGTCTGGAGATTCAGGAAGATGTTTCTGAAAAACAAACCTATTTAAGCTGAGATCTGAAGGATGGGTAAGAATTACATAGAAGGAAGAGAAGAGAGTATGTGTGTAAATCACCCTGGCATGGCCTCAGCCTGATGTAGTTGATGGATGAGAAAGCTGTGTATATCTGTTAATTTGATGAGATTTAGAGAAGAGTCTAGAGATGACTTGACCAGTCATAAAAAAATTAGGATTTGAAATTTCAAGGCCTGGAGCAGTGGCTCATGCCTGTAATCCCAGCACTTTGGGAGGCCAAGGCAGGCAGATCACAAGGTCAGGAGTTAGAGTTTGAGACCTACCTGACCAATGTGGTGCAACCCCCTCTACTAAAATACAAAAAT
>NW_012117699.1:1138958-1146153 GCF_000951035.1 Colobus angolensis palliatus | reverse complement strand
GGCTGAGGGAAGATTTATATGGTTCGGATCTGTGTCCCCAACAAAATCTTATGTCAAATTATAAGCATCAGTGTTGGAGGTGAGGCCTGCTGGGTGGTGACTGGATCATTGTGGGGGCAGATTTCCCCACATAGTGCCATTCTAATGATAGTGACTGAGTTCTCAAGAGATCTTGTTGTTTAAAAGTGTGTGGCACCTTCCTGCCCCCTTTCCTCCTGCTCTAGTCATGTGAAGTGCTGATTTCCTCTTTAACTTCCACCATGATTGTAAGTTTCCTGAGGCCTCCCCAGAAGCTGAGCAGATGGCAGCAAAATGCTTCCTGTACAGCCTGTGGAACTGTGAGCCAATTAAACCTTTTTTCTTTATAAATTACCCAGTCTCAGGTATTTATAGAAGTGAGAATGAACTATCACTCTTCTAGGCTCTGGAGATCCAATGGTAATTCCCCTAACATTATGACACTTACAATATTGTGAGAGAGACAGATATCTATCAAATAGTCACAAAAAAAATGTGATAATATGTATGCATACTAACATGTACTAATTAGTACTAAAAATATCAATATGAAGAGAGTAATGAAGGAAAGGTACACAGGGCCATATGAGCTTAAAACAATGATATAAATCCCTTATATTTATTTCTTACAACAACACTACAAAGTAAGCACAATCATTATTCTTTCCACATAATAGCTGAAGAGCTTAAGGCTGTGAGAGCATTAGCAACTTGCTGAAGGTTACAGAGCTAGGGAATGGCTGTGTCAGTGTTTTCATTTAGGCCTTTTATCTCTAGATTCTATTGCCTTAACCACAGTGATACCAGTGCATATCTACCTGGTCTGGAGATTCAGGAAGATGTTTCTGAAAAACAAACCTATTTAAGCTGAGATCTGAAGGATGGGTAAGAATTACATAGAAGGAAGAGAAGAGAGTATGTGTGTAAATCACCCTGGCATGGCCTCAGCCTGATGTAGTTGATGGATGAGAAAGCTGTGTATATCTGTTAATTTGATGAGATTTAGAGAAGAGTCTAGAGATGACTTGACCAGTCATAAAAAAATTAGGATTTGAAATTTCAAGGCCTGGAGCAGTGGCTCATGCCTGTAATCCCAGCACTTTGGGAGGCCAAGGCAGGCAGATCACAAGGTCAGGAGTTAGAGTTTGAGACCTACCTGACCAATGTGGTGCAACCCCCTCTACTAAAATACAAAAATGCAAAAAAAAAAAAAATTAGCCAGGCGTGATGGCTTGTGCCTATAATCCCAGTTATTCAGGAGACTGAGGCAGGAGAATTGTTTGAATCAGGGAGGCTGAGGTTGCAGTGTGCCGAGATCATGCCATTGCACTCCAGCCTGGGTGACAGAGCGAGACTCCGTCTCAAAAAAGAAAAATAAAATACAGTTTTATTAATTTGTATTGTTGTAAATATTTTTAAAAGAACCTCTTCTACATTAAGAGTTAAACCCACATTTTCCACGAGCCACGGAATCCCATTGGTGTTCCAACCTCAGTGAGGATGAGGAATGGGCCGTCTTTCGCTGTACAAGGACCCTTTCAAACTTAGATACCAGCACTTTTCACTGATTGTTACGCACTGTGATTGCAGTATCAATGAAATCTTTAGCCCAATTCTTTTTTCTAATCCAGTTGAGGAAAGTTATTTTCCCAACAACTGCAGCTCCTTGTTCCACAAAGACTCTTCTTTAGGAAACATGAAGCAGTTAATTACCCCTGCCAAACAGCAGGAAGGTAATACTTTTTTCAAATATCAAATCAATCCAATTTCATTTATAATTAAATGATTTTTCTGTCCCCTCTTCATGTAGACACCTCCTCAGTCAATTAGCATTGTCACTTTTAATCTTCTGTAGTCAGATCCTGGTCATTTCCCATTAGAGTTCTATTAAATAGATTATTATGGCCTGGCTGAACTGACAGCAGTGCAGTATCTGCAGAAAGCATGCCAGCCATCATTATGCAGCTGGCATTTATTAAAGGTTAGATATTACGGAGAACCTTAATCAGGAATTAAACTACATTGAAAATTCACTCCTGAATTTCCTTGACACCAAACTCAAATGCTCCCAGTATACTCAGGCTATGCCTGGATGGAAAAGCACCTTGAATTATGCATCTGAACTCAAACCATTTTAAACTCCATGGCCTTCAAGTCAAGATCCAAAGACCATGGAGCTGTTAGGTGCAGAAGAACCTGTATCTAGCTGCAATGCCAAGTGTGCTCTAACTAAAAAGGAGAGAGGGAACAATGTCCTTAGGAAAAGAGATCCCTATTCTACTGTGGCTTAGTTGAGCCTTGCAAATAAATGTAATATCAATGAGACTGTGGAAAACTAAAGGACGGAAAAAACATATAGAAAATTTACATTTTCTAAGTGGAAATTAGTACAAGGTAAATTCAGAGTAACTCAAAACGTATGGCAGAGATGAAAAAGCATCCTTTAACAGAGAAACAATATGCCAGGTGTCAGACACATGGCTTCCAAAAACCCAGTGCTAACTGCTGGTGTGACCTTGAGAAAATCACCTAATTCCTCCAGGCCTCTTGCTCTGCAAGTCCCTGGTTCAACATAAACAGGGTACTGAGAAGTGACTGCAGCTGATTAGCACAACTCTCAGTGGCACAATAGGGACTCGGAAAATAAAATAGAAGACAGAGGAGACCAGCACGAATGGTCCAGCACTCTGCAGCTGGACAGGCACTCGCTGTGGAGTGGCTGAGGGCAAACAGGTCTTACCAAGTTCTAGGAAAAGAGAGGCAGGGAAGGCAGCACTGAAAGACAACTATGTCTACTACAAGTTTTGGTTGGCAGCCTGTCCTAAGGGATATAAACCCTCAAACAGACACAGCAGTAGTACAAGTTATCTCATGAACTGCTTTCTCCTTTCTTCATCCATTGTTAAGACCTATTCAATAAGTTTCTTAAGCACTTATTAAATAATATCTCTGCTCCTTAAGGGCTTACTCTTTACAAAAAAAAAAAAAAAAAAAAAGGCTGACTTTGAACAGTTGATCCCAGAGAAAATGATAAAACTCACATAATTAACTTTGTTTTAAACTGAAGTCCTTGATCTAAACATGGACCCATTCTAGACTGGATTACCCCCAACTTCCCTCTTACAAAGCTCCATCAATTTCCTTCTAAGCTGCCTCAGAGAAATTTTCCAGACATAAACTTCTAGAATCAAACACCAAATGAGACTTGTTGGTAGATAGAAAGATTTGAAATGCTGCTGAATATTTCTAAAGAAATGCAGTGTCTTGGGTTTAGCACACCAGCAACTCACTAAAGACCATAAAAACCTCTCCCCAGGAGAGGTCTTGCTGAAACTATTTTAATAACGGGCTTAGAATAATTTATAATTAGCCTAGTAGTCAATGTTTGCTAAAGGGCTTGAAAATTATTTTCTTAAACATTTTTGAGCACAATTTCTGAAAATTGCTCTGTCCTATGATCTTCCATCACCTTAATTTTTTTCATGCAGCCAACATAAATCAGTTGTGATCACTTTGATGTACTAAGGCAGATGGAAGAGGTGAAAAACCAGTGTTTTTGGAACTGTCAGAGAAGGTTTACCAGAAGACACCAAAGTTGGACATTAAAGGGTAGAGAAGAGTCAAAATAAATTAGAAAAAAAGAACAATTATTACCAGGAGGCAGGACCCACATTGATAACATTGGCCAGAGGAGTGCTGTTCTGCCTGCTTTTCACAAAGTCCAGTGCAGAGACAATAAAAGATCTCAGGTCAACAGTTTTCCATAGTTAAAATGAAAATATCTGCATTGAGTACCAGGATTGTAAAGTGTCTATTCTTACAGAATATTCAATAGAAAAATCTAAATAAATTAAAACAAGTGGCATTGTTTTTAACCACAATGATATCATCATCCCAATAGGCGTATTTTGCATGCTTGCAAACTTTTTACATTTTATCCTTATGTTATCTTGGGTCCATTGAGAAGCAGATACTAAAATGGGATAAGACATGCAAGAAATGTAGCAGGGCAAATGCCTGAGAGAGAAGAGAAAAGGAGCTAAGAGGGGGAGGGGGGAGCTGTCAAGCTGTGAGATAAATCTGACTCTAGTCTGACTGAAGGGGAGAGAGAAGGGAAAGAAGGTTGGGTGGAAGTTTCACAGGCTGCCTGAAATTCTAAGGAAAGGTTGGCAAGGCCATCAAAGATTCCTCTAGGTAAGGTAAGCCTTCAGCAAAGTCCCATATCTCCTTGGCATGGGCCTGATTTAGTATTCCTTCTGCCCAATCACTGTCTGGGGGAAGCACACAGAAAGCATGGCCTCTGTGCAAACACAGTATCGGGCTTCAGGGAACAGCAGTTAAGGCCGTTGTTCAGTCACACTCCTGGCATTTAAAAACTTAAGAGGCACATTCTTGTGCTCACCAAATCTTGAAACTAGACTTTGGACCATACCACAAATCTTGGGTCACATGTGACTTACCCTGAATTCTAATAATTTTGACCCAAAGGGCACATAACACTGGTAAGGTGCTTTCCATATTTATAACCTCACCACAAAGAAGATATTGCCATGCTTATTTTATAGACGAGCAAATCTTGTTGACATACCTAGTAGGATAAGAACAGAGAACACCAACACAGGTCTTTTGACTCCATACTGCATGGCACATTAAGGTGAGCAGTATACCACACACTTTCAGGGATAATGAGGAGTACTCTGAATAGTGCATGATTAAAGTAACAATATAAATTATCTACAAAATTAGGACGCTTATGAAAGAGAAAGGAGCAGTATTAATAATTGCATCAGGGCAATAATGCTTTCCTCAATGACATTTTTCTCACTTCAGTCTATAATCCCACAATTTCCTTTGTGGACAGGTATTTAATATCAATCCTATCCAAATTGCACACAGGCTTAGGTCATCCCTACCAGGAGAACCATCCTGAGGCGCAGGGAAGAATTATCTACACTTTCCTTCTCACTCTTGCTTCTTTTCCCAGCAAACAATTCAGAGACTCTGGGCCAATCCTCCAGGTCCATCAAAGCAACTGGAATCCCTGACTCTGTACTTAGAAGATTTGTTTTAGATTATAATTACAGATTAAATTTCACATTTATTTAGCATCTTTGCCACTAACCCTACATTTCATTTGCAAATAGATATTTGCCTATAGTATCTTATTTATTTAATGATTGCCTGTCTCAGTTTTCAGAGTAATTGTTTATCTCAAGTGGCATAACAACATGCTCTGTTCCTATGCTCTACTCTGGAAGACAGTGATGGCCGTTTGGAATAATTCAATGTCTTATTAAAGTAAAGAGACTGAAACTTAGCTCCAAAAACCCTGAGACAAGGTACATGTTCTTGAAAGCTTTACAGATTTCACTTTTCTGGATGAACTTCCACACAGGAAGAATGCTAGCTCAAGTCTAAGTCAATCAAATATTCAGAGAAAACATGGACTTCACAATTCTGTCTCCCAACCTGCTTAGAATCTTTCTTTTTTCTCATACTTTATGATTTTTATCTCTTGCTGTTAATGATTTCACAAAACCTAGGAGTTTCTGCTGTATGGCTGCAGGAAATAAAGATTCATTTAAATGCAATCATAGATGCATTCTGGCTTCCATATTATGCTTCTGAATTGGCAGTTGGCTGACCTGAGCCAGTCATTTTAAATATTCACTGCGTCGACGGCACCAACCAAAGCTATTGTCTTTTAAATTATAATTGCAGACTTATTGCTTCAAAATTGGGATAACACATAAGTCAGTGCCACCTCGTCTACGTCTATGCCTTTCTAATTTACCATAGCCAAGGTTCTTACAGAAACTTATGCTACAGTATGTCAAGGGTTATCAACACTGTGCTTCCCACCAACAATAGTCTCCTTTAGGAGATTATTTATGGCCAGCAAATGATCCCATTTTAGAATCTCTTCCTGAAAACTTCTTGTTATTAATAGAAAACCTGGTCTGAAAACTTCTGGCATAAAGTCTTCTACTTCGGATGGTCCCAGAAAAATTTGAGTGCTAATAGAAGTGCAGAGATCACCACTAGGGAAGTGAAAAATGACACAGGAAAGGAAAGGAAAGGCAGCCAAAAAGTGGTGTGTTATCAAGCTTGCTATCACACATGGGAAACAGAACCTTAGCCTATAGGAAAACTGGGGGGAAAGTACAAAACACACCTCAGGATTCTGCATGAGTGGCAAGGGACCTGGGACATTTTTATGCCAACTTCCAAGAATCACTGACTGAGGGATCTTCTCAGGAGTGTTAATTTCTGGTGCTTCTGGCTTGCCAAACACGAGGGCAGTGTGGCCTTCTGCACTTCCAGATGTGGGCACCAGCAATTGCAAATCACCCAGAGCATCTTGAAATGGTAGAGTTTAAGGGATATAGATGGGGCACTGACAGTATCCACTGAGTTCACACTTTGAAGGATAAACATGTTAAACATTTTTGATTTAAACTAAATATTATAACACAGTTCTGACTCAAATTCTGTTGTCTTCTGTGAGTAGTAACATTATACACAGCGAGGATTTTCCATAAGTGGTTTCTTAGATTGCTGTGTCATTGAATCTGCACTAAATTGTGATGATGAGAAAGAGTCTAGGTTTGGAGTCACTCAGGCTGAGCTTTGAATATAAGCTCTCCTGCCTCTTACCTGTGGTCTTGCAAGGTTTTGAGAGCTAGACATCTCAGTTTTTGTGTTTTGTCTTTTTTTTTTTTTTTTTTGCCTGTAAAATACGAATAATAGTACCTTCCTCATAGCAATTATTGTGGTGAAGACATGGCACTTTTAGAGTTTGAAACAGCAAGCCTTCATTAAATAGCAATATTAAATAGCAATGCAAATGGATTCAGAGGTAATTTAGAATTTGCATTAGTGCAATCCTCACTGCTTTCCCTAACTTTGATTGGCCCTTCTGACAATTCACAAATATGCCAATCTATTTGCCTAACTAGCTGTCTTCTGTCTGCCACTCTAGATGCACTCTTTGCCTTTCTTCATCCTTCTCTGCACCCCTGGAAGTTGACTTGTGTCTCCTACTTCTGTGGGTTCTCAAGCCCCCCAGTTTCCTATTGGACTGGCCAAAAGGATGCAAGGGGAAGAAATCAGAGAACAGGAGGAAATGAGGTCAAGACATCTATTCACCCCATAACCTTCCTTTTGGGTCATCATA
>NW_012117699.1:1135008-1137602 GCF_000951035.1 Colobus angolensis palliatus | reverse complement strand
ATGCTCAGCATCACTCGCCATCAGAGAAATGCAAATCAAAACCACAATGAGATACCATCTCACACCAGTTAGAATGGCAATCATTAAAAAGTCAGTCCCATTGTTTTTCAAACCTGGGTGTGATGATGACTTCCCAGTGTTTCTATGCCCTATGGAACTGCACTATACCCTCTTGATTTCCTAACTACATCTTTGTAAATAATCTCTCCCTAATTATTCCCAGTTTGTGTGTGTCACCTTTTTCCTACCAGGATCTTCACTAAGATATTCACAAATGGGCAGATTTCCTCATACCAGCCTCATAGGTATGATAATAGATTTGCCAGCGGGGAAAGGGACAGAAGTGGATGCGTTATGTACATGTAAATATAGACCAAGACAGCTGTCATTAATTCCAGTGTATTTCAAGACACCACATGTAGTGCATCAGGTACGCACATGCACAGACACTCATACATACACACACACACACACACACACAACCAGAATCATGCTGGGAATGGAAAAAGTGTTGTATAAGAAGATGTCAAGATCAGTAGCTCTCAACTTTTTGCTGCTAAGAGATAGTCAAGTCTCCCATGAGTAATTCTCTTTCACCATGTCCATGATTTTCAAAAATGGATTAGTAGTGTTTTAGAATAAATGGAGCTTAAAGAGAGATTTTCAGAATTTTCCAGGAGATTCTCACATGGCTCTTATTCCAGGAACAGAATAAAAGAAAATGAATAACAGTACAAATATTTGGGGTTTTGGGGTCTTACATAACTGAACACAAATCCTAAATTAGCCACTCTTTTTAGCGCTGTTCAGACTGTTTTTCATCTGTAAAGTTAGAGCATTGAAGTATTGTTATAAGAATAAAGAGATTTATGGGCATTATTTATTTTACACATATGTATTAACAAAATACTTTTAAAGTGGCATTTCCTAAATGCTCACCGTATCACTGGAAGGCAGCTACCGACATTACCAGGATATGGAATCAGTGTATGTGCAGAAGCGGAGGGTAAGTGGCTCCCTTTCACTCCATTCCAAGAAGCCTGGAATATGGGGAAATTTGGAGTGATAGTATGAAAATGAAAACACAAAGGAGAAGGTCTGACATGCAGCAGCAGAAGTGATCCTTCCGGACACTGAAAATCTGTTATTAGGGACTTCTGATTCATTATCGTTTTCTGTCTTCCTTAGATCAGTATTCCCTTTAGACCGTTCTATTCAGTCCCCACTATTCCTCAACATTCGTGGTGATGCCCCTTATCACGTGTAACCTTTGTGGCCTGTTATTAAGTGCCACACAGAAAAAGCAAGGAAAGACTTTGCTGCTAACAATATCAATAAATTGAGCAGTCCTGTAACCCAGAGCTAAATCTCAGAAGAGGAAATGGGATGCTCAGATGATTTCTACTGAAAAACTGAACTCAAACACTTCCCACATTCCTGTATCAAATGCAATCTATAGCTCCATTGCTCAGAAAAAAAAACAAAAACAAAAAAAACAAAAAAAACTGACTTTATGGAATTGACAAGTATGTAATTACATAAAAATAGAAAAACCTTCCAGCTTCAATATTCTACAACTCCGTTTAATTAGTTCTTACCTTTCATAGGACACAAAACATTTAGAAACATTTAGCATCAAACCCACCCTAATTGGCAGCCCATCTCCTAACAGGTTTAAATTTCTGAATATTTTCAATCTGTTAAAAAAATATTTTTTTTAAAAAAAATTACACATCAATTAAAAAAATTAATTGCTAAGGGCACTTCGCTAGATACCTTTAATGTAGCAAATAAACCTCAGGCCTAGCCTTTGCTACTCACATATAATTGAGGCATGACCTGCCATGTATCCAGACATAGTTAGCAATGGACATGTGATTATACACATCCAGATGAGGAAAGTAGCAAAGACAAAAGTGGAGGCAGGTACTCTTCAGGAACTAACTCAAAGGAAAAACCTACTCTCTGACAGTCACTTTTGATATATTACTTTGTTAAGCCCTCATAACAACTTTGTGGGGCAGACATTATCATCTCTGCTTTATGGAAGTAAACCGAGGTTAAATAGAGGGAGCATATAACAAACTGGAATTCAATCCCAGATATCTTAGATTGTAAAGACTTTGTACTTTTAATCAGGCCACACTACATGTTCCCTTCCTAAGAGAACAGTTCTTAGAGGAGAGAATCAAGGCCCTAAAGAATAAAGACAGTTTGCAGATAAAAAAAAGCATAGCTGTATAAAGTGGAAAGAAGAGTTAACAAGTAGAAAATAGTCCCCCTCATGTCAAGGTCCAACACATCTCCAGAAAGGAACTGTGCATCCTTCTATTTTCAAGTTCAGAATTAAGCAAGCACCAGAGTATATGGGAGGTGAAGTTGGTGGTGGTCTAGCACTGCAGACTGGCTGATTCAGAGTATTCTAAGAGGGAGACAAACATACACCTGTTACAAAGAATGTCATCAGCAAACAAAAAACCTGCAGGTTGGTTTAACGTGAAGGTGGGATTCTATTAGTGACCAAACAATGAGAATTCCTACAGAGATCCTGGAACAAAAGAGACTTCCAACATTTACCTTGCATCTCAGATTAC
>NW_012117699.1:1113506-1129014 GCF_000951035.1 Colobus angolensis palliatus | reverse complement strand
TTAGTCAGGGTTCTCCAGAGAAACAGAACCAATAGGGTGTGTGTATGTGTGTGTGTTTAATAAAGGGATTTATTATAAGGAATTGGTTTACGTGATGATAGAGGCTGACAAGTCCCAGGATCTGAAGTCAGCAAGCTGGAGACCAAAGAGAACCCTGATGATGTAGTTTCACTCCGAATGCCAGTAGGCTCAAGACCAAGAAAGAACCAATGTTTCAGTTTGAGTTCAAAGGCAGGAAAACATCAGTGTCCCAGTTCAAGGCATTCAAGCAAGAGAACTTCCCCCATGTAAGTGAGGGACAAGGATGGCCTTTTTGTTCTATTTAGGTCTTCTGATTGGATGAGGCTACCCCATATGAAGGAGGGCAATCTACTTCATTCAGTCTGTCAATCCAAACGTTAATCTCATCCAAAATGCCCTCACAGACACACCCAGAATAGTTTGACCAAATATCTGGGCACCCATTTCCAGTGAAGTTGACAGATAAAATTAATAATTTCACTACTCTAAGAAAACAATCAGACTTTTTTTTTAAAAAAAGAGCTCTATATGTACACACATTTGGAACACTTTCTTGTACAATTCAATTATGCTGAACTACTTGCCACAGAATATAGGAATAGTAAAATACCAACAGTTAAATACAAGATAGAGTGTGATGTGTTCATTCAAAATCATGTTTCTTCAAGATTTTTAAATGTCATAAACACTTTAATATAATATTAAGTGAGAAAAGTGGAACACTAAATTTTTAAATGATTTCAATGTTAAAAATTAATTACCTGTAAACTAAAATGTTACCAACTGTTTATCTCTCAGTAGTGGGATTACGAATGACTTTTTTTTCCTTTGAGACAGGGTCTAACTATTGCTCAAACTGACTGCTGTGGCACAATCATAGCTCACTACAGCCTCGACTTCCTGGGCTCAAGCAATTCTCCTGCCTCAGCCTCCCAAGTGGCTGAGACTATAGCATACACCACCACACTGGGATAATGTTTTATTGTTTGTAGAGACAGGGTCTCACTGTGTTCCCCAGGCTGGTCATAAACTCCTGGACTCAAGCTTTTCTCCCCCATCATCCTTCCAAAATGCTGAAATTGTAGGAATGAGATGCTACACCCAGTCCTATGAGTGGCTTTTCTATTTATCTTTGTACTTTTTCACACATTTCAACTTCTCTATGAACATTTTTCCTTTTTCTAACAAAAAACCCCATGATTTAAATATATTCAATTACATATATCTTAATAGCCATGTTTCTGATGGTAACTTTCAGCCCGGCCACTTGCACCATTCCATTCTGGGATGCACTTGCTCCCAGAGCATCTCTGAATGCATACCTCCTCTCTGCTCTCCATTTCCAGACAGCTAAATTCTATTGACCCTCACTGTCTCAGGAACCTTCTCCTCCATCACGTCTGTCACACCGTAGTTCATGCCCTAATTATTTTACTCTGCTTTTCCTGTATTCTATCCCTGAAATTCTCAAATGCTTCCTTCATTCAGCATCCACAGTGATCAGCCTAAGGCACTACTGCCCAAAAGCTCCAACATGTTCTCATCATCAAGTAGGACTGCTTCATAAGATAGAAAACCCTTTGTAACCATGTGTCTGCCTGCCTCAGCTTCTGCCACATATTCCTACAGCCTTGCCTCATGGTAGCCCCATTCTGAACTCTGTAATTTTCCTCTCATGGTGGCTTTTTTTCTCCTTGGTACTTTTGCAAGTTCTGTTCCTTCTGCCTGGAATGCCCTTGTTATTCTCATTTCCCACACCTCTACATTGTCTGCCTCACTAAATTCTATGCTTATCATCAGCCTCCTTGTGAGCCTATCTCATCTACCCCAAAGGGAGAATTAGGTATGTTCTTCCTCATAATACTTCCCAATCTACACATAATTTTATCACTGCAGAGGACAAAATATATTGCATCCATTTGTTTACATGTCTTTGTCTCCAACAAGATGTACACTCTCAGAGAACAGTGACTATGTCTATCCAACAGAATTCATTGTATGCTGATATCCAGCATATAGCTACTATATTACACATAGCAATAGATGTGACCTTTTGTAGATCTTCAAAATAATTCCAGCAAATTTGACATGAACATATTCTGTGACATTTGGTTAAAAACTGAATATTTAAATATAACAACCTTTTCTTGTTTTCTACTTCCAAATAGTTATTTTTTACAGATTTGTTCCTCACTATAACATTGTGATATGAGAAAGATATAGTTGATCTTTGTCCCTGGTTCCTTGTAATTTCCTGTGATGGGGATGAGAGCATCTTTTGTTATTCATAACAAGAGCCTTTAAAGAGGTCTGAGTTTAAGCTAATGAGGTGACTCTTCGAGGGCCCCAAGATAGCTTCAGGATGGGAGCTGCCTGCCAGAGAAATCAACCACCTGATTAGACAGTTGTTCCTTTCAGCCTCGCTGACCCCGAACCTCCAGAGAGGAGTAAGGGGAGAAGAACTGGAGGTTGAGTTAATCACTGATGGACAATTATTTAGTCAATAATGCCTATGTAATAGAACCTCCATAAAATCCCTGAATAACCAGATTTGGAGAGCTTCAGGATCAATGAACATATCAAAGAACCCAGAGGGTGGTTCACCCAGGGAGGTCATGAAAGCTCTGCACCTCACAACTCCCTCCTTGCCATATGCATGTCTTCTTCCACCTGGCTGTTCCTGCATTGTATCTTTTGTAAAAAACCAGTAGTAGTTAAAAAAAAAATTCTTGAGTTCTGTGAGCCACTCTAGCAAATTATTGAATCTGAGGAGACAGTCATAGAGATCCCAATTTATAGCTGGCCAGTCAGAAGTAAGCTTGGTCCAAACTTGTGATTGGCATCTCAACTAGGGGAAGTCTTGTGGGACTGAGCCCTTAACCTGTGGGGCCTGTGCTAACTCTAGGTAGTTAGTGTCTGAATTGAATTGAATCATTGCATAACCAGTTAGTTCCCAGAGAGTTGGAGAATTGGTTGGTATGAGGAGAAATCTCACATATATTGTGAGAAAGTACAGATCATAACTGTACCCACTAAGTAAATTCTGTATTTGACTAGAGATGCTAATTTCAGCTAGTTGATTTAGTTAATTGAATGAAGAAAGAAAAAAAAAATCCAGTGAACTTGTGGTTTCCAGGGAATGACTTGCCAGTCTATTCCAAATAGTTTTACACACAGATGCCCACAGGTCAACTAAATCTACCTACCAACCCAATCTTGGAAATCTCAGTTCTTTTACTACTGCCCTGTAACTACAGTAAAAAAAAAGTTGAGTTTTAATTTGCCCATGCTCAAGAAGTAACATAAACCGAGTCCAACATTAAACAGCCTCACCTTAATATCTCAGCTTACTTTATCTACTAATCACCAGTGGACAATTATTTAATCAGTAATACCTATGTAGACAACTCTTTGACTTAATCTCTGCATTTTCTAGTCCCTTCCTGCTCTATTCAACTTCTTCATACTTAATATTTTGTCTTTCGGTTTGTTTGTTTGCTTTAGTAAGATGTCTTTGGACTCTGGTTCTAGTCTTATTTTGCTAGCCTACTCTGGCTACTCCCAGTTGCTGCATTACAGAGAAAACAAGAATAATGTAGAGCAGACCAGGCATGGTGGCTCACGCCTTTAATCTCAGGACTTTGGGAGGCTGAAGCTGGTGGATCACAAGGTCAAGAGATCTAGACCATCCTGGCCAGCATGGTGAAACCCCATCTCTACTAAAAATACAAAAAATTAGCTGGGTGTGGTGGCGTGCTCCTGTAGTCCCAGCTACTCAGGAGTCTGAGGCAGAAGAATCGCTTGAACCTGGGAGGCAGAGCTTGCAGTGAGCCCAGATTGGGTGCCACTGCACTCCAGCCTGGTGACAGAGCATGACTCTGTCTCAAAAACAAAACAAAACAAAAAGGGTATAGCAAGGGGGGGATTGTTGGGGAAATTGTTTTCTCCAAAAGTATTCACTGATCAGTTGGTAGTGGTGTTCTATAATATGCTGAAAAGGATTCTGAAACTATGCTCAGTGGAAATTATTGATTAGTAATGTTCAAAATGGGTGCAGGGAGAGGAAGATGGGGAGAAGTTCTTTTTAATGTACTGGAAAGAATTCAGGGCACCAGAAAGAGACACACAGGTATGAGCCTGCATTTATAAAAACATGTTGTATGACCTAAACAAGTTCTTTCACCTCTATAAAACATTGTTTCTTCATGGAACTTTTAATTAAATGAGGATGAAAAGGTCACACTATAGGCTTCTTATTTAGATTAAATGTACAGTATGCAAAGTGTTTTTCAGAGAACACAGAATGGGTGTTCAATAAATAAAGGGAAGATGCTGACAATGATGATGGCAGACTCCTTTCAAAACTAGTCTGCATCTTTTGCTCTCTTTCCAGGATTATCTACTCTTGTTAAATAAGCATTTCTGTTAAGTTCTAAAGTGTTGACAACATAAAAGATGATCATTTTCTCAGTAAGGCAGTCATCTTCACTGGATGCCTCTTTTTGTTGTTTTTATTTTTGTTTTGTTTTCTTTTTTTATTTTTTATTTACTTATTTTTTCATTCACTTGATGCTTCTTGATGGCTGTCTGAGGCTATCTCATCTTCTGAAAAATATGCCTTGGTTATATTTGGGTCTCTTGAACATTTCCCAGATGGTAAGCACCAGTTCCATTTTGAAACCTCTCCAGTGGTATTTCACTTGGACTTCTGTTCCATTCCTAGTGCTGTCTTGAGAAGATATCTCCTTCGGGCACTCTGACTTGCCCCATTGTGGACTTATACTCAGAAAACTGACTTCATATCCACACTACAGCCCCGGCTTCTCTCTCTACCTCCTCCTGGCTCCAAACTTCCATTTCATTATTCTCCAGCCTAAGTTTTGGGAGGGAATCCAATAATGATGACTTAGATCTTAAATTTATTTAAAAAAAATTAACTTCCCAGTACGAAGTATCATGATTATCTTCCCCTTGGCACCAAGATATAGCCCCAGAAGTTAAGATTGAACTTGATTCAGATTATAAAGCCTTGAAAAATTAAGGTGAGTCACACATGAGCCACGGATGGCTTTATAACACACAGAAAGGGACAAGGTGTTTCTGTGAGCTTCACTCACATCTGAGATGTTTTTCCCAGTATTTGGGGATGGTGTTAAATGAATATCACCTGAGTCTTTTTATCTTCCCTCACTTCTAAATCTATTTCTCACCCTTCTCATTCAAAAATTAAAGTCCTGAGGGCCTGTCATGATAACAGATGTTTCATTCCTTTACATTTTAAAATTAACATAGCACTTGAGTCATAGCCTCTGAGGGCTTTGGGAAAGAAACATGAGCTTAGTACCCATGAAAATAATAAAATAAGATGAAAAGTTAAAAACACACACACACACAACAAATGTATCTGGTGCTGTAAAAACAAAACTGTTACCACCCCCAACCAGACCTGTCTGAGAAAAGTAGCAGATAGTGTTTTGCGGGTAAAATGGTTGCTCTCTGTGATATTACATCCATAAAGTCAGAGGAAATAGTAATATTTTGGTAGAAAGATTAACTGAACTGAGTGTAGGTAAACCTAGAGTTTAGATGTCATCTATATACTTCCAACATGAGCTTCATTTGGCCATTACTATGTTTTCCAAAGTGTATGTCATGAAGAACTAGCCTTTTTGATATCTCCTTTTTTTTTTTTTAAAAAAAAAGGAGTCCTGAAGACATTATTATTTGAGAAATAATATATACTATAACTCTCAGGTTAGAGAGACATGATTCTTAAAGTCATATTTGAAAGAGACCTCACTGATTTGTTTAACTCAGTGTTGTTTCCAAAATATTTTTGACAATGTGGTATTTTTGTTTAGTTGTGTTTGATTTATTGCCAGACCTCTATTATTTCTAAGGTCTATTTCCAAACCATTTCATCTTGTTTAGTTATAATCCAATAACATAAATATGCTTATCATTTTTTAAAAGCAAAATCACTCTAAATGTAACTGAATTTTGTTTGTTACTCATTGTATTCAGTATTCTTATTTTTGTTTTACCTAAATGTACCCATTTACAAGGTAATCCATGTGTCAACTATTCCAGGATTTCATAAACATAAACTTGTTTACTTCATTCATGACATTTACTATTATGATGATGCTTAGGTAGAAAAGCCTTCACCAATTTCATGTTCATTATCATTGATGTTCTCACAGCTACCATTTATTAACTACCCACTATGTGTCAGGGAGCATGCTAAGTGTATTTTCTCATTTCCCACTAAATACTCACAACCGCTATGGCAGGTATGCATTATAATTCCCATTTAATGTGAAAAACCTTATATAGCTTGCTTAAGTAGGTGGTAAGTGGCAGAGCTGAGAGTGTGCTTATGTCTCCCTCTGGCTTCAAAGCCTAAAATGTTCTTTTAACTACACTGTTGTTCATGCATGTGCCTTAAAGATTTTAGTGTGTTTCCATATGGAAGCAAGGAAGCCTATAGTTCACACAGCAAAGGAGGTAAGATATCTTTAAAACAAAGCGGAAAAGCTTCATATCAGCATTCCAAGAGGTTCCTCTTCAGCCCAACACACTGAAACACAATGGCTTGTGCATTTTTGTGTGTCTTTTGATTTTATTCCAGAGACCTGGTCTAGCATTCAGTCCATCCCTAATTTGGCTCTGGAATTCACTTTTGTGTTCTGGCATCTTTATTTCCATGCTCAGCTCTGATTTGATGGTTCTTATATTTGGTCTGTCTTCTGGCATCAGCTTTCCATTCTCCACAAATAGATGCTTCTTTGAAACTATCTTTGATTTTATTGGATGGTCTCCATGGTTTTCCTTTTGAACCCAGATCCAGCTTTGCCACCTAAACTATTCCCTTCTGCTCCTTGCCTTAGGGGGATTATCCAGCATGGGTTGATCCTGCCAGTATCTGATCTCCAGTGCTGGATGGGCTTAACTCTGTGCATCCCAACTGGACTAATCTTGGGACTGAGAAGAACCTCCAAATCTCCTTGCCCATTCTTCAGGCTCTTCTTTCCATAGTCTCCATGCTTTTATTGGTGGTGGAAACCACATGCACGATCCCACTGCAGGAACACCATGTTTAAAAGGCGGGTAAGGTGGGTAGGTTTTCTCCTTCTTCTAACTTGCCCCCTGACAATATTCCACTGCTTTGTTTGCCACTTGAGTTATTGTAACAAATTCAGCTAATTTTTATCAAGGAAATTATTCTCTAAGAAGTTCTCTAAATATTTACCTATCAGGTTATAAATCAAAATATAATTATCTTTCTGGCTTCCTTTGAGACCTTGAACTAGCAATGAAAATATCTGGACCCAATTTTTCCTCATCTATGAAATTAGATGAAGGAAAGCCACATTAGTTGTCTTCAAGGGGGTTCCAAAAATCCTCATGTTCTGCAGCAGTGCCTATGGGAGATATTAAGCAGGGGAAAAGGTGAGTATTATGGAGCAAACACTGGCAAAAAAAAAAAAAAGTTCTGTTTTAATATGTCTTACAGTTAGGTTTCTGGACAGCATTTTACTTAGGAAAAAGAATAAAGATTTAAAAATAAGCCTGAACAGACTAAATCTAGCATTGCATTTCCCAGCTTTCCCCCTTCATGGAAAACTGCCCCTTCTTCTCCTGGCCTTTAAGTTGTAGCTCAAATGTCACCTACTTGGAGAAGCCGAACTTTGGTCCCTCAGGCTCCGTTTTCTGTGTTCCCAGAGCTCTTGATTATTGTTCCTGAAAACACTTGTTACATGATATTGCAAGGTAAATGGTTCTGTCTCCCCCTAGTAAGGCAGCAACGTATGCAGGTTTTTTTGCTCCATAGTTCAGCTAAATCCAGGTTCTTGTCTCATGACCAGAAAATACTAGGCACATGGACATATTGAAAGGTAAGGAAGTTAGAATTTATTAAGAGAAAGGAAAGCTCTCCACAAAATCAGGGGTCTTGCATGCAGGTTTCCACCTGACAAACTGAATATCAGACCACCACACACAGGCGAGGCTCCTCCTCAGCATAAGGCGTGAATTCCTGGTGGTTCCACCTCATCCTTCCAGTGCGCATGTGGGCCCTTAGTCTGAGCCACTCCACATTGATTTATTTCTCTTACTGTACACGTGTTAAGGAATGGAATTTTTCCACTGTGGGCATGTTTAAACAAGCCTCCCATGCACAATGACATGGATGGGTCAGAGGTTCTCCAGGGAACCTTCCCTATCTGCCTAAGCATTTGGTTGTCTCCTGCATCTATCACAACCATGTACTATGTGTCTTACCATCCCCAGTGCCCAAAACTGTGCTGTGGGCATAGTAGGTGCTCAATAAATTTTTACATAAAGAATGAATGACTCACCCAATACATGAAGTTTCCATTATTTACCCCACATCTAACACACTGCCTTATTCTTTCTGAAACTGAAGCTCAGTTACTATTTTTCAGCTTACTCCCACAGTCTCTCAAGATGTTCCTGCAATTTATTCATGTCACCCTGGCATTTCACTATCAGGGAAAACCAGTGTCATCAGCAAATTTGAAGATGTCACTATGCACTCCATCTTCTAGATCACATCTAAAAATGTTCTCTGAAACTAATCTTCAAAGGACTTCTCAGTTTACATTTCCTGTATCTAGACCTGTTTATTCTTACTCCTGGTGCATGGATAGAAATTCAGTCCATAGGGATGCATGACAATATTCTTTTTCCAAGTCTGATGATCATTTAATTTTAAAAACAGCTGTTTGGACTTGATCAAAAGTTTTTGAAGGTCAAATAATTTGCATTCTCTCTGCTCCAAAACATGAAGAGCAGTGGATACATTTAAAGTTTTACTATTAGATATGTACCTAGATGTTTCTGTATGGAGTCAAAAACACCAGGTTATTTTGAGAGGCAATGAAATGATGAATATCTTAGGTGGTTATGGATATAATCTTCCTGGAGGTGTTATCCGTCTGTATAACCACATGCCAAACTACCCATTACCCAACTGAGATGTCTATTCAAAACAAAATGTAAAGTTGTATATAGCTCTGTGGATATCTTTCAGAGCTACTTTTTAATCTCTCAGTTTTCTGATAATTTTTACATTCTAATCTTGTGCAATCTAAGATATCAGTTTGAATTAAAATTCATCACATTTTTCATCTAACCCCAACACACACACACACTCACACACATACACAACACATAATGATGATAATTTGGGCTTCAGTCACCACACCTGTTTTCTATTAAGAAAAATTAAACCGGACATGGTGGTTCATGCCTGTAATCCCAGCACTTTGCAGGGCCAAGACAGGTATATCACTTGAGGTCAGGAGTTCAAGATCAGCCTGGCCAACATGGTGAAACCTCATCTCTACTAAAATTACAAACAAATTAGCCAGGCGTGGTGGCAGGCACCTGTAATCCCAGCTACTCAAGAGGATGAGGCAGGAGAATGGCTTGAACTCTGGAGGCAAAGGTTGCATTGAGCCGAGATCATGCCACTGCACTCCAGCCTGTGCATAACAGCAAAACTCTGTTTCAAAAAAAAACAAAAAGAAAAAAAATTAATCCTTATTTCATATTCATCTCCTTGAAATTTATACCTGTATTTGATAATTGACATATCATCAAAGTAATTTTAATATTTAACCTACAGCCAGTATAGACTGTCAAATGTCAAAATATGAAATGAAAAGAAAAAATGTCCCTCATCTGGAACCATAGAATATAGTTTCCTGCTTAAGATTTTTTATTTTTTCAAATTGCCATTGCAATTTGAATAAAGACCGCAGACGTTCTAAAACATAATAATTTTCAAATTGCATTGATTGTCTCTGGAATAACTTTCTTTTGTCATGTAGCTTTTATTTGAGGTATTTATCCTAGTGCCCATTATTGTTGATTTACCTTGATGAAATTGAATTTACTTGTGATGACCTCAATTTCAATCACCTCAATAGCAACTTCATTGTTTATTTCACAGTGTTACACCATTTCACAGTGTTACATCATTTTTTCATGGAGGAGTTTGCTAGCACTGATTTTGTGGAATCTCAGAAGTGATATTTTGGATATCGTTGAATCCCATGGTGAAAAAAGAAATATCCTCAGACAAAAACTGCAGAGAAGCCTTCTCAGAAACTGCTTTGTTGTGGGTGAATTCAGCTCACAGAGTTACATCATTGTTTTCATTGAGAAGCTTGCTAACAGTGTTTTCGCAGAATCTGCAATGAGACACACGGGGGTGCTTTGAGACCACAAATATCCTCAGCTCAAAAAAGAAAGAAGCTTTCTAAGAAACTGCTTTGTGATGTGTGAATTCAACTCACCGAGTTACACCTGTATTTCATGGAGCCGTTTGTTAGCCCTGTTTTTGTGGAATCTGAAAACTGCTATTTCGGATCACTTTGAAGACTATACAGCCAAAGGAAATATCCTCAGATAAAAAGCAGAATGAAGCTCTCTGAGAAACTGCTTTGTGATGTGTGAATTCATCTCACAGAGTTACACGTGTATTTCATGGAGTCGTTTGCTAGCACTGTTTTTGTGGAATCTGAGAAGTGATATTTTGGATAGCTATGAAGACCCTTTGGACAAAGGAAATATCCTCAGATAAAAACCAGAGAGAGGCTTTCTGAGAAACTGCTTTATGATGTGTGAATTCATCTCAAAAAGTTACACCACTCTTTCATGGAGGAGTTTGCTAGCACTATTTTTGAGGAATCTCAGAAGTAATATTTTGGATATCATTGAATCCCACGGTGAAAAATGAAACACCGTCAGATAAAACCTGGACAGAAGACTTCTCAGAAACTGCTTTGTGGTGTCTGAATTCATCTCACAGAGTTACACTATTGCTTTCATTGAGAAGTTTGCTAACACTGTTTTCACAGAATCTGCAATGAGATAGATGGGAATGCATTGAGAACTGTAATATCCTCAGATAAAAATGAGAAAGCAGCTTTCTGAAAATTTCTTTGTCATCTATGAATTCATCTCACAGAGTTACACCTTTCTCTGCATGAAGCCATGTGCTAACACTGTTCTCATGGAATCTGCAAAGTGATATTTGGGAGCGCATTGAGGGTTATGGTGAAAAAGGAAATATCCTCAAATAAAAACTGGAAGGAAGTGTTCTGAGAAACTGCATTATGAGATGTGAATGCAACTCACAGAGTTACGTTTTCCTTTTCATTGATCAGTTTGCTAACACTGTTTTCATGAAATCTGCAATGGGATATTTCTTAGTGCAATGCAGCTTACAGTGACAAAGGAAATATCCTCAGATAAAAACATGAAAGAAGCTTTCTGAGAAACTGCTTTGTGATGTGTGATTTCATCTCAGAATGAATTTTGAGATTCCTCAAAAATAGTGTTAGCATCTCACTTTCCTTTCATGGAGCAGTCTATTACCACTGTCTTTGGGAAATCTGAGAAGGGATACTTTGGATCGCATTGAGGCCTATGCTGATAAAGGAAATATACTCAATTAAAACATGAAAGAAGCTTTCTGAAAAACTTCTTTGTGATATGTGAATTCACCTCACAGAGTTACAACTTAGTCTTAATGAAGCAGTTTGTTAACACTGTTTACGTGGAATCTGCCAAGTGATATTTGGGAGTGCATTGAGGCCTATGGTGCAAAAGAAAGTATCCTCAGATAATAATTAGAAAGAAGATTTCTGAGAAATCGTTTTCTGATGTATGAATTCATATCACAGAGTTACACTTTCTTTTCATGGAGAAGTCTATTACCACTGTCTTTGGGGAATCTGAGAAGGGATACTTTGGATTGCACTGAAGCCTACGCTGACAAAGGAAATATACTCAAAAACGAGCAAGAAGCTTTCTGAGAAACTTCTTTGTGATGTGTGAATTCATCACACAGAGATTCACCTTTCCCTTCTTGTAGCAGTTTTATAACACTGTTTTCGTGAAATCTGCAAAGTGATATTTGGGAGTGCTTTGAGGCCTATGGTGAAAAGGAAATATCCACAGATAAAACTGGAAAGAAACATTCTGAGAAAATGCATTGTGATGTGTGAATGCATCTCACAGAGTTACACTTTTCTCTTCACTGATCAGTTTGCTAACAAAGTTTACTTGAAATCTGCAATGGGACACTTCTTAGTGCAATGAGGCTTATGGTGACAAAAGAAATAATCTCAGATAAAAACGTGACAGAAGCTTTCTGAGAAATTACTTTCTGATATGTGACTTATCTCACAGAGATACACCACTATTTCGTGGACCATTTGCTAGTGCTCTTTTTGTGGATTCTGAGAAGGGATATTTCGGATGGGTTTGAAGAGCTGAGGATATTACTGCTGTCGAAGCACCCTCATGTGTCTCATTGCAGATTCTGTGAAAACGCTGTTAGCAAGCTTCTCAATGAAAACAATGATGTAACTCTGTGAGCTGAATTCACCCACAGCATAGCAGTTTCTGAGAAGACTTCTCTGCAGTTTTTTTCTGAGGATGTTTCATTATTCACTATGGGATTCAAGATATCACTTCTGAGATTCCACGAAATAAGTGCCAGCAAACTCCTCCATGAAAGAGTGGTGTAACACTTTGAAATGAATTGACACATCACAAAGCAGTTTCTCAGAAAGCTTCATTTTGGATTTTCTTTGAGGATATTTCCTTTGTCCTTATATTCTTCAAACCCATCCAAAATATCAGTTCTCAGAATCCACAAAAACAGTGCCAGCAAACGGCTCCACGAAATAGTGGTGTAACTCTGTGAGATTAAGTCACATATTAGAAAGCAATTTCTCAGATAGCTTCTTTCATGTTTTTATCTGAAGATATTTACTTGGTCGCCATAAGCATCATTGCTCTAAGAAGTATCCCATTGCAGATATCAAGAAAACTGTCAGCAAATTGATCAATGAAAAGCGTAACTCTGTGAGTTGCATTCACACATCACAATGCAGTTTCTCAGAATGCTTCTTTCCAGTTTTTATCTGTAGATATTTCCTTTTTCACCATGGGCCTCAAAGCGCTCCCAAATATCACTTTGCAGATTCCACGAAAACAGTGTTAGCAAACTGCTACATGAAGACTCAGTTGTAACTCTGTGAGATTAATTGATATATCAGAAAGAAGTTTCTCAGAAAGCTTCTTTCACATTTTGAATTGATGATATTTCCTTTATCAGTGTAGGCCTCAATATTATCCAAAGTATCCCTTCTCAGATTCCCCAAAGACAGTGGTAATACACTGCTCCATGAAACAAAACTGCAACTCTGTGAGATGAATTCACACATCACAAGGAAGTTTCTCAGAAAGTTTCTTTCTCCTTTTTATCTGAGGATATTCCCTTTGGCCATATAGTCTTCAAAGCAATCCGAAATATTAGTTCTCAGATTCCACAAAAACAGGGCTAGCCAGCAGCTCCATGAAATACAAGTGTAACTCAGTTAGGTGAAAAAACACAACAAAAAGCAGTTTCTCAGAAAGCTTCTTTCTAGTTTCTCCCTGAGGATGTTTCCGTTGTCACCGTAAGCTTCATTGCACCAAGAAGTACCCAATTGCAGATTTCAAGAAAACTGTGTTAGGAAACTGATCAATGAAGAGAAAAGTGGAACTCTGTGAGTTGCATTCACACATCACAATGCTCCTTCTCAGAACACTTATTACCAGTTTTTATCTGTGGATAAAATGTGCCTCTCAAGTATCACTTTCCAGATTCCATGAAAACAGTGTTAGCAAACTGCTACCAGAATGGAAAGGTGAATCACTGTGTGATGAATTAGCACATCAGAAAGCAATTTCTCAGAAAGCTTCTTTCTAGTTGTTATCTGAGGATACTTCCTTTTTCACCATAGGCCTCAATGCACTCCCAAATATCACTTTGCAGATTCCACGAGAACAGTGTTAGCAAACTGCTACAAGAAGAGAAAGGTGAATCTCTGTGTGATGAATTCACACACCAAAAAGCAAGTTCTCAGAAAGCTTCTTTCTCCCTATTATCTGAGGACACTTCCTTTTTCACCATAGGCCTCAATGCGCTCCATAATATCACTTTGCAGATTCCACAAAAACAGTGTTAGCAAACTGCACCATGAAGACTAAGTTGTAACTTTGTGAAATGAATTCACACATCACAAAGAAGTTTCTCGGAAAACTTCTTTCTTGTTCTAATCTGAGGTTATTCCCTTTGGCTGTATAGTCTTCAAAGCGATCCGAAATATCAGTTCTCAGATTCCACAAAAACAGGGCTAGCAAACTGCTCCAGGAAATACAGGTGTAACGCAGTAAGTTGAATTCACACATCACAAAGCAGTTTCTCAGAAAGCTTCTTTCTAATTTTTCTCTGAGGATATTTCCTTTGTCACCGTAAGCTTCATTGCACTAAGAAATATCCGATTGTAGATTTCAAGAAAACTGTGTTAGCAAAATAATCAATGAAAAGTGTAACTCTGTGAGTTGCATTCACACATCACAATGCAGTTTCTCAGAACACTCCTTTCCAGTTTTTATCTGTGGATATATCCTTTTTCACCATAGCCCTCAATGCGACACCAAATATCACTTTGCAGATTCCCCGACAACAGTGTTAGCAAACTTCTACAAGAAGGGAAAGGTGAATCTCTGTGTGATGAATTCACACATCAGAAAGGAAGTTGTCAGAAATCTTCTTTCTAGTTATTATCTGAGAATACATCCTTTTTCACCATAGGCTTTAGTGCCCTCCCAAATATCACTTTGCGTATTCCACGAAAAGAGTGTTAGCAAATTGCTTCATGAAAACTAAGTTGTAACTGTGAGATGAATTCATATATCATGAAGAAGTTTCTCAAAAATCTTCTTTCATGCTTTTAATTGAGGATATTTCCATTATGAGTGAAGGTCTCAATTGGATCCAAAGTATCCCTTCTCAGATTCCCCAAACACAGTGGTAATAGACTGTTCCATGAAAAGAAAGTGTAACTCTGTGAGATAAATTCACACATCACATAGGAGTTTCTCAGAACGCTTCTTTCCTGTTTTTATCCGAGGATATTTCCTTTTTCACCATAGCCCTCAACGCGCTCAAAATATCACTGTGAGATTCCACGATAACAGTTTTACCAAATGGCTTCATGAAGAGAAAGGTGTAACTCTGTGCGATGAATTCACACAAGACAAAGAAGTCTCTCAGAAAGCTTCTTTCTCATTTTTATTTGAGAATATTTCCTTTGGCCGTATAGTCTTCAAAGCGATCCAAAGTATCACTTCTTAGATTCCACAAAAACAGGACTAGCAAACGACTCCATGAATTACAGGTGTAACTCAATGAGCTGAATTCACACATCACAAAGCACTTTCTCAGAAACTTTTCTTCTAGTTTTTATCTGAGGATATTTCCTTTGTCACCCTAAGCTTCATTGCGCTGAGAAGTATCCGATTGCAGATTTCAAGAAAACTGTGTTAGCAAACTGATCAATGAAGAGAAAAGTGTAACTCTGTGAATTGCATTCACACATCACAATGCAGTTTCTCA
>NW_012117699.1:1110154-1113456 GCF_000951035.1 Colobus angolensis palliatus | reverse complement strand
AATTGCATTCACACATCACAATGCAGTTTCTCAGAACACTTCTTTCCAGTTTTTATCTGAGGATATTTCTTTTTTCACCATAGCCCTCAATGCACTCCCAATGTCACTTTGCAGATTCCATGAAAACAGTGTTAGCAAACTGCTACAAGTAGGAAAGGTGAATCTCTGTGTGATGAATCCACATATCAGGAAGCAAGTTGTCAGAAAGTTTCTTTCAAGTTTTTAATTGAGGATATTTCTTTTATCACCGTGGGCCTCAATACAATCCAAAGTATACAGTGTCAGCTTCCTTAAAACAGGGGTAATAGACTACTCCATGAAACGAAAGTGTAATTCTATGAGATTAATTCACACACCACAAAGCGGTTTCTCAGAAAGCTTCTTTCTAGTTTTCTTCTGAGGATATTTCCTTTGTCACCATAAGTTTCATTGCACTAAGAAATATCGCTTTTCAGATTTCAAGAAAACTATGTTAGCAAACTGATCAATGAGTGGAAAAAAGTAACTCTGTGAGTTGCATTCACACATCACAATGCAATTTCTCAGAACGCTTCTATCCAGTTTTTATCTGTGGATATTTCCTTTTTCACCCGAGCACTCAATGTGCTCCCAAATATCACTTTACAGTTTCCAGTAAAACAGTGTTAGCAAACTGCAACAAGAAGGGGAAGGTTAACCTCTGTGTGTTGAATTCACACATCAGAAAGCAATTTCTCAGAAAGCTTCTTTCTAGGTACTATCTGAGGATACTTCCTTTTTCACCGTAGGCCTCAATGCGGTCCCAAATATCACTTTGCAGATTCCACGAAAACAGTGTTAGCACACTGCTCCATGAAAAGAAAGTGTAACTCAGTGAGATGATTTCACACATTACAAAGCAGTTTCTCAGAAAGCTTCCTTCTAGTTTTTATCTGAGGATATTTCCTTTGTCACCGTAAGCTTCATTGCTCTAAGAAACAATCCATTGCAGATTTCAAGGAAACAGTGTTAGCAAACTGATGAATGAAAAGGAAAGTGTTACTCTGTGAGTTGCATTCACACATCACAATGCATTTTCTCAGAACACTTCTTTCCAATTTTTACCTGTGGATATTTCTTTTTTCACCATAGCACTCAATGTGCTCCCAAATATCACTTTGCAGATTCCACGAAAACAGTGTTAGCAAACTGCTACAAGAAGGGCAAGGTGAATTTCTGTCTGATGAATTTACACATCAGAAAGCAAGTTCTTAGAAAGCTTCTTTCTAGTAATTATTTGAGGACACTTTACCCGTCAATGCGCTCCCAAATACCACTTTGCAGAATCCACGAAAACAGTGTTAGGAAACTGGTTCGTGAAGACTAAGTTGTAACTCTGTGTGATGAATACACATATTACAAAGAAGTTTCTCAGAAAGCTTCTTTCACATTTTTAATTGAGAATCGTTCCTTTATCAGTGGAGACCTCAATGCCATCCAAAGTATCCCTTCTCAGCTTCCTCAAATACAGTGATAATAGACTGCTCCATGAAACAAAAGGTGAAAATCTGTGAAAAGAATTCACACATCACAAAGAAGTTTCTCAGAAAGCTTCTTTCTCATTTTTATCAGAGATTATTTATTTGGCTGTATAGTCTTCAAAGCGATCCAAAATATCAGTTCTCAGATTCCACAAAAACAGGGCTGGCAAATGGCTGCATGATATACACGTATACCTCAGTGAGTTGAATTCACGCATCACAAAACAGTTTCTCAGAAAGCTTCTTTCTAGTTTTTATCTGAGGATATTTCCTTTGTCACCATAAACTTCATCATGCTAAGAGGTATCCTGTTGCAGATTTGAAGAAACCGTGTTAGCCAACTGATCAATCAAGAGAAAATTGTAACTCAGTGAGTTGCATTCACACATCACAATGCAGTTTCTCAGAACGCTTCTTTCCATTTTTTATCTGTGGATATTTCCTTTTTCACCATAGGCCTCAAAGCACTCCGAAATATCACTTTGCAGATTCCATGAAAACAGTGTTTGCTAACTGCTCCATGAAAAGAAAGTGTAACTCTGTGAGATGAATTCACACATCACAAAGCAGTTTCTCAGGAAGCTTCCTTCTAGTTTTTATTTGAGGATGTTTCCTTTGTCACCATAAGCTACATTGTGCTAAGAAGTATCCCATTGCAGATTTCAAAAAAACTGTGTTACCAAACTGGTCAATGAACAGAAAAGTGTAACTCTGTGAGTTGCATTCACACGTCACAATGCAGTTTCTCAGAACGATTCTTTCCAGTTTTTATCTGAGGATATTTACTTTTTCACCATAGCCCTCAAAACGCTCCCAAATATCACTTTGCAGATTAAAGGAGAACAGTGTTAGGAAACGACTTCATGAAGAGAATGGTGTAACTCTGTGAAATGAATTCATACATCACAAAGAAGTTTATCAGAAATCTTCTTTCTCATTTTTATCTGAAGATATTTCCTTTGGCCATATACTCTTCAAAATCTGAAATATCACTTCTCAGATTCCACAAAAACAGTGCTAGCAAACGGCTCCATGAAAGACAAGTGTAACTCAGTGAGTTGAATTCACACATCACAAAGCAGTTTCTCAGAAAGCTTCATTCCAGTTTTTCTCTGAGGATATTTCCTTTGTCCTTATACTCTTCAAACCCATTGGAAAGATCAGTTCTCAGAATCCACAGAAACAGTGCTAGCAAATGACTCCATGAATTAGTGGTGTAACTCTGTGAGATATAGTGACATATCAGAAAGCAATTTCTCAGAAAGCTTCTTTCTAGTTTTTCTCTGAGGATATTTCCTTTGTTACCATAAGCTTCATTGCACTAAGAAGTATCCGATAGCAGATTTCAAGGAAACTGTGTTAGCAAAACGATCAATGAAGAGAAAAGTGTAACTCTGTGAGTTGCATTCACACATCACAATGCAGTTTCTCAGAACGCTTCTTTCCAGTTCTTATCTGTGGATATTTCCTTTTACACTGGAGCCTTCAGAGCGCTCCCAAATATCACTTTGCAGATGCCACGAAAACAATGTTAGCAAACTGCTACAAGAAGGGAAAGTTGAATCTCTGTGTATTGAATTCACACATTAGAAAGCAAGTTCTCAGAATGCTTCTTTCTAGTTATTATGTTAAGATACCTCCTTTTTCACCATAGGATTCAATGCGCTCCCAAATATCACTTTGCAGATTCCATGAAAACAGTGTTAGCAAACTGCTTAATGAAGACTAAGTTGTAATTCTGTGAGATGAATTCACACATCAGAAAGCAGGTTTTCAGAAAGATTCTTTCTAGTTTTTATCTGA
>NW_012117699.1:1104761-1108799 GCF_000951035.1 Colobus angolensis palliatus | reverse complement strand
GCTTCCAAATATCACTTTGCAGATTTCACGAGAACAGTGAGAGAAAAAAGCTTCATGCAGTGAAAGGTGTAACTTTGTGAGATGAATTCACTTATCACAAAGAATTTTCTCAGAAAGTTTCTTTCATGTTTTTCATTGATTATATTCCCATTATCAGCATAGATCTCAATGCGATCCATGGTATCCCTTCTCAGCTTCCCCAAAGAGAATGGTAAGAGCCTGCTCCATGAAATGACAGTGTAACTCTGTGAGATGAATTCACACATCACAAAGAAGTTTATCAGAAAGGTTCTTTTTAGTTTATCTGAGGATATATCCTTTGTCCTTATACTCTTCAAAGTGATTCGAAATATCAGTTATCAGATTCCACAAAAGCAGGGATAGCAAACGGCTCCATGAAATACAGGTGTAACATGGTGAGTTGAATTCACACATCACAAAGTAATTTCTCAGAAACTTCTTTCTAGTTTTTATCTCAGGATACTTCCTTTGTTACCGTAAGTATCATAGGGTTAACAAGTTTCCCATTGCAGATTTCAAGAAACCTGTGTTAGCAACCTGATCAAGGAAGAGAAAAGTATATTTCTGTGAGTTACATTCACACATCACAACACAGTTTCTCAGAACACTTCTTTCCAGTTTTTGTCTGTGGATATTTCTTTTCCTACCACAGGCCTCAAAGTGCTCCCAAATATCACTTTGCAGATTTCACGAAAACAGTGTTAGCAAACTGCTACAAGAATGGAAAGGTGAATCTCTGTTTGTTGAATTCACACATCAGAAAGCAACTTCTCAGAAAACTTCTTTCTAGTTTTTGTCTGAGGATATTTTCTTTGTCACAGTAAGCTTCATTGCGCTAAGAAATATCCCATTGCACATTTCCAGAAAACAGTGTTAGCAAACTGATCAATGAAAAGAAAAGTGTAACTCTGTGAGTTGAATTCACATGTCACAATGCAGTTTCTCAGAATACTTCTTTCTAGTTTTTATCTGAGGATATTTTCTTTGTCACCGTTTCATTGCGCTATGAAATATGCCATTGCAGATTTTAAGAAAACAGTGTTAGCAAGCTGATCAATCAAAAGAAAAGTGTACCTCTGTGAGTTGCATTCACATGTCACAATGCAGTTTCTCAGAATACTTCTTTCCAGTTTTTATCTGAGGACATTTCCTTTTTCACCACAGCCCTCCATGCGCTTTCATATATCACTTTGCAGATTCCACAAAAACAGTGATAACAAACAGCTTCATGTAGAGAAAAGAGTAACATTGTGAGATGAATTCACTTATCACAAAGAAGTTTCTCAGAAAGCTTCTTTCATGTTTTTCATTGATTATATTCCCTTTATCAGCGTAGATCTCAATGCGATCCATGGTATCCCTTCTCAGCTTCCCCAAAGAGAGTGGTAAGAGCCTGCTCCATGAAACGACAGTGTGACTCTGAGATGAATTCACACATCACAAAGAAGTTTCTCAGAAAGATTCTTTCTCGTTTTTATCTGAGGATATTTCCTTTGTCCTTATATCCTTTAAAGCGATTCAAAATATCAGTTCTCAGATTCCACAAAAACAGGGCTAGCAAACGGCTCCAAGAAATACAGGTGTAACTCAGTGAGTTGAATTCACACATCACAAAGCAATTTCTCAGAAAGCTTCTTTCTAATTTTTCTCTGAGGATATTTCCTTTGTCACCGTAAGCTTCATTGGGCTAAGAAGTATCCCACTGCAGATTTCAAGAAAACTGTGTTAGCAACCTGATAAATGAAGAAAAAAGTATAACTGTGTGAGTTGCATTCACACATTACAATGCAGTTTCTCAGAATGTTACTTTCCAGTTTTTATCTGAGGACATTTCCTTTTTCACCGTAGCCCTCAATGCACTTCCAAATATCATTTTGCAGATTCCATGAAAACAGTGATAGCAAACAGCTTCATGTAGAGAAAGGTGTAACTTTGTGAGATGAATTCACTTATCACAAAGAGGTTTCTCAGAAAGCTTCTTTCATTTTTTTAATTGATTATATTCCCTTTATCAGCGTAGGCCTCAATGCCATCCAAAGTATCCCTTCTCAGCTTCTCCAAAGACAGTGGTAATAGACAGCACCATGAAAGGAAAGTGTAACTCTGTGAGATGCATTCACACATCACAAAGCAGTTTCTCAGACAGCTTCTACCTAGTTTTTATCTGAGTATATTTCCTTTGTCACCGTAAGCTTCATTGCACTAAGAAATATCCCATTGCAGATTTCAAGAAAACAGTGTTAGCAAACAGATCAATGAAAAGAAAAGTGTAACTCTGTGAGTTGCATTCACACATCACAATGCAGTTCCTCAGAATGCTTCTTTCCAGTTTTTGTCTGTGGATATTTCCTATTTCACCATAGGCCTCAAAGCACACCCAAATAACTCTTTGCAGATTCCAGGAAAACAGTGTTAGCAAACTGCTACAAGAAGGGAAAGGTGTATCTCTGTGTGTTGAATTGACACATCAGAAAGCAAGTTTTCAGAAAGCTTCTTTCTAGTTATTATCTGAGGATACTTCCTTTTTTACCATAGGTCTCAATGGGCTCCCAAATATTACTTTGCATATTCCACGAGAACAGTGTTGGCAAAGGGCTTCAGAAGAGAAACGTGTAACTCTGTGAGATGAATTCAGGAATCAAAAAGAAGTTTCTCCGAAAAATTCTTTCTCGTTTTTATCTGAGGATATTTCGGCCGTATGGTCTTCAAAGCAATCTGAAATATCAGTTCTCAGAATCCACAAAAACAGGGCTAGCAAAAGGCTCAATGAAATACAGGTGTAACTCAGTGAGTTGAATTCACACATCACAAAGCAGTTTCTGAGAAAGCTTCTTTCTAGTAATTATCTGAGGATACTTCCTTTTTCACCACAGGCCTCAATGCGCTCCCAAATATCACTTAACAGATTCCACGAAAGAGTGATAGCAAGCTGCTTCATGAAGACTACATTGTAACTCTGTGAGATGAATTCACATATCACAAAGAAGTTTCTCAGAAAGCTTCCTTCATGTTTTTAATTCAGGATATTTCCTTTATCAGCGTAGGCCTCAATGCCATCCAAAGTATGCATTCTCAGCTTCCCCAAAGACAGTCGTAATAGACTGCTCCATGAAAGGAAAGTGTAACTCTGTGAGATGAATTCACACATCACAAAGCAGTTTCTCAGAAAGCTTCTTTTTAGTTTTCATCTGAAGATATTTCCTTTGTCACCATGAGCTTCATGGCGTTAAGTAGTACCAGTTTGCAGATTTTAAGAAAACGGTGTTAGCAAATTGATGGATGAAGAGAAAATTGTAACTATGTGAGTTGCATTCACACATCACAATGCAGTTTCTCAGAACACTTCTTTTCAGTTTCTATCTGTGGATATTTCCTTTTTCACTGGAGCCCTCAAAGCGCTCCCAAATATCACTTTGCCGATTGCATGACAACAGTGTTAGCAAACTGCTACAAGAAGGGAAAGGTGAATCTCTGTGTGATAAATTCACACATCAGAAAGGAAGTTCTAAAAAAGATTCTTTCTAGTTATTATCTGAGGATACTTCCCATTTCGCCATAGGCCTCAATGCTACCATCGTAAGCCTCACTGCTCCATGAAAGGAAAGTGTAACTCTATGAGATGAATTCACACATCACAAAGCAGTTTCTCAGAAAGCTTCTTTTTAGTTTTTCTCTGAGGATATTTCCTTTGTCACCATAAGCTTCATTGCGCTAAAAAATATCCCATTGCAGATTTCAAGAAAACTGTGTTAGCAAACAGATCAATGAAACCAAAAGTGTAACTGTGTGAGTTGTATTCACACGTCACAATGCAGTTTCTCAGAACGCTTCTTTCCAGGTTTTATCTGAGGACATTTCCTTTTTTACTATTGCCCTCAATGCGCTTCCAAGTATCTCTTTGCAGACTCCACCAGAACAGGGTTAGCAACCTGCTTCTTGAAGAGAAAGGTGTAAATCTGTGAGATGAATTCAGGCGTCACAAAGAAGTTTCTCAGAAAGCTTCTTTATCATTTTCAT
>NW_012117699.1:1104179-1104711 GCF_000951035.1 Colobus angolensis palliatus | reverse complement strand
GAAAGGTGTAAATCTGTGAGATGAATTCAGGCGTCACAAAGAAGTTTCTCAGAAAGCTTCTTTATCATTTTCATCCGAGGATATTTCCTTTCACCATGTAGTCTTCAAAGTGATCTGAAATATCAGTTCCCAGTTTCCACAAAAACAAGGCTAGCAAACGGCTCCATGACATACAGGTGTAACTCAGTGATTTGAATTCACACATCACAAAGCAGTTTCTCAGAAAGCTTCTTTTTAGTTTTTCTCTGAGAATATTTCCTTTGTCACCATAAGCTTCATTGCGCTAAAAAATATCCCATTGTAGATTTCAAGAAAACTGTGTTAGCAAACTGATCAATGAAACCAAAAGTGTAACTGTGTGAGTTGTATTCACACATCACAATGCAGTTTCTCAGAACGCTTCTTTCCAGGTTTTATCTGAGGACATTTACTTTTTCACTATTGCCCTCAATGCGCTTCCAAGTATCTCTTTGCAGACTCCACCAGAACAGGGTTAGCAAACTGCTTCTTGAAGAGAAAGGTGTAAATCTGT
>NW_012117699.1:1094223-1104129 GCF_000951035.1 Colobus angolensis palliatus | reverse complement strand
TCACAAAGAAGTTTCTCAGAAAGCTTCTTTATCATTTTCATCCGAGGATATTTCCTTTCACCGTGCAGTCTTCAAAGCGATCTGAAATATCAGTTCCCAGTTTCCACAAAAACAAGGCTAGCAAACGGCTCCATGACATACAGGTGTAACTCAGTGAGTTGAATTCACACATCACAAAGAAGTTTCTGAGAAAGCTGCTTTCTAGTTTTCCTATGAGGATATTTCCTTTGTCTCCATAAGCTTCATTGGGCTAAGAAGTATCCCCATGGCAGATTTCAAGAAAACTGTCTTAGGAAACTGATCAGTGAAGAGAAAAGTGTAACTTTCTGAGTTGCATTCACACATCACAATGCCGTTTCTCACAACGCTTCTTTCAAGTTTTTATCTGAGGATATTTCCTTTTTCACCATAGCCCTCAATGAGCTCCTAAATATCACTTTGCAGAATCCACGACAACAGTGTTAGCAACCTGCTTCAAGAAGGGAATGGTGAATCTCTGTGTGATGAATTCACACATCAGAAAGCAATTTCTCAGAAAGCTTCTTTCTAGTTATTATCTGAGGATATTTCCATTTTCGCCATAAGCCTCAATGTGCTCCCAAATGTCACTTTGCAGATTCCATGAGATCAGTGTTAGCAAATGGCTCCTTGAAGAGAGAGATGTCACTCTGTGACATGAATTCACACATCACAACAATGTTTCTCACAAAGCTTCTTTCTCGTTTTTATCTGAGGGTATTTCCTTAGTTCGTATAGTCTTAAAAATGATCTGAAATATCAGGTCTCAGACTCCACAAAAACAGGGCTAGCAAACGGCTCCATGAAATACAGGTGTAACTCAATGAGTTGAATTCACACATCACAAAGCCGTTTCTCAGAAAGCTCCTTTCTAGTTTTTCTCTGAGGATATTTCCTTTGTCACCGTTAGCGTCATTGCGCTAAGAAGTATCAGTTTGCAGATTTCAAGAAATCTCTGTTAGCAAACTGATCAATGAGGAGAAAAGTGTAACTCTGAGTTGCATTCACACGTCACAATGCAGTTTCTCAGAAAGCTTCTGTCCAGTTTTTGTCTGTGGTTATTTCCTTTTTCACCATAGCCCTCAATGCGCTTCCAAATATCATTTTTGCAGACTCCATGACAACAGTGTTAACAAATGGCTTCTTGAAGAAAAAGATGTAACTCTGTGACGTGAATTCACACATCACAATGAAGTTTCACAGAAATCTTCTTTCTCGTTTTTATCTGAGGATATTTCCTTTGGTTGTATAGTCTTCAAAATGATCCGAAATATCAGTTCTCAGATTCCACAACAACAGGGCTAGCAAACGGATCCATGAAATACAGGTGTAACTCAGTGAGTTGAATTCACACATCACAAAGCAGTTTGTCAGAAAGCTTCTTTCGTTTTTTGACCTGAGGATATTTGTGGTCTCAAAGCGCCCCCATGTGTCTCATTGTAGTGTTAACAAATGGCTTCATGAAAAGAAAGGCATATCTCTGTGAGATGAATTCAGGTATCACAAAGAAGTTTCTCAGAAAGCTTCTTTCTCACTTTTCTCTGAGGATATTTCCTTTGTCCTTATAGTCTTCAAAGCGATCTGAAATATCAATTCTCAGATTCCACAAAAACAAGGCTAGCAAACGGATTCATGAAATACAGGTGTAACTCAGTGAGATGAATTCACACATCATGAAGGAGTTTCTAAGAAAGCTTCTTTCTAGTTTTTCTGTGAGGATATTTCCTTTGTTACCGTAAGCTTCATTGTGCTACGAAGTATCCCATTGCAGATTTCAAGAAAACTGTGTTAGCAAAGAGATCAATAAAGAGAAACGTGTAACTCTGAGAGTTACATTCACACATCACAATGCAGTTTCTCAGAACGCTTCTTTCCAGTTTTTATCTGTGGATATTTCCTTTTGCACAATAGCCCTCAATGCACTTCCAAATATCACTTTGCAGACTACACGAGAACACTGTTAGCAAATGGCTTCATTAAGAGAAAGATGAGACTCTGTGAGATGAATTCACACATCACAACAAATTTTCTGAGAAAGCTTCTTTCTCGTTTTTATCCGAGGATATTTCCTTTGTCTTTATAGTCATAAAAGCGATGCAAAATATCAGTTCCCAGATTCCACAAAAACAGGGCTAGCAAATGGCTCCATGAAAGACAGGTGTAATTCAGAGAGTTGAATTCACACATCGCAAAGCAGTTTCTCATAAAGCTTCTTTCTAGTTTTTCTATGAGGATATTTCCTTTGTCACCACAAGCTTCATTGCGTTAAGAAGTATCCCATTGCAGATTTCAAGAAAACTGTGTTAGCAAACTGATCAAAGAAGAGAAAAGTGTAACTATGTGAGATACATTCACACATCACAATGCAGTTTGTCAGAACGCTTCTTTCCACGTTTTATCTGTGGATATTTCCTTTTTCACCATAGTGCCCAATGCACTTCCAAATATCACTTTGCAGATTCCACAAGATCAGTGTTACCAAGTGGCTTCTTGAAGAGAAAGATGTAACTCTGTGAGATGAATTCACAATTCACAATGAAGTTGCTCACAAAGCTTCTTTCTCTTTTTTCTCTGAGGATATTTCCTTTAGCCATATAGTCTTCAAAACGATCCAAAATATCAGTTCTCAGATTCCACAAAAACAAGGCTAGAAAACAGCTCCACGATACACAGGTGTAACTCAGTTAATTGAACTCACACATCACAAAGCAGTTTCTCAGAAAGCTTCCTTCTAGTTTTTCTCTGTGGATATTTCCTGTGTCACCGTAACCTCCATTGCTCTAAGAAGTATCATTTTGCAGATTTCAGGAGAACTGTGTTAGCAAACTGATCGATGAGGAGAAAAGTGTAACTCTGTGAGTTGCATTGACATATCACAATGCAATTTCTCAAAACGCTTCTTTCCAGTTTTTATCTGTGGATATTTCCTTTTTTGCCGCAGCCCACAAAGCGCTCCCAAATATCACTTTGTAGATTCCACGAAAACAGTGTTAGCAAACTGCTACAAGAAGGGAAAGGTGAATCTCCGTGTGATGAATTCAGACATCAGAATTCACATATCACAAAGAAGTTTCTCAGAAAGCTTCTTTCACGTTTTTAATTCAGGATATTTCCTTTATCAGCGTAGGCCTCAATGCAATCCAAAGTATGCCTTCTAAACTTCCCCAAAGACAGTGATAATAGACTACTACATGAAAGGAAAGTATAATTCGGTGATATGAATTCACACATCACAAAGCAGTTTATCAGAAAGTTTCTTTTTAGTTTTTCTCTGAGGATATTTCCTTTGTCCCCGTGAGCTTCACTGCGCTAAGTAATATCCCATTGCAGATTTCAAGAAAACTATCTTAGCAACTGATCAATTTAACCAAAGTGTAACTCTGTGAGTTGCATTCACATGTCACAATGCAGTTTCTCAGAACGCTTCTTTCCAGTTTTTATCTGAGGATATTTCCTTTTTTACCATTGCCCTCAATGTGCTCCCAAGTATCACTTTGCAGACTCCACCAGAACAGTGTTAGCAAACTGCTTCATTAAGAGGAAGGTGTAATTCTGTGAGATGAATTCAGGCACCACAAAGAAGTTTCTCAGAAAGCTTCTTTCTCATTTTTATTTGACGATATTTCCTTGGTCCTTATAGTCTTCAAAGAGATTCGAATTATCAGTTCCTAGATTCCACAAAAACAGGGCTAGAAAACGGCTCCAGGAAATACCAGTGTAACTCAGTGTGGTAAATTCACACATCACAAAGCAGCTTCTCAGAAAACTTCTTTCTCGTTTTTAACTGAGGATATTTCCTTTGGCCGTATGGTCTTCAAAGTGATCCGAAATATCAGTTCTCAGATTCCACAGAAACAGGACTAGCAAACAGCTCCACGAAATACAGGTGAAACTCAGTGATTTGACTTCATACATCGTAAAGCAGTTTGTCAGAGAGCTTCTTTCTTTTCAGAGCTGAGGATATTTATGTTCTCAATGCGCTCCCATGTGTCTCATTGCAGATTCTGTGAAAACACTGTTAGCAAGCTTCTCAATGAAAACAATGATGTAACACTGTGAGCTGAATTCAATCATAGAAAAGCAGTTTCTGAAAAGGCTTCTCTGCAGTTTTTGTCAAAGAAACAAAAAGTGTAAATCTCCTAGTTGCATTCACACGTCACTATGCAGTTTCTCAGAACATGTCTTTCCAGTTTTTCTCTGAGGATATTTCCTTTTTCACCATAGACCACAATGCACTTCCAAATATCACTTTGCAGACTCAACAAGAACAGTGTTAACAAACGTCTTCATGAAAGGTGTATCTCTGTGAGATGAGTTCAGGCATCACAAAGAAGTTTCTCAGAGAGCTTCTTACTCATTTTCATCCGAGGATATTTCCTTTGTCCTTATAGTCTTCAAAGCAATCCGAAATATCAATTCTCAGATTCCACAAAAACAGGGCTACCAAATGGATCCACGAAATACAGGTGTAACTCAGTGAGTTGAATTCAGACATCACAAGGCAGTTTCTCAGTAAGTTTCTTTCTAGATTTTCCCTGAGGATATTTCCTTTGTCAGTGTGAGCTTCATTGAGTTAAGGAGTATCCCATTGCAGATTTCAAGAAAATTGTGTTAGCAAAGAGATCAGTGAACAGGAAAGTGTAACTCTGTGAGTTACACTCACACATCACAATGCGGTTTCTCAGAATGCTTCTTTCCAGTTTTTATCTGTGGATATTTCCTTTTTCATCATAGCCCTCAATGCGCTTCCAAATATCACTTTGCAGCTTCAATGAGATCAGTGTAAGCAAATGGCTTCATGAAGAGAAAGATGTAACTCTGTGAGATGAATTCAGGCATCACAAAGAAGTTTCTCAGAAAGCTTCTTCCTCCTTTTTATCTGAGGATATTTCCTTTGTCCTTATACTCCTCAAAGCAATCGAAAATATCAGTTCCCAGATTCCACAAAAACAGGGCTAGCAAACGGCTCCATGCAAGACAAGTGTAACTCCGTGAGTTGAATTCACACATCACAAAGCAGTTTCTCAGAAAGTTTCTTTCTAGTTTTTCCCTGAGGATATTTCCTTTGTCACCATAAGCTGAATTGTGTTAAGAAGTATCCCACTGCAGATTTCAAGAAAACTGTTAGCAAACTAATCAAATAACAGAAAATGTAACTCTGTGAGTTACATTCACACATCACAATGCAGTTTCTCAGAACGTTTCTTTCCAGTTTTTATCTGTGGATATTTCCTTTTTCACCGTAGCCCTCAATGGGCTTCCAAATATCACTTTGCAGATTCCACGAGATCATTGTAAGCAAATGGCTTCTTGAAGAGAAAGATGTAACTCTGAGATGAATTCACACATCACAACGAAGTTTCTCAGAAAGCTTCTTTCTTGTTTTTATCTGAGGATATTTCCTTTCGCACTATATTCTTAAAAACGATCCGAAATATCAGTTCTCAGATTCCACAAAAACAGGGCTAGCAAACGGCTCCAGGAAATACAGGTGCAACTCAGTGAGTTGAATTCACACATCACAATGCAGTTTCTCAGAATGCTTCTTTCCAGTTTTTATCTGTGGATATTTCCTTTTTCACCATAGCCCTCAATGCACTTCCAAATATCACTTTGCAGACTCCACGAGAACAGTGTTAGCCAACGGCTTCATGGAGGGAAAGATGTAACTCTGAGATGAATTCATACATCACAACCAAGTTTCTCAGAAAGCTTCTCTCTCGTTTTTACCTGAGGTTATTTCCTTTGTCCTTATAGTCATCAAAGCGATCTGAAATATCAGTACCCCGATTCCACAAAAACAGGGCTAGCAAACAGCTACATGAAATACAGGTGTAACTCAGTGAGTTCAATTCACATATGACAAAGCAGGTTCTCAGAAAGCTTCTTTCTAATTTTTCTCTGAGGATATCTCCTTTGTCACTGTAAGCTTCACTGCGCTAAGAAATATTCCATTGCAGATATCAAGAAAACTATGTTAGCAAACTGATCAATGAAACCAAAAGTGTAACTCTGTGAGTTGCGTTCACACATCACAATGCAGTTTCTCACAGTGCATCTTTCCAATTTTTAATCTGTGGATATTTCTCTTTTCACCATAGCCCTCAATGTGCTTCCAAATATCACTTTGTAGACTCCACGGGAACAGTGTTAGCAAATGGCTTCGTATAGAGAAAGATGTAACTCTGTGAGATGAATTACCACATCACAATAAAGTTTATCAGAAAGATTCTTTCTCGTTTTTATCTGAGGATATTTCCTTTGTCCTTATAGTCATCAAAGAGATTCGAAATATCAGTTCCCAGATTCCACAAAAACAGGGCTAGCAAACGGCTCCAGGAAATACCGGTGTAACTCAGTGAGGTAAATTCATACATCACAAAGCAGTTTCTCAGAAAGCTTCTTTCTCCTTTTTATCTGAGGATATTTCCTTTGGCCATATGGTCTTTAAAGCAATCTGAAATATCAGTTCTCAGATTCCACAAAAACAGGACTGTCAAACGGGTCCATGACATACAGATGTAACTCAGTGAGTTCATTTCACACATCACAAAGCTGTTTGTCAGAAAGCTTCTTTCTTTTTTGAGCTGAGGATACTTGTAGTCTCAAAGCGCCCCCTGTGTCTCATTGCAGTGTTAACAAACGGCTTCATGAAGATAAAAGTGTATCTCTGTGAGATGAATTCAGGCATCACAAAGAAGTTTCTCAGAAAGCTTCTTTCTCACTTTTCTCTGAGAATATTTCCTTTGTCCTTATAATCTTCAAAGCGATCCGAAATATCAATTCTCAGATTCCACAAAAACAGGGATAGCAAACGGATCCACGAAACAGAGGTGTAACTCAGTGAGTTGAATTCACACACCACAAAGCAGTTTTTCAGAAAGCTTATTTCTGGTTTTTCTCTGAGGATATTTCCTTTGTCACTGTAAGCTTCATTTCGCTAAGAAATATCAGTTTGCAGATTTAAAGAAAACTGTGTTAGCAAACTGATCGATGAGGACAAAAGTGTAACTATGTGAGTTGCATTCACACATTACACTGCCGTTTCTCAGTACGCTTCTTTCCAGCTTTTATCTGCGGATATTTCCTTTTTCACCGGAGCCCTCAAAGCGCTCCCAAATATCACTTTGCAGATTCCACCAAAACAGTGTTAGGAAACTACTTCTAGAAGGGAAAGGTGAATCTCTGTGTGATGAATTCAGACATCAGAAAGCAAGTTCTCAGAAAGCTTCTCCTACTTGTTATCTGAGGGTACTTCCTTTTTCACTATAGGCCTCAATGCGCTCCCAAATATCACTTAACAGATTCCACGAAAAGAATGATAGCAAACTGCTTCATGAAGACTCAGTTGTACCTCTGTGATATGAGTTCACATATCACAAAGAAGTTTCTCAGAAGCTTCCTTCACGTTTTTAATTGAGGATATTTCCTTTATCAGCGTAGGCCTCACTGCCATCCAAAGTATGCCTTCTCAGCTTCCCCAAAGACAGTGGTAACAGACTATTCCATGAAAGGAAAGTGTAATTCTGTGATATGAATTCACACATCACAAAGCATTTTCTCAGAAAGTTTCTTTTTAGTTTTTCTCTGAGGATATTTCCTTTGTCACCGTAAGCTTCATTGTGCTAAGAAATATCCCATTGCAGATTTCAAGAAAACTGTATTAGCAAACTGATCAATGAAACCAAAAGTGTAACTCCATGAGTTGCATTCACACATCACAATGCAGTTTCTCACAATGCTTCTTTCCAGTTTTTATCTGAGGATATTTCCTTTTTCACCATACCCCTTAATGTGCTTCCAAATACCACTTTGCAGACTCCATGAGAACAGTGTTAGCAAATGGCTTCATGAAGAGAACGATGTAACTCAGTGAGTTGAATTCACACATCACAACAAAGTTTGTCGGAAAGCTTCTTTCTTTTCTGAGCTGAGGATATTTGTGGTCTCAAAGCGCCCCTGTGAGTCTCACTGCAGTGTTAACAAACGGCTTCATTAAGAGAAAGGTGTATTTCTGTGAGATGAATTCAGGCATCACAAAGATGTTTCTCAGAAAGCTTATTTCTCTTTTTTATCTGAGGATATTTCCTTAGTCCTTAGAGTCTTCAAAGAGATCTGAAATATCAATTCCCAGATTCCACAAAAACAGGGCTAGAAAACGGATCCAGGAAACACAGGTGTAACTCAGTGAGTTGTAATCACACACCTAAAGGCGGTTTTTAAGAAAGATTCTTTCTAGTTTTTCTCCGAGGTTATTTCCTTTGTCACCGTAAGTTTCATTGAGCTATGAAGTATCCCATTGCAGTTCTCAAGAAAACTGTGTTAGCAAAGAGATCAATAAAGAGAAAAGTGTAACCCTGAGAGTTGCAATCACACATCACAATGCAAATTCTCAGAACCCTTCGTTCCAGTTTTTATCTGTGGATATTTCCTTTTTCACCATAGCCCTCAATGAGCTCCCAAATATCACTTTGCAAATTCCACGAGAGCAGTCTTAGCGAAGGGCTTCATGAGGAGAAAGGTGTAACTCTGTGAGATGAATTCACAAATCACAAAGAAGTTTCTCATAAAGTTTCTTTCTCATTTTTATCGGAGGATATTTCCTTTGGCCCTATAGTCTTCAAAGGGATCCAAAATATCACTTCTCAGATTCCACAAAAACAGGGCTATCCAAAGGTTCCACGACATACAGATGTAACTCAGTGAGTTGAATTCACACATCACAAATCAGTTTCTCAGAAAGCTACTTTCTTTTTTGAGCTGAGGTTATTTGTGGTCTCAGAGTGCCACCGTGTGTTTTATTGCAGATTCTGCGAAAACACTGTTAGCAAGCTTCTGAATGAAAACAGTCATCTAACTCTGTGAGCTGAATTCACCCACAAAGAAATTTCTAAGAAGGCTTCTCTGCAGATTTGTCTGAGGATATTTCATTATACACCATGGGATTCAACGATATCCAAGACATCATTTCTGAGCTTCCACAAACTCAGTGCCATCAAACTCCTCCATGAAAGAGTGGTGTAACACTGGGAAATGAATTCACGCACCAAAAAGGAGTTTCTCAAAAAGCCTCATTCCGGTTTTTCTCGTAGGATATTTCCTTTGTCCTTAAACTCTTCAAACTCATCCAAAATATCAGTTGTCAGAATCCACGAAAACAGTGCTAGCAAATGGCTGCACGAAATAGTGGTGTAACTCTGTGAGATGAAGTCACAAATCAGAAAGCAATTTCTCAGAAAGCTTCTTTCACGTTTTTATCTGAGGATATTTCCTTTGTCACCGTAAGCTGCATATCGCTAAGAAGTATCCCATTGCAGGTTTCAAGAAAACTGTGTTAGCAAACTGATCAGTGAAGAGAAAAGTGTAACTCTGTGAGTTGCATTCACACATCGCAATGCAGTTTTTCAGAATGCTTCTTTCCAATTTTTATCTGAGGATATTTCCTTTTTCACGATAGCCCTCAATGAGATCCCAAATATCACTTTGCAGAATCCACGAAAATAGTGTTAGTAAACAGCTACAAGAAGGAGAAAGTGAATCTCTGTGTGATGAATTCACACATCTGAAAGTTATTTCTGAGAAAGCTTCTTTCTAGTTATTATCTGAGGATATTTCCTTTTTCACCATGGGCCTCAAAGCGCTCCCAAATATCACTTTGCAGATTCCAAGAAGACAGTGGTAGCAAACTGCTTCGTGAAGACAAAGTTGTAACTTGGTGAGATGAATTCACGTATCACAAATAAGTTTCTCAGAAAGCTACTTTCCAGTTTTTATTTGAGAATATTTCCTTTGTCACCGTAAGCTTCCTTGTGCTAAGAAACATCCCAATGCAGATTTCAATAAAACAGTGCTAGAAATGGATCAATGAAAAGGAAGTGTAACTCTGTG
>NW_012117699.1:1089931-1091543 GCF_000951035.1 Colobus angolensis palliatus | reverse complement strand
CATCTTGCTCCGCCCCCCTTTCCAGTTTTTATCTGTGGATATTTCCTTTTTCACCATAGCCCTAAATGAGCTCCCAAATATCACTTTGCAGAATACACGAAAACAGTATTAGCAAATGGCTACAAAAAGGAAAAGGTGAATCTCTGTGTGATTAATTCACACATCAGAAAGCAATTTCTCACAAAGCTTCTTGCTAGTTATTATCTGAGGATATTTCCGTTTTCACCATGGGCCTCCATGCGCTCCCAAATATCAGTTTGCAGATTCCACGAAAACAGTGTTAGCAAACTGCTTCATGAAGACAGAGATGTAACTCGGTGAGATGAATTCACCTATCACAAAGAAGTTTCTCAGATAGCTACTTTCTAGTTTGTATTTGAGGATATTTCCTTTGTCACGGTCAGCTTCACTGTGCTAAGAAATATCCCAATGCAGATTTCAAGAAAAGAGTGCTAGCAAACGGATCAATGAAAAGGAAAGTGTAACTCTGTGAGTTGCATTCACATGTCACAATGCAGTTTCTCAGAATGCTTCTTTCGAGTTTTTATCTGAGGATATATCCTTTTTCACCATAGCCCTCAATAAGCTCCCAAATATCACTTTACAGAATCCATGACAACAGTGTTAGCAAACTGCTACAAGAAGGGAAAGGTGAATCTCTGTGTGATGAATTCCCACATCAGAAAGCAATTTCTGAGAAAGCTTCTTTCTAGTTATTATCTGAGGTATTTCCTATTTCACCATAGGCCTCAATGTGCTCCCAGATATCACTTTGCAGATTCCAGGAAAACAGTGTTAGCAAACTGCTTCATGAAGACTAAGTTGTAACTCTGTGAGATGAATTCATATATCACAAAGAAGTTTCTCAGAAAGCTTCTTTCACGTTTTTAATTGAGGATATTTCCTTTATCAGCGTAGGCCTCAATGAGATCCAATGTAGCCCTTCTCAGGTTCCTCAAAGACAGTGTTAATCGAATGCTCCATGAAACGTAAGTGTAATTCCGTGAGATGAATTCACACATCCCAAGAAATTTCTAAGAAAGCTTCTTTCTAGTTTTTATCTGAGGATATTTCCTTTGTCACTATAAGCTTCATTGCGCTAAGAAATATCCCAATGCAGATTTTAAGAAAACTGTTTTAGCAAGCAGTTCAATGAAAAGGAAAGTTTAACTCTGTGAGTTGCATTCACATGTCACAGTGCAGTTTCTCAGAATGCTTCTTTCCAGTTTTTATCTGAGGATATTTCCTTTTTCACCATAGCCCTCAATGGGCTCCCAAATATCACTTTGCAAATTCCACGAGAACAGTCTTAGCGAATGGCTTTGTTAGGAGAAACGTGTAACTCTGTGAGATGAATTCACACATCACAACGAAGTTTCTCAGAAAGTTTCTTTCTCATTTTTATCGGAGGATATTTCCTTTGGCCCTATAGTCTTCAAAGGGATTCAAAATATCAGTTCTCAGATTCCTCAGAAACAGGGCTAGGCTACGGCTCCATGAAATACAGGTTTAACTCAGTGAGTTGAATTCGCACATCACAAAGCAATTTCTCAGAAAGCTTCTTTCTTGTTTGAGCTGAGGTTGTTTGTGGTCTCGGAGCACCACCGTGTGT
>NW_012117699.1:1087251-1089881 GCF_000951035.1 Colobus angolensis palliatus | reverse complement strand
CCAGTTTTTATCTGAGGATATTTCCTTTTTCACCATAGCCCTCAATGGGCTCCCAAATATCACTTTGCAAATTCCACGAGAACAGTCTTAGCGAATGGCTTTGTTAGGAGAAACGTGTAACTCTGTGAGATGAATTCACACATCACAACGAAGTTTCTCAGAAAGTTTCTTTCTCATTTTTATCGGAGGATATTTCCTTTGGCCCTATAGTCTTCAAAGGGATTCAAAATATCAGTTCTCAGATTCCTCAGAAACAGGGCTAGGCTACGGCTCCATGAAATACAGGTTTAACTCAGTGAGTTGAATTCGCACATCACAAAGCAATTTCTCAGAAAGCTTCTTTCTTGTTTGAGCTGAGGTTGTTTGTGGTCTCGGAGCACCACCGTGTGTCTTATTGCAGATTCTGCAAAAACACTGTTACCAAGCTTCTCAATGAAAACAATGATGTAACTCTGTGAGCTGAATTCACCCACAACAAAGAAGTTTCTGAGAAGGTTTCTCTGCAGATTTGTCTGAGGATATTACATTATTCACCATGGGATTCAACGGTATCCAAGACATCACTTCTGAGCTTCCACAAAGTCAGTGCTAGGAAACTCCTCCATGAAAGAGTGGTGTAACACTTTCAAATGAATTTACATAACAAAGCAGTTTCTCAGAAAGCTTCATTCCGGTTTTGTTGGAGGATATATCCTTTGTCCTTATACACTTCAAACCCATATGAAATATCAGTTCTCAGAATCCACAAAAACAGTGCTAACAAACGGCTGCAAGAAATAGTGGTATAACTCTGATTTGAAGTCACATATCAGAAAGCAATTTCTCAGAAAGCTTCTTTCACGTTTTAATCTGAGGACATTTCCTTTCTCACCAAGCTGCATACCGCTAAGAAGTATCCCATTGCAGATTAAAAAAAACTGTGCTAACAAACTGGTCACTGAAGAGTAAAGTGTAACTCTGTGAGTTGCGTTCACACATCACAAAGCAGTTTCTCAGAAAGCTTCATTCTGGTTTTTCTTGGAGGATATTCCCTTTTTCACAATAGCCCTCAATGAGCTCCCAAATATCACTTTGCAGAATCCACAACAACAGTGTTAGCAAACTGCTACAAGAAGGGAAGGTGAATCTCTATGTGATGAATTCACATATCAGAAAGCAATTTCTCAGAAAGCTTCTTTCCAGTTATTACCTTAGGATATTTCCATTTTCATCATTGGCCTCAATGCGCTCTCAAATATCACTTTGAAGATTCCACGACAACAGTGTTAGCAAACTGCTTCGTGAAGAAAAAGTTGTAACTCAGTAAGATGAATTCATATATCACAAAGAAGTTTCTCAGAAAGCTACTTTCTAGTTTGTATTTGAGGATATTTCTTTTGTTACTGTAAGCTTCATTGTGCTAAGAAATATCCCAATGCAGATTTCAAGAAAACAGTCTTAGCAAACGGATCAATGAAAAGGAAAATGTAACTCTGTGAGTTGTATTCACAGGTCACAAAGCAGTTTCTCAGAATGCTTCTCGCCAGTTTTTATCAGAGGATATTTCCTTTTTTACCATAGCCCTCAATGGGCTCCCAAATATCACTTTGCAAAATCCACGAGAACAGTCTTAGCAAACGGCTTCATGAGGAGAAAGGTGTAACTCTGTGAGATGAATTCACAGATCACAATGAAGTTTCTCAGAAAGCTTCTTTCACCTTTTCTATTGGAGGGTATTTCCTTTGGCCCTATAGTCTTCAAAGGGATCCGAAATATCAGTTCTCAGATTCCATAAAAACAGGGCTAGCCAACGGCTCCTCAAAATACAGGTGTAACTCAGTAAGTTGAATTCACACATCACAAAGCAGTTTCTCAGAAAGCTTCTTTCTTGTTTGAGCTGAGGTTATTTGTAGTCTCGGAGCGCCACCGTGTGTCTTATTGCAGATTCTGTGAAAACACTGTCAGCAAGCTTCTGAATAAAAGCAATGATGTAACTCTGTGAGCTGAATTCACCCACAACAAAGAAGTTTCTGAGAAGGCTTCTCTGCAGATTTGTTTGAGGATATTATATAATTCACCATGGGCTCCAACGATGTCCAAGACATCACTTCTGAGCTTCCACTAAGGCAGTGCTAGCAGACTCCTTCATGAAAGTGTGGTTTAATACTTTGAAATAAATTCACACATCACAAAGCAGTTTCTCAGAAAGCTTCCTTCCGGTTTTCCTCGGACGATATTTCCTTTTTCACCATAGCCCTCAATTAGTTCAGAAATATCACTTTGCAGAATCCATGAAAACAGTGTTAGCAAACTGCTACAAGAAGGGAAAAGTGAATCTCTGTGTGATGAATTAACACATCAGTAAGCAATTTCTGAGAAATCTTTCTAGTTATTATCTGAGGATATTTCCGTTTTCACCATGGGCCTCAATGCACTCCCAAATATCACTTTGCAGATTTCATGACAACAGTGTTAGCAAACTGCTTCATGAACACAAAGTTGTAACTGGGTGAGATGAATTCACATATCATAAAGAAGTTTCGCAGAAAGCTACTTTCTAGTTTTTATTTGTGGATATTTCCTTTGTCACCGTAAGTTTCCTTGTGCTAAGAAATATCCCAATGCAGATTTCAAGAAATCAGTGTTAGCAA
>NW_012117699.1:1085441-1087141 GCF_000951035.1 Colobus angolensis palliatus | reverse complement strand
TGACAACAGTGTTAGCAAACTGCTACAAGAAGGGAAAGGTGAATCTCTGTGTGATGAATTCACACATCAGAAATCAACTTCTGAGAAAGCTTCTTTCTAGTTATTATCTGAGGATATTTCCGTTTTCATCATAGGCCTCAATGCGCTCCCAAATATCACTTTACAGATTCCATGAAAACAGTGTTAGCAAACTGCTTCATGAAGACTAAGTTGTTACTCTCTGAGGTGAATTGACGTATCACAAAGAAGTTTCTCACAAAGCTTCTTTCACGTTTTTAACTGAGGATATTTCCATTATGAGTGAAGGCCTCAATGCGATCCAAAGTAGCCCTTCTCAGGTTTCTCAAAAACAGTGTTAATCGACTGCTCCATGAAACGTAAGTGTAATTCTGTGAAATGAATTCACTCATCACAAAGAAGTTTCTAAGAAAGCTTCTTTCTGGTTTGTGTCTGAGAATATTTCCTTTGTCACTGTAAGCTTCATTGCGCTCCGAATCATCCCATTGCAGATTTCAAGAAAACTGTGTTAGCAAACTGATCTCTGAAGAGAAAAGTGTATATCTGTGAGTTTCATTCACACATCATAATGCAGTTTCTCAGAACGCTTCTTTCCAGTATTTATCTGAGGATATTTCCTTATACATCATAGCCCTCAATGGGCTCCCATATATCACTTTGCAAATTCCACGTGAACAGTCTTAGTGAACGGCTTCATGAGGAGAAAGGTGTAACTCTGTGAGATGAATTCACAGATCACAATGAAGTTTCTCAGAAAGCTTCTTTCTCATTTTTATCGGAGGATATTTCCTTTGGCCCGATAGTCTTCAAAGGGATCCGAAATATCAATTCTTAGATTCCACAAAAACAGGGCTAGGCAGTGGCTCCACGAAATACAGGTTTAACTCAGTGAGTTGAATTCACACATCACAAAGCAGTTTCTCAGAAAGCTTCTTTCTTGTTTGAGCTGAGGTTATTTTTGGTCTCAGAGCGCCACCGTGTCTCTTATTGCAGATTCTACGAAAACACTATTAGCAAGCTTTTTAATGAAAACAATCATCTAACTTTGTGAGCTGAATTCACCCACAACAGTTTCTGAGAAGGCTTCTCTGCAGATTTGTCTGAAGATATTTCATTATTCACCATGGGATTCAATGATATCCAAGAGATCACTTCTGAACTACCACAAAGTCAGTGCTAGCAGACACCTCCATGAAAGAGTGGTTCAACACTTTGAAATGAATTCACACATCACAAAGTAGTTTCTCAGAAAGCTTCCTTCAGGTTTTTCTCGAAGAATATTTCCTTTTTCACCGTAGCCCTCAATGAGCTCCCAAATATCACTTTGAAGAATCAACGAAAACAGTGTTAGCAAACTGCTACAAGAAGGGAAAGGTGAATATTTGTGTGATGAATTCACACATCAGAAAGCAATTTCTGAGAAAGCTTCTTTCTAGTTTTTATCTGAGGATATTTCCTTTGTCACCATCAGCTTCGTTGTGCTAAGAAGTATCCCATTGCAGATTTCAAGAACATTGCATTATCAAACTCATCACTGAAGAGAAAAGTGTAACTGTGTAAGTTGAATTCACACATCACAATGCACTTTCTCGGAACGCTTCTTTCCAGTTTGTATCTGAGGATATTTCCTTTTTCACCATAGCCCTCAATGAGATCCCAAATATCACTTTGCAGAATCCACG
>NW_012117699.1:1056550-1083151 GCF_000951035.1 Colobus angolensis palliatus | reverse complement strand
AAAACAGTGTTAGCAAACTGCTTCATGAAGATAAAGGTGTAGCTCTGTGAGATGAATTCACACAGCACAAAGTAGTTTATCAGAAATCTTCTTTCTGGATAGTTCCTTTGTCCATAGACGTCATAGCGATCCAAAATATCACTTCTCAGATTCCACAAAAAAGTGCTAGCAAATGGCTCCATGCAATACAGGTGTAACAGGTGGAAGCTCCATGAAAAGAGATGAATTTACACACCACAAAGTAGTTTCTCAGAAAGTTTCACTCTGGTTTTTATCTGAGGATATTTCTTTTGGCCGTATAGTCTTCAAAGTGATCCAAAATGTCAGTTCTCAGATTCCACAAAAACAGGGCTATCAGACAGCTCCATGAAAGACAGATGTATGACTGTGAATTGAATTCACACATCACAAAGCAGTTTCTCAGAAAACTTCTTTCCTTCTTCATCTGAGTTTATTTCTATTCTCAAAGTGCCCCCGTGTGTCTCATTGCAGATTCTGCGAAAACAGTGTTAGCAAGCTTCTCAATGAAAACAATGCTGTTAATCTGTGACCTGAATTTACATACAACAAAGCAGTTTCTGGGAGGTCTTCTCTGCAGGTCTTATGTGAGGATATTTAATTTTTCATCCTGGGATTCAACGATATTCTAGATATCACTTCTGAGATTCCACAAAATCAGTGCTCTCAAACTCCTCCATGAAAGAGTGGTGTAATTCTGTGAAATGAATTCACAGAACTCAAACAAGCTTCTCAGAGGGCTTCATTCTGGTTTTTGTCTGAAGATATTTCCTTTGTCCATAGAGTCATCATAGCCATCCAAATTATCACTTCTCAGATTCCACAAAAACAGTGCTACCAAATGGCTCCTTGAAACACAGGTGTCACTCTAAGAGAGGCATTGTCACAACACAAAGCAGTTTCTCAGAAAGCTTCTTTCTTGCTTTTATCTGAAGATATTTCCTTTGTCACCATAAGCCTCACTGGGCTAAGAAATATCCCATTGTAGATTTCAAGGAAACAGTGTTAGCGAATTGATCAATGGAAAGAAAGGTGTAACTCTCAGTTGCATTCATACATCACAATGCAGTTTCTTGGAATGCTTCTTTCTCGTTTTTATTTGAGGATACTTCCTTTGTCAGCGTAGGCTTCAATGCAATCCAAAATATCCCTTTCAGATTCCCCAAAAGCAATGGTAAGGGACTGCTCCATGAAACGAAAGTGTAACTCGGTGAGATGAATTTAGATATCAGAAAATAGTTTCTCTGAAAGCTTCTATCTAGTTTTTATCTGAGGATATTTCTGTATTCACACATCACAATGCAGTTTCTCGGAACGCTTCTTTCTCTTTTTTATTTGAGGATACATCCTTTTTCAGTGTAGGCTTCAATGAGATCCCAAATATCACTTTGCAGAATCCACGACAACAAGGTTAACAAACTGCTATAAGAAGGAAATGGTGAGTCTCTGTGCGATGAATTCACACATCAGAAAGCAATTTCTCAGAAAGCTTCTTTCTAGTTGTTTTCTGAGGATATTTCCGTTTTCACCATGGGCCTCAATGCGCTCCCAAATATCACTTTGCAGATTCCATGACAACAGTTTTAGCAAACTGCATCATGAAGACAAAGTTGTAACTCGGTGAAACGAATTTACCTATCATGAAGAAGTTCCTCACAAAGCTTCTTTCACGTTTTTAATTGAGGATATTTCCTGTAACAGTGTAGGCCTCAATGCGATCCAAAGTAGCCCTTCTCAGATTCCCCAAAGAGAGTCTTAATAGACTGCTCCATGAAATGTACGTGTAACTCTGTGAAATGAATTCACACATCACAAAGAAGTTCCTAAGAACGCTTATTTCTAGTTTTTATCTAAGGATACTTCCTTTGTCACCATAAGCTTCATTACGCTCAGAAGTATCCCATTCCAGATTTCAAGAAAACTGTGTTAGCAAACTGATCACCTAAGGGAAAAGTGTAACTCTGTACATTGCATTCACACATCGCAATGCAGCTTCTCAGAATGCTTCTTTCCAGTTTTTATCTTAGGATATTTCTTTTTTCACCATAGCCCTCAATGCACTCCCAAATATCACTCTGCAGATTCCACAAAAACAGTGTTAGCAAACTGCTTCATGAAGATAAAGTTGTAACTCGGTGAGATGAATTCACATATCACAAAGAAGTTTCTCAGAAAGCTGCTTTCTAGTTTTTATTTCAGGATACTTCCTTTGTCACCGTCAGCTTCATTGCGCTAAGAAATATCCCAATGCAGATTTCAAGAAAATAGTGTTAGCAAACGGATCAATGAAACGGAAAGTGTAACTCTGTACGTTGTATTCACAGGTCACAGTGCAGTTTCTCAGAACGCTTCTTTCCAGTTTTTATCTGAGGATATTTCCTTTTTCACCATAGCCCTCAATGGGCTCCCAAATATCACTTTGCAAATTCCACGAGAACAGTCTTAGCGAACGGCTTCATGAAGAGAAAGGTGTAGCTCTGTTAGATGAATTCACAGATCACAAAGAAGTTTCTCAGAAAGCTTCTTTCTCATTTTTATTGGAGGATATTTCCTTTGGCCATGTAGTCTTCAAAGGGATCCAAAATATCAGTTCTCAGATTCCACAAAAAGAGCGCGAATCAATGGCTACACGAAATACAGGTGCAACTCAGTGAGTTGAATTCGCACATCACAAAGCAATTTCTCAGAAAACTTTTTTCTTGTTTGAGCTGATGTTATTTGTGGTCTCAGAGCACCACCGTGTGTCTTATTGCAGATTCTGCGAAAACACTGTTACCAAGCTTCTGAATGAAAACAATCATCTAACTCTGTGAGCTGAATTCACCCACAACAAAGCAGTTTCTGAGAAGGCTTCTCTGCAGATTTGTCTGAAGATATTTCATTATTCACCATGGGATTCAACGATATCCAGGATATCACCTCTGAGATTCCACAAAATCAGTGCTAGCAAACTCCTCCATGAAAGAGTGGTGTAACATTGCCAAATGAATTCACACATCACAAAGCAGTTTCTCAGAAAGCTTCATTCCGGTTTTTCTCAGAGGATATTTCCTTTGTCCTTATACTCTTCAAACCCATCCGAAATATCAGTTGTCAGTATCCACAAAAACAGTGCTAGCAAACGGCTGCAAGAAATAGTGGTATAACTCTGATTTGAAGTCACATATCAGAAAGCAATTTCTCAGAAAGTTTTTAATCTGAGAATACTTCCTTTGTCATGGTAAGCTGCATAGCGCTTCGAAGTATCCCATTTCAGATTTAAAGAAAACTGTGTTATCAAACTGATCATTGAAGAGAAAAGTGTCACTCTGTGAGTTACATTTACACATTGCAATGCAGTTTCTCAGAACGCTTCTTTCCAGTTTTTATCTGAGGACATTTCCTTTTTCACCATAGCACTCAATGAACTCCCAAATATCACTTTGCAGAATCCACGAAAAGAGTGTTAGCAAACTGCTGCAAGAAGGAAAAGGTGAATCTCTGTGTGATGAATTTACACATCAGAAAGCAATTTCTCAGAAAGCTTCCTTCTAGTTCTTATCTGAGGACATTTCCTTTTCCACCATTGGTCTCAATGTGCTCGCAAATATCACTTTGCAGATTCCACGAAAACAGTGTTAGCAAACTGCTTCATGAAGACTAAGTTATAACTCTGTGAGATGAGTTCATATATCACAAAGAAGGTTCTCACAAAGGTACTTTCTAGTTTTCATTTGAGGATATTTTCTTTGTCAATGTAAGTTTCATTGTGCTAAGAAATATCCCAATGCAGATTTCAAGAAATCAGTGTTAGCAAACGGATCAATGAAAAGGAAAGTGTAACTCTGTGTGTTTCATTCACAGGTCACAATGCAGTTTCTCAGAGCGCTACTTTCCAGTTTGTATATAAGGATATTTCCTTTTCACCATAGCCCTCAATGGGCTCCCAAATGTCACTTTGCAGAATCTGTGAAAACAATGTTAGCAAACTGTTTCAAGAAGGGAAAGGTGAATTTCTGTGTGATGAATTCCCATGTCAGAAAGAAATTTCTCATAAAGCTTCTTTCATGTTTTTAATTGAGGGTACTTCCTTTATCAACGTAGGCCTTAATGTGATCCAAATATCCTTTCTCAAGTTCCCTGAAGACAGTGGTAATAGACTGTTCTATGAAATGAAAGTGTAACTCAGTGAGATGGGTTCACACATCACAAAGAAGTTTCTAAGAAAGCTTCTTTCTAGTTATTATCTGAGAATATTTCCTTTTTGACCATGGGCATCAATGCACTCCCAAATATCACTTGGCAGATTCCTCGAAAACAGTGTTAGCAAACTGCTTCATAAAGACTAATTTGTAACTCTGTGAGATAAATTCACATATCACAAAGAAGTTTCTCAGAAAGCTACTTTCTAGTTTTTCTCTGAGGATATTTCCTTTGTCATCGTAAGCTTCATTGCATTAAGAAATATCCCACTGCAGATTTCAAGAAAACAGTGTTAGCAAACGGATCAATGGAAAGAAAAGTGTAACTCTGTGAGTTGCATTCACATGTCTTAATGCAGTTTCTCAGAACACTTCTTGCCAGTTTTTATCTGAGGATATTTCCTTTTTCACCTTAGCCCCCAATGGGCTCCCAAATATCACTTTGCAAATTCCACGAGAACAGTTGCAGTGAATGGCTTCATGAGGAGAAAGTTGAAACTCTGTGTGATGAATTCACACATCAAAAAGTGATTTCTCAGAAACCTTCTTTCTAATTATTATCTGAGGATATTTCCTTTTTCACCATGGGTGTCAATGCGCTCCTAATATCACTGTGCAGAGTCCACGAAACCAGTGTTAGTAAACTGCTTCATGAAGACTGAGTTGTAACTCTATGAGATGAATTCACATATCACAAAGATGTTTCTCATATAGCTACTTTCTAGTTTTTATCTGAGAAGTTTTCCTTTGTCACTGTAAGCTTCATTGCGCTTAGAAATATTCCAATGCAGATTTCAAGAAAACAGTGTTAGCAAATGAATCAATGAAAATGAAAGTGTAACTCTTTGAGTTGCATTTACATGTCACAATTCAGTTTCTCAGAACGCTTCTTTCGAGTTTTTATCTGAGGATATTTCCTTTTTCACCATAGAGCTCAATGGGCTCCCAAATATCACTTTGCAATTTCCACGAAAACAGTCTTAGCAAAAGGCTTCATGAGGAGAAAGGTGGAACTCTGTAAGATGAATTCACAGACCACAAAGAAGTTTCTCAGAAAGCTTCTTTCAAGTTTTTATCTGAGGATATTTCCTTTGTCACCGTAAGCTTCCTTGCACTAAGAAACATGCCATTGCAGATTTCAAGGAAACCATGTTAGCAAACTGATCAATGAAGAGAAAAGTGTAACTCTCTGAGTTGCATTCACACATCACAATGCAGTTTCTCTGAACGCTTCTTTCCAGTTTTTATCTGATGATATTTCCTTTTTCACTGTAGCCATCAAAGAGCTCCCAAATATCACTTTGCAGATTCTACGAAAACACTGTTAGCAAACTGCTACAAGAAGGGAGAGGTGAATCTCTGTGTGGTGAATTCACACATCCAAAAGCAATTTCTCAGAAAGCTTCCTTCTAGTTATTATCTGATGATATTTCCTTTTTCACCATAGTCCTCAAAGTGCTCTCAAATATCACTTTGCAGATTCCACAAAAACAGTTTTAGCAAACTGCTTCATGAAGACTAAATTGTAACTCTGTGAGATGAATTCACATATCACAAAGAAGTTTATCAGAAAGCTTCTTTCATGTTTTTAATTGAGGATGTTTCCTTTATTAGCATAGGCCTCAATATGATCCAAAGTATCCCTTCTTACGTTCCTCAAAGACAATGGTAATAGACTGCTCCATGAAATGAAAGTGTAACTCAGTGAGATGAATTCACACATCACAAAGCAGTTTCTCAGACAGGTTGTTTCCAGTTTTTTTCTGAGGATATTTCCTTTGTCACCATAAGCTTCACTGTGCTAAGAAATATCCCATTGCAGATTTCAAGAAAACAGTGTTAGCAAACGGATCAATGAAAAGAAAATTGTAACTCTGTGAGGTGCATTCACATGTCACAATGCAGTTTCTCTGAATGCTTCTTTCCAGTTTTTATCTGAGGATATTTCCTTTTTCACCATAGCCCTAAATGAGCTCCCAAATATCACTTTGCAAATTCCACGAGATATATCTTAGTGAATGGATTCATGAGGAGAAAGTTGTAACTCTGTGAGATGAATTCACAGATCATAAAGAAGTTTCTCAGAAAGGTTATTTCATGTTTTTATCTGAGGTTATTTCCTTTGTCACCATAGGCTTCAATGGGATCCAAAATATCCATTCTCAGATTCCCCCAAAAATGTGCTAACAAACTTCTCCATGAAAAGAAAGGTGTAACTCTGTGAGATGAATTCACGGATCCCAGTTTCTCAGAAAGCTTCTTTCTAGGTTTTCTCTGAGGATTTTTCCTTTGTCAACATAAGTTTCAATGCGCTTTAAAACATCCCAATGCAGATTCCAAGGAAACAGTGTTAGCAAACTGTTTAAAGAAAATAACAGTGTAACTCTGTCAGATGAATTTATACATTGCAAAACAGTTTCTCAGAAGGCTTCTTTTCCGTTTTTACCTGAGTATATAACCCATCTCATCAAAGCTTCAATACGCTCCCAAATATCATATTGCAGATTCCACCAATACATGGTTATCAAAGTGTTCAATGAAAAGAATTGTGTAACTCTGTGAGATGAATTTACACCTCACAAAGCAGTGTCTCAGAAAGCTTCTTTCTAGTTTTTATCTGGGGACATTTCCTTTTTCACTATAGGCCTCAGTGTGCTTTCAAATATCTATTTGCAGTTTCCACAAAAGCAGTGTTAACAAACTGCTGAATGAAAAGAAAGGTGTAACTCTATGAGATGAATTCACATGTCACAAAGAACTTTCTCAGAAGTCTGCTTTGTAGTTTTTATCTGAGGAAATTTACTTTGTCACCCTATGCTTCAATGTGATCCAAAATATACCTTCTGAGATAACCCCAAAAACAGTGCCAGCAAATTGCTCTATGAAAAGTGTCCTGCAACTCTGTGAGATGAATTAACCCATCACAAAGTGGTTTCTCAGGAAGAGCATTCCAAAGTATCTCATTTCAGACACCAAGAAAACAATGCTAGCAAACTGCTCAATGAAAAGAAGAGTGTAACTTTGTGAGATGAATTGACACATCACAAAGCAGTTTATTTCTACTTATATCTGAGGATATTTCCTTTTTCACTGTAGGCCTCAATGCGCTCACAAGTATCACTTTGCAGATTCCACAAAAACAGTGTTAGCACTGTTCCATGAAGACATATGTGACTCTGTGAGATGAACAGTGTATCTCTGTTAGATGAATTTACACATCACAAAGCAGTTTCTCAGAAAGCTTCTTTCAAGTTTTTATCTGAGGGTATTTCCTTTTTCACTATAGGCCTCAATGTGCTCAAAAACATCGCATTGCAGATTCCAGGAAAAGTGTGTTAGCAAACTGCTCCATAAAAGAAAGGTTTTGCTCTGTGAGAGAATTCTCATAACACAAGGAACTTCCTCAGAAAGGTTCTTTCTGGTATTGATCTGAGGATCTGGTATTGATCTTTGTCACCATAGGGTTCAATGTGATTCAAAATATCCCTTCTTAGATTCCCCAAAAGCAGTGCTACCAAACTGCTTTATGAAAATTATCTTTTATCTCTGTGAGATGAATTCACAAATCACAAAGTGGTTTCTCAGAAAGCTTCTTTCTAGATTTTGTCTGGGAATATTTCCATTGTCACTATAAACTTCAATGTGCCCCAAAATATCTCAATGCTGATTCCAAGTATACAGTGTTATCAAACTGCTCAATGAAAGAACAGTGTAACTCTGAGAGATGAATTAACACATCACAAAGCAGTTTCTCAGAAAGCTTCTTTTTTGTTTATCTCAGAATATTTTCTTTGTCACCATTGGCTTCAATGCTCTCAGAAATATCCTATTGCAGATTTCTTGAAAAGTGTTGTCAAACTGCTCAAGCAAAGAAAGGTGTATCTCTTTGAGATGAATTCACACATCACAAGGCAGTTTCTCAGAAAGCTTCTTTGTAGTTTTTATCTGAGTATATTTAATTTTTCAGTATAGGCGTCAATGCGCTCCCAAATATCCCTTTGCTAATTCCACGAAAGGAATGTTAGCAAACTGCTCAATGGAAAGAAAGTGGTAACTCTGTGAGATGAATTCACACATCACAAAGAACTTTCTCAGAAAGGTTTTGGGCATATTTCTTTTATCACCTCAGGCTTAATGCAATCCAAAATATCCCTTCACAAATTCCCCAAAAACAATGCTACCAATCTGCTCCATGAAAACAATCTTGTGACTCAGTGAGATAAATTCACAAATCAGAGAGGGGTTTCTCATAGAGCTTCTTTCTAGTTTTTCTCTGAGGATATTTCATTTTTCACCATAGGCCTCAATGCACTCATGAATATCCCTTTGAAGATTCCACGAAAATAGTGCTAGCAAACTGCACAATGGAAAGAACAGTGTAACTCTGTGAGATGAATTCACACATCAGAAAGCAGTTTCTCAGAATTCTTCTTTTTGGTTTTATCTGAGGATATTTCCTTTTCCACCAGAGGCTTCAAGGGGCTCCCAAATATCCCTTCTTGGACACTACAAAAACAATGATGCTAAAGGGCTCCCTCAACAGAAACATATAGCTCTATGATTCGAACGCACATATCACATGGAGTTTCTCTGAAAGTTTCTCTCCAGTTGTTACCTGAAGAATTTTCTTTTTTCACCTCACACCCCATGCACTCCAAAATATCTCTCTGCAGATTCCACAAAAACAGTACTAACAAACTGCTCCATGAAAAGGATGATGTAAATCTGTGAGATAAATTGACCCATCACAGAGCAGTTTCTCAGGAAGTTTCTGTGTAGTTTTTATCTGAGGATATTTCCTTTTGCACCATAGGCTTCAATGCGCTCCCAAATATTCCTTCTCTGACACCACAAAAACAGTGATGTCAAAGTGTTCCCTCAACAGAAACGTTTAGCTCTATGAGACAAATGCACACATCACAAATGAGTTTCTCCAAAAGCTTCTCTCCAGTTTTTACCTGAAGAATTTTCTGTTTTCATCTTAGGCCTCTATGTACTCCCAAATATCACACTGCAGATTCCACAAAAACAGAGCTAACAAACTGTGCACCGAAAGGAATGCTTTAACTCTGAGAAAAATTCACCCATCACAAAGTAGTTTCTCCGAGAGCTTCCTTCTAATTTTTATCTGAGGATATTTCCTTTTCCACCATAGACTTTATTGCATTCCCAAATATTCCTTCTAAGACACCACAAAACTGTGATGCCAAAGTGCTCCCACAACAGAAACATTTAGCTCTATGAGATGAATGCACATCACCAAGGAGTTTCTCAGAAAGCTTCTCTCCAGTTTTTACCTGAAGATAATTCCTTTATCACAATTGGACTCTATATGCTCTAAAATATCCCTTGGGAGTTTCCAATAAAACAGTGTTACCAAACTGCTCAATGAAAATAAAGATGTAACTCTCTGAGATGAATTCAACCACCACAAAGCAGTTTCTCAGAAGGCTTCTTTCTAGTTTAAATATGAGAATATTTCCTTCTTCACCATAGGCTTCAATTTGATCCCAAATATCTCTTGTCAGATACCACAAAAACTGTGATACCAAACTGCTCAATCAACAAAAAGTTTAAACTCTATGAGATGAATAGACCCATCAAAAAACCGTTTCTCACAAGCTTCTCTCCAGTTTTTATAGGAAATTATTTCCTTTTTCACTGTAGGCCTCTAGGAGCTCTGGAATATCCCTTTATAGATTCCACAAAAACAGTGCTACCAATATTCTCAAAGAAAACAAAGGTGTAACTCTGTAATAAATTCACTCATCACAAAGAAATTTCTTGGAAAGCTTTCTAGTTTTTATCTGAGGATGTTTCCTTTTCCACCATCTGCTTCTTTCTAGTTTAAATCTGAGGATATTTCCATTTTCAACATTGCAGATTACATAAAAACAATGTGATCACTCTGCTTCACGAAAAGAATCATGTAACTCTGTGAGATGACCTCAAAAATCACAAAGCAGTTTCTCAGAAAGCTTCTTTTTAGTTGTAGTCTGAGGACAGTTCCTTTGTCACCATAGGCTTATATGCGCTTCAAAATATCGTATTGCATATTGCATGAAAACATTGTTACCAAACTGCTCAATGAAAAGAATGGTTTAACTCTGTGAAATGAATTCACACATCACAAAGCAGTTTCTCAGAAAGCTTCTTTCTAGTTTTTATCTGAGGATATTTCCTTTTTCACTATAGGCCTCAATGCGCTCCCAAATATTCATTTGCAGATTCCATGAAAACAGTGTTAGTAAACTGCTCCATGAAAAGAAAGGTGTAACTCTGTTAGATGAATTCACACATAACAAAGAACTTTCTCAGAAAGCTTCTTTCTAATTTTTATCTGAGGATATTTCCTTTGTCACCAGAGTCTTCAATGTGATCCAAAACTTCCCTTCTCAGATTCAACAAAAATTGTGCTACCAAACTGCTCCTTGAAAAGGATCGTGCAACTCTATGAGATTAATTAACACATCACATAGTGGTTTCTCAGAAATTGTCTTTCTAGTTTTTATATGAGGATATTTCCTTTTTCACCATAGGACTCAATGCACTCCCAAATATCCCTTTGTAGATTCCACGAAAACAGTGTTAGCAAACTGCTCCATGAAAAGAAAGGTGTAACTCTGTGAGGTGAATTCACACATCACAAAGAACTTTCTCAGAAAGGTTCTTTCTAGTTATTTCCTTTGTCACCATATTCTTCAACACGATGCAAAATATCCCATCTCCAATTCCCCAAAAACAGTGCTAAAAAACTGCTGCATGGAAAGAATCATGTAACTCTGTGAGATGAATTAACACATAACAAACAGTTCCTCCGAATCCTTCTTTCTAGTTATTATATGAGGATATTTCCTTTTCCACCATGGGCTTCGATGCACTCTGAAATATCCCTTCTCAGACACCACAAACACAGTGATGCTGAAGTGCTCCCTAAACAGAAATTTTTAACTCTATGAGATGAATGCACACTTCACAAAGGAGTTTCTCAGAAAGCTTCTCTCAAGTTTTTACCTGAAGATATTTAATTTTTCACCGTTGGACTACATGCACTCCAAAATATCCCATTGCAGTCTTCACAAAAACAGTGTTACCAAAATGCTCAATGAAAAGAAAGGTGTAACTCTGTGAGATTAATTCATCTATCACAAAGCAGTTTCTCAGGAAGCTTCTTTCTAGTCTTTTTCTGAGGATATTTCCTTTGTCACCATACGTTTCAATGTGCTCTGAATTAACCCATTGCAGATTCCAAGAAAACAGTTTTAGCAAACTTCTCAATGAAAAGAACATTGTAACACTGTGAGATGAATTCACATATCACAAAGAAGTTTCTCAGAAAGTTTCTTTCTAGTTTTTATGAGAATATTTCCTTTTTCACCATAGGCCTAAATGCTCTCCAATATATCCCTTTGCTGATTCCATGGAAACAGTGTTAACAGACTGCTACATAAAAAGAAATGTGTAACTCTGTGAGATGAATTCACCAATCACAAAGCAGTTTCTCAGGAAGCTTCTGTCTAGTTTTTTTCTGAGGATATTTCCTTTGTCACCACAGGCTTCAATTCAATTCAAAATATCCCTTCTCAGATTCCCCAAAAACAGTGCTATCAAACTGCTCCATGAAAAGAACTGTATAACTCTATGAGATGAATACACAAATCACAAAGTAGTTTCTCAGAAAGGTTCTTTTTCGTTTTTGCCTGAGGATATTTCCTTTATCACCGTAGGCCTCAATGCACTCGTGATTCTGCATCCTTTGCAGATTCAATGAAAACAGCATTAGCAAACACCGTTTTTTCCTTGAGCAGTCTGATAACACTGGTTTCGTGGAATCTATAATAGGATACTTGGGAGCACATTGAAGCCTATGGTGACAAAGGAAATATCCTCTGATAAAAACCAAAAGGACGCTTTCTGAGTATCTGCTTTGGGATGTGTGAATTCATCTCACAGAGTTACACCATTCTTTTCATTGAGAAGTTTGATAACACTTTTTTCGTTTAATCTGCAATGGGATATTCGGGTACGCATTGAGGTATATGGAGAAAAAAGAAATATCCTCAGACAAAAACTAGAAAGAAGGTTTCTGAGAAACACCTTTTATTGTGTGAATTCATCTCACAGAATTACAGCTCTGTTTTCATGGAGCAGTTTGGTAGCACTGTTTTTGGGAAACCTGGGAAGGGATATTTTGATTTGCATTGAAGCCTAAGGTGACAAATGAAATATCCTCAGATAAAAACTAGAAAGAATCTTTCTGAGAAAGTTCTTTGTGACGTCTGAATTCATCTCACACAGTTAAATCTTTCTTTTTATTGAGCAATCTGCTAACACTCTTTTCGTGGAACCTGCAGAGAGATATTTGTTTTTTTTCCTGAGGATATTTCCTACGTCACCGTAGGCTTCAAAGTGCTCCCAAATATCACACTGCAGATTCGACAAAAACAGTGTTTTCAAACTGCTCAATGAAAACATCAATGTATCTCTGAGATGAATTCGCCCATGTCAAAGTAGTTTCTCAGAAAGCTTCTTTCCAGTTTTTATCTGAGTATATCTCCTTTTACATGATAGGCCTCCATGAGCTTCCATACATCACTTTGCAGATTCCACAAAAGGTGTTTACAAATTGCTCCATAAAAATAAAGGTGTAACTCTGTGAGATGAATTCACACATCACAAAGAATTTTCTCAGAAAGCTTCTTCCTTGTTTTTATCAGATGATATTACCTTTGTTACCATAGGCTTCAACAGGATCCAAAATATCCCTTCTCAGATTCCCCAAAAACAGTGCTACCAAACTGCTCCATAAAAAGAATGGTGTAACTATGTGAGGTAAATTCACACATCACACAGCTGTTTCTCAGAAAGCTTCTTTCTAGTTTTTATCTGAGGATATTTCCTTTTTCACCACAGTCCTCAATGCGCTCTGGAGTATCTCATCACAGATTCCATGAAAAAAGTGTTATCCATCTTTTCAATGAAAAGAACAATGTAATTCTGTGAGTTGCATTCCCACATCACAAAGAAGTTTCTCAGAAAGTTTCTTTCTACATTTTATCTGAGGACATTTCCTTTGTCACAATAGGCTTCAATGCAATCCAAATTATCCCTTCTCAGATTCCCCCAAAACAGTGCTACCCTTGAAAAGAATCACGTAACTGCTCCATGAAAAGAACCATGTAACGCTGTGAGTTGTATTCACAAATAACAAAGCAGTTTGTCATAAAGCCTCTTTCTTGTTTTTGTATGTTGATATTTCCTGTTTCACCATTTGCCCCAATGTGCTTGGAATATCCCTTTTCAGATTCCATTAAAGTAGTGTTAGCAACCTGCTCCATTAAAAGTATGGTGTAAATCTGTGAGATGAATTCAAACATCAGAAGGCAGTTTCTCAGAAAGATTATTTTTGGTTTTTTTCTGAGTATATTTCCTTTGCCATGATATGCTTCAATAACTGTTAGATATCCCTTCTCAGACACCACAAAAATAGTGATGCCAAAGTGCTCCCTCAACATAAACGTTTACTTCTATGAGGTGAATTCACACATCACAAGAGAGTTTTTCTGAAAGCTTCTTTATCGTTTTTATTGGAGGGTATTTCCTTTTTCACCATATTCCTCAATGTGTTCCCAAATATCCCATTGCAGATTAAACGAAAAAAGTGTTAGCAAACTTCTCAGTGAAAAGAACAGTGTTACTTGGTGTGATGAATTCACACATCTCAAAGCAGTTTTTCACAACTCACCTTTTGGTTTTAATCTGAGGATATTTCCTTTGTCATCTTAGGCTTCCATGTGGTCCAAAATATCCTTTCTGAGATTCCCCAAAAACAGGCTACTAAACTGCTCCATGAAAGGAATCGTGTAACTCCATGAGATGAATTCACACATCACAAAGTTGTTTCTCAGAAAGCCTCTTTCTAATTTTTATCTGGTGATATTTCCTTATTCATCATATTCCTCAATGTGCTCCAGAATACCTCATCCCAGATTCCACAAAAAAGGTGTTAGCAAACTTCTCAATGAAAAGAATGGTGTAACTTTGTGAGGTGTATTCACACATCACAAAGAAGTTTCTCAGAAAGTTACTTTCTAGATTTTATCTGAGGATAGTTCCTTTGTCACCACAGGCTTCAATGCGATCCAAAGTATGTCTTCTCAGATTCCCCAGGAGCAGTGCAACCAAACTGCCCCATGAAAAGAATCATGTAACTCTGTGAAATGAATTCAAAAATCACAAAGCAACATCTCAAAAAGCTTCTTTCTAGTTTTTTTCTGAGGATATTTCCTTTTTCATCATTTGCCTCTATGCACTCATGAATAGCCCTTTGCAGATTCCACAAAAAAAGTGTTAGCAAACTGCTCCATGGAAAGATGTGTAAATCTGTGAGATGAATTCTCACATCACAAAGCAGTTTCTCAGAAAGTTTCCTTTTGGTTTTACTCTGAGGATATTTAATTTGTCACAATAGGCTTCAATTCACTCCCAAGTATCTTATTGCAGATTCCACAAAAATAGTATTGTCAAACTGGTCTATGAAAACAACAGTGTAATTCTGTCAGATGAATTCACGGAAACCTTCTTTCTCAGAAAGCTTCTTTCTAGTTTTTATCTGAGGATATTTTCTGGGCCTCAATGTACTCCCAAATATCCCTTTGCAGATTCCACAAAAACAGTATTAGCAAACTCCTCCATGAAAAGAAAGGTGCAACTCTGTGAGATGAACTCACACATCACCAAAACCTGTCTCAGAAAACTTATTTCTAGTTTTTAACTGGGGATATTTCCTTTGTCACCATAGGCTTCAATGAAATCAAAAATATCCCTTCTCAGATTCCCCAAAGACAGTGCTACCAAATTGATCCATGAAAGGAATCGTGTAACACTGTGAGCTGAATTAACACATCAAAAAGCAGTTTCCCAATATGCTTCTTTCTAGATTTTATATGAGGATATTTCCTTTGTCATCATAAGCTTCCATACGCTCAGAAATATCCCATTGCAGAATCCAAGAAAACAGTGTTAGCAAACTGGTAAATGAACAGAACAGTGTAACTCTGTGAGATGAATTCACACATCAGAAAGAAGTTTCTCAGAAAGCTTATTTCCAGATTTTATCTGAGGATATTTCCTTATTCACCATTGACCTCAGAGTGCTCAGAAATATCCCACTGAAGATTGCACAAATACAGTGTTTGCAAACTGCTCCATGAAAAGAAAAGTGTAACTCTGTGAGGTGAATTCACACATCACATAGGACTTTCTCAGAATGTGCCTTTCTAGTTTTTATCTGAGGATATTTCCTTTGTCATCATAGGTTTCAATGTGATCCAAAATATCCCTTCTCAGATGCACCAAAAACAGTACTACAAAACTGCTCCATGAAAAGAATCATGTACATTTGTGAGATGAATTAGCACATCAGAATGCATCTTCTCAGAACATTTCTTTCCAGTTTTTATATGAAGACATTTACTTTGTTACCTTAAGCTTCAATGCACTCAGAAATATCAGATTGCAGATTCCAAGAAAACAGTGTAAACAAACTGCTCAAGGCAAAAAACAGTGTAACTCTGTGAGGTGAATTCACAAATCACAAATCAGTTTCTCTGAGAGCTTCTTTCTAGTTCTATCTGAGGATATTTCCTTTTTCACCATATTCCTCAATGCACTCCCAATTATCCCATTGCAGATTTAACAAAAAAAGTGTCAGCAAACTTCTCAATGGAAAGAACGGTGTTACTAGGTGAGATGAATTCGCACAACAAAAAGCAGTTTCACCAAAAGCTTCTTTTAGATTTTTATCTGAGGATATATCTTTTGTCAATATAGGCATCAATGCGCTTCTAAATACCCTATTGCAGATTCCACAAAAAGAGAGTTATCAAATTGTTCAATGAAAAGAACGGTGTAACTCTTTAAGATGAATTCACACATCACAAAGCTGTTTCTCAGAAAGCTTCCTTCAGGTTTTTACATGGGGATATTTACTTTTTCACTATAGACCTCAATGTGCTCTGGAATATCCCATTGCAAATTCCATGAAAACAGTGTTAGCAAACTGCTCCATGAAAAGAAAGTTGTAACTTTCTAAGATGAATTCACATATCACAAAGGATTTTTTCAGAAAGTTTCTTTCTAGTTTCCATCTGAGGGTATTTCCTTTTTCACCATAGGCCTCAATGCACTCCCAAATATCTCTTTGCAGGTTCCACAAAAAGAGTGTTAGCAGATTGCTCAATAAAAAGAAAGATTTAACTGTGTGAGATGAATTCAGACATCACAAAGAACTTTCTCAGAAAGATTCTTTCTAGTTTTTATCTGAGGATATTTCATTTGTCACCTTAGGCTTCAATGCAAATCAAAATATCCCTTCCCAGGTTTCCCAAAAACAGTGCTACCAAACTGCTCCATGAAAACAGAGCTGTAATTCTGTGAGATGAATTCACACAATAAAAGGTGTTTCTCAGAAACCTTCTTTCTAGTTTTTGTCTGAGGATATTTCTTTTTTCTCCATATACCTCAATGCGTACCCGAATATCCCATTGCAGATTAAACGAAAAAAGTGTTATCAAACTTCTCAATGAAAAGAATGGTGTAACTCTGTGAGATGAATTCACACATCCCAAAGCAGATACTCAGAAAGCGTCCTTTTGGTTTTTATCAGAGGATATTTCCTTTGTCACCATAGGCTTCAATGTGCTCCCAAGTATCCTATTATAGATTCCACGAAACCAGTGTTATCAGACTGCTCAAGGAAAAAACGGTGTAACTCTGTGAGATGAATTCATACATCACAAAGAATTTTCTCAGTAGGCTTCTTTCCAGTTTTTTTCTGAGGATATTTTATCAGTGTAGGCTTCAATATACTCCCAAATATCACTTTGCAGATTCGACGAAATCAGTTTTAGCAAACTGCTCCATGAAAAAAATGGTATTACTCTGTGAGAAGAAATCACACATCACAAAGAAGTTTCTAAGAAAGCTTCTTTCTCATTTTTATCTGAGAGTATTTCCTTTTTCAGCATAGGCCTGAATGTGCTCCCAAGTATCCGTTTGCAGATTCCAACGAGTACAGTGTTATCAAACTGCTGAAGAAAAAGAACAATGCACCTCTGTAAGATGAATTCACACATCACAAAGCAGGTTCTCAGAAAGCTTCTTTTTGGTTTTTCTATGAGGACATTTCCTTTGTCTCCATAGGCTGCAATACATTCCCAAACATCCTATTTCGGATTCCGTGAAAACAATGTTACCAAATTGCTACATGAAAAGAAAGGTGTAACTTTGTGAGATAAATTCATGCATCACAAGGAACTTTCTCAGAAAGTTTCTTTCTAGTTTTTATCTGAGAATATTTTCTTTATCATCTTTGGCATCAAAGTGATCTAAAATATCCTCTCTCAGATTCCACAAAAACAGTCCTAAAAAACTGACCCATGAAAAGCATCGTGCAATGCTGTGAGATGAATGAACATACCACAAAGTGGTATGTCAGAAAGCTCCTTTCTAGTTTTTATATGAGAATATTTTCATTGGCACCATAGGCTTCAATGCAGTCAAAAATATCACATAGCATATTCCAAGAAAAGAGTGTTAGCAAACTATTCAATGAAAAGAACAGTTTAGCTCTGTGAGATGAATTCACAAATCACTAAGCAGTTTCACAGAAGGCCTCTTTCTAATTTTAATCTGAGGATATTTTCTTTTCACCATAAACTTCAATGCAATTCAAAATATGCCTTCTAAGATTCCCCCAAAATAATGCTACCAAACAGCTCCATAAAAACAGTGGTGTAACTCTGAGAGATGAATTCACACATCACAAAGCTGTTTCTCAAAAAGCTTCTTTCTAGATTTATCAGAGGTTACATCCTTTTTGACCATATTCCTCAATGCGCTATGGAATATCCCATTGCAGGTTTCACGAAAAAAGCATTGGCAAGCTTCTCAATGAAAAGAAAGGTGTACCTCTGTAAGATGAATTCACATATCACAAAGAACTTTCTCAGAAAGCTTGTTTTTGGTTTTTATCTGAGGATAATTCCTTGGTCACCATAGGCTTCAATGTGCTCTCAAATACCCTATTGCAGATTCCATGAAAACAGAGTTAGCAAGCGGCTCAATGAACAAAATGGTGAGTCTCTGTACGTTGAATTCACATATCACAAAACAGTTACTCAGAAAACTTCTTTTTGGTTTTTCTATGAGGATATTTCCTTTGTCAGCATGGGCTTCAATGCGTTCCCAAATATCCTATTGCAGATTCCATGAAAACAGTGTTAGCAAACTGCTGAAAGAAAAGAATTGTGTAACTCTTTGAGGTGAATTCACACATCACAAAGAATTTTCGCAGAAACCTTCTTTGTAGTTTTTATGTGAGTATATTTCCTTTTTCACCATAGCCCTGAACTCGCTCCCAAATATCCCTTTGGAGATTACATGAAAATCGTGTTAAGAAACTGTTCCATGAAAAGAAAGCTGTTACTCTGTGAGATGAATGCACCCATCACAAAGAAGTTTATCAGAAAGCTGATTCTAGTTTCTATCTCAGGATATTTCCTTTGTCACCATAGACTTCAATGCACACCCAAATATCCTATTACAGATTCCCCAAAAAGGTGCTACTATACTGCTCCATGAAAAGAGTGGTGCAACTCTGTGAAATGAATTCACACATCACAAAGCTGTTTCTTAGTAAGCTTCTTAATAGTTTTTATCTGGGGATATTTCCTTTTTCACTATGCTCCTCTATGTATTCTCGTGTATTCCTTTGCAGATTCCATAAAAAAAGTGTTAGCAAACTTCACAATGAAAAGAATGGTGTAACTTTGTGAGATGAATTAACACAACACAAAGCTGTTTCACAGAAAAATTCTTTTTGGTTTCTATCAGAGGTTGTTTCCTTTGTCACCAGAGACTTCAATGCACTCCAAAATAACCTAGTGTAGATTCCACGAAAACAGTGTTATCAAACTTCTCAGTAAAAGGAATAGTGTAACTCTGTAAGATGGATTCACACATCACAATGCAGTTTCTCAGAAAGCTTCTTTCTAGTTTTTATCTGAGGATATTTCCTTTTTTACTATATGCCTCAAAGTGCTCCCAAATATACCTTTGCAGATTCCATGAAAACAGTGTTAGCAAACTTTTCAGTGAAAACAACACTGTAACACGGTTATATTAATTAACACATCACAAAGCAGTTTCTCAGAAATCTTCTTTCTAGTGTTTATCTGAGGATATTTCGTTTTTCACCATAGGCCTCAATGCACACCCAAATATCCCCTTGCAGATGACACGAAAACAGTGTTAGCAAACTACTCCATCAAAAAAAAGGTGTAACTCTATGAAATGAATTCACTCATCAGAAAGAACTTTGTCAAGAAACTTCTTTCTCGTTTTTAATCTGTGGATATTTCCTTTTCAGTATAGGCTTCAATGATATCCCAAATATCCCTTCTCAGACTCCCCAAAAACTGTTCTAACAAACTGATCCATTAAAGAATCGTGTAGCTCTGTGAGATGAATTCACAAATAACAAGGATGTTTCTCAGAAAGCTGCTTTATAGTTTTTGTCTGAGGATATTTCCTTTGTCACCATAACCTTAAATGAACTCCGAAATATAACTTTGCAGATTCCACGAAAACAGTGTTAGCAAACTGGTCAATGATAAGAACAGTGTAATTCGGTGAGATGAATTCACACATCACAAAGTAGTTTCTCAGAAAGATTCTTTCTAGTTTTTATGTAGGCATATTTCCTTTTACACTACATGCCTCAATGTGCTCCCCAATACCACTTTGCATGTCCATGAAAACAGTATTATCAAACTGTTCAGTGAAAAGAATAGTGTAACACAGTGAGATGAAGTCACACATTGCAAACAACACCATGAAAAGAAAGGTGTAGCTTTGTGAGATGAATTTACACATCATAACGCAGTTTCTCAGAAAGCTTCTTTCTAATTTTTATCTGAGGATATTTAGCTTTTCACCATAGGCCTCAACCTCATCCCAAATATACCTTTGCAGTTTCCACAGAAACAGTGTTAGCAAATGACTCCATGAAAAAAACGTGTAACACTGTGAGATGAATTCACACATCATAAAGAAGTTTCTCAGAAAGCTTCTTTAAGTTATTATCTGAGGGTATTTCCTTTGTTACCATAGGCTTCAATGTGATCCAAAATATCCCTTCTCAAATTCCCCAAAAACAATGCAACCAAACAGCTCCATGAAAAGAATCATGAAACTCTGTGAAATGAATTCACATATCAGCAGGCAGTTGCTCAGAAAGCTTCTTTCAAGTTTTTATCTGAGGATATTTCCTTTTTTACTATAGGCCATGATGTGCTGCCAAATATTCCTTTGCAGATTCCCCAAAAACAGTGTTAGCAAACTGCTCCATGGCAAATAAGTTGCCCTTTGATGACATGAATTCACACATCACAAGGAAGTTTCTAAGAAAGCTTCTTTCTAGTTTTTATATGAGGATATTTCCTTTGTCACCATAGGCTTCAATATAATTCAAGATATCTCCTGTCAGATTTCCAAAAAAGAATGCTACCCAACTTCTCCATTAAAAGAACAGTGTAACTCTGTTACATGAATTCACAAATCACAAAGCAGTTTTTGAGAATGATTCCTTCTAGTTTTTATCTGAAGATTTTTAGTTTTTCACTATAGGCTTCAATGTACTCCAAAATATATCATTGCAGATTCCAAGGAAACAGTGTTAGCAAATTGCTGAATGAAAATGACATTATAATTCTGTGAGATGAATTCACACATCACACAACACTTCACAGAAAGATTGTTTTTCGTTTTTATCTGAGGATATTTCCTTTGTCACCATAAGCTTCAATGCCTTCTCAAATGTCCTGATGCATATTCCACGAAAACAGTGTTATCAAACTGCTCAATGAAAAGAATGGAATAACTCTGTGAGATGAATTCACACATCAAAAAGAACTTTCTCAGAAAGATTCTTTCTACTTTTTATCTGAGAATATTTACTTTGTCACCACAGGCTACAATTCGATCAAAAGTATCCCTTCTCAGATATACCAAAAACAATGCTATCACACTGTTCCATGAAAATAGTCATGTAACTCTCTGTGATGAATTCACAAATTACAAAGCAGTTTCTAAGAAAGCTTCTTTCCAGTTTTTGTCTGAGGATATTTCCTTTGTCAACACAAGCTTCAATGTGCTCCAAAATATCCCATTGTAGATTCTAAGAATACAGGGTGAGCAAACTACTCAATGAAAAGAACAGTGTAATTCTGTGAGATGAGTTATCACACCACAAAGCAGTGTCTCAGAAAGCTTCTTTTTGGTTTTATCTGAGATTATTTCCTTTGTTGCTATAGGCTTCAATGCGCTCTGAAATATCTTGTTGCAGATTCCACGAAAACAGTGTTATCAAACTGCTCAATGAAAAGAAAGTTGTAAGTCTGTGAGATGAATTCACACATCACAAAGCAGCTTCTCAGAAAGCTTCTTTCTAGTTTTTATCTTAGGATATTTCTCTTTTCACTGTAGACATCAATGCACTCCCAAATGTACCTTTGCAGATTCCACGAAAACAGTGTTAGCAAAGTTCTCCAAGAATGGAAAGGTGTAACTCTGTGACATGAAAAAACACATCACAAAGAACTTTCTCAGAAAGCTTCTTTCTAGTTTTTATCTTAGGATATTTCTCTTTTCACTATAGATCTCAATGAGCTCCCAAATGTACCTTTGCAGATTCCACGAAAACAGTGTTAGCAAAGTTCTCCAAGAATGGAAAGGTGTAACTCCATGACATGAAAAAACGCATCACAAAGAACTTTCTCAGAAAGCTTCTTTCTAGTTTTTATCTTAGGATATTTCTCTTTTCACTGTAGACCTCAATGCGCTCCCAAATATACCTTTGCAGATTCCACGAAAACAGTGTTAGCAAACTTCTCCACGAATGGAAAGGTGTAACTCCGTGATATGAAAAAACGCATCACAAAGAGCCTTCTCAGAAAGCTCCTTTCTAGTTTTTATCTGAGTATATTTTCTTTGTCACCCTATGCTTCAATGTGATCCGAATCATCCCTTCTCAAACTCTCCAAAAACAGTGGTACCAAAATGATCCATGAAAAGAATCGTGTATCTCTATGAGATGAATTTACAAAACACAAAGTGGTTTCCCAAAAGCTTCTTTCTAGTTTTTATGTGAAGATATTTCCATTTTTCACCATATGCTTCAATGTGCTCTGAAATATCCCACTGAAGATTCCAAGAAAATGGTGATAGCAAACTGGTCAATGAAAAAAACAGTGTAACTCTGTGAGATGAATTCACACACAACAAAGAAGTTTCTCCAAAAGTTTCTTTCTGGTTTTTATCTGAGGATTTTTCCTTTTTCACTATAGGCCTCATTGCACTCCCAAATATCCCTTTGCAAATTCCCCCAAAACAGTGTTAGCAAATTGCTCCATGAGTAGAGAGGTTAAACTCTGTTAGATGAATTCACACATCACAAAGAACTTTCTCAGAAAGCTTCTTTCTAGTTTTTATCTAAGGATGTTTGCTTTTTCACCATTGGCTTCAATGTGATCCAAAATATCCTTCCTCAGATTCCCCAAAAACAATGCTACCAAAATGAACCATGGAAGGAATCGTGTTACTCTGTGAGATGTGTTAACAAATCACAAAGCAGTTTCTCAGAAAACTTCTTTATAGTTTTTATATGAGGATATTTCCTTCACCTCCATAAGCTTCAAAGTGCTCCAAAATATCAGATTGCATTTCAGTTTCCAAGAAAACAGTGTAAGCAAACTATTCAATGCAAATAACAGTGTAACTCTGTGAGATTAATTCACACATCACAAAGCAGTTTCTCAGAAAGCTTCTTTCCAGTTTTTATCTGAGATGATTTCCTCTTTCATCATAGGCTTAAGTGAGATCCAAAATATTCCTTCTCAGATTCCCCAAAAACAATGCTACCAAACTGCTCCATGGAAAGAATCGTGTATCTCTGTGAGATGAATTCACAAATCACAAAGCAATTTCTCAGAAAGCTTCTCTCTAGTTTTTGTCTGAGAATATTTTCTTTTTCACCTTTTGCCTCAATGCACTCACGAACATCACTTTGCAGATTCCAGGAAAATAGTGTTAGCAAAATGCTCCATGAAAGAAAGGTGTAAAAGTGTGAGATGAATTCACATATCACAAAGCAGTTTCTCACAAATCTTCCTTTTGGTTTATGTCTGAGGATATTTCCTTTGTCACCATAGTCTTCAATGCAGTATGAAATATCCTATTGCTGATTCCAGGAAAACAGTGTTATAAAACTTTGCAATGAAAAGAACAATGTAGTTCTGTAAGGTGACTGCAAACATCAAAAAACTGTTTCCCAGAAAGTTTCCTTCTAGTTTTTATCTAAGGATATTTCCTTTTCCACCATAGACCTCAATTCACTCTGGAATATCCCATTGCAGATTGCATGAAAACAGTGTTTGCAAGCTGCTCCATGAAAAGAAAGGTGTAACTCTGTGAGATAAACTCACACATCACAAAGAACTATCTCAGAAAAGTAATTTCTAGTTATTATCTGAGGCTATTTCCTTTGTCACCATAGGCTTCAATGTGATCCAAAATAACCCTTCTCAGATTCCCCCAAAACACTGCTACCAAACTAAACCATGAAAAGGATTGTGTAACTCTGTGAGAGGAATTAAACATCACAAAATATTTTCTCAGAAATCTTCCTTCTGGTTTTTATATGAAGATATTTCCTTTGTCACCATATGTTCCAATGCACTCTGAAATATCCCATTGCAGATTCCAAGAAAACAGTGTGAGCAAACTGGTCAATGAAAAGGACAGTGTAACTCCATGAGATGAATTCATACATTATAAATCAATTTCTCAGAAAGCATCTTTTTGGTTTTTATCTGAGGATATTTCCTTTGTCAACATAGGCTTCAATGCAATACCCAATATCCTATTGCAGATTCCACAAAAATAGTGTTATCAAAATGCTCAGTGAAAAGAATGGTGTATCTCTGTTAGTTGAGTTCAAATATCACAAAGAACTTTCTCAGAAAACTTCTTTCTAGTTTTTGTCTGAGGATATTTCCTTTTCACCATAGGATTCAATGCAATACCCAATATCCTATTGCAGATTCCACGAAAACAGTGTTAGCAAACAGCTCAGTGAAAACAACAATGTAACTCTGTGAGATGAATTCACACATCACAAAGCAGTTTCTCAGAAAGCTTCTTTCTAATTTTTATCTGAAGATATTTCCTTCTTCACCACAGACCTCAAGGCGTGGTGAGATATCCCTTTGTAGATTCCATGAAAGCAGTGTTAGTAAACTACTCAATGAAAAGAACAATGTAACTCTGTGAGATGAATTCAAACGTCACAAAGAACATTCTCAGAAAGCTTCTTTCTAGTTTTTATCTGTGGATATTTCCTTTGCCACCATAGGTTTCAATGCATTCCAAAATGTTCCTTCTTCTATTCCCCCAAAACGGTGCTACCCAACTGATCCATGAGAAGAATCGTTCAACACTGTGAGGTGAACTATCACATCACAAAGTGATTTCTCAGAAAGCTTATTTTTGGTGTTTATCTGAGGATATTTCCTTTGTGAACATAGGCTTCAATGCGCTGCCTGAAATCCCTTTTCAGATTCCATGAAAACAGTGTGAGCCAACTGCTCAATGAAAAGAACGGTGTAACACTATAAGATGAATTCACACATCACAAACCAGTTTCTCAGAAATATTCTTCCTATTTTTTTCATTATAGGTCTCAATGCGCTCCCAAATATCCCTATGCAGATTAAACGAAAACAGTGTTAGCAAACTGCTGCATGAAAAGAAAGGTGTACATTGGCAAGATGAATTCACATATCACAAAGATCTTTCTCAGAAGGCTTCTTTATAGTTTTTATCTGAGGTTATTTCCTTTGTCACATTAGACTTCAATGCAATCTAAAATATCCCTTCTCAGATTCCCCAAAAACGGTGCTACCAAACTGTTCCATGAAAAGAATGTTGTAACACTGTGAGATGAACTCAGACATCACAAACAGTTTCAGAAAGATTCTTTCTATTTTGAATCTGAGGATATGTCCTTTTTCAACCTAGGCCTCAATGCACTCACAAATATCTCCTTGCAGATTCCAGGGAAAGAGTGTTTGCAAACTGCTCCATGAAAACAAAGGTGTAACGCTGTGGGATGAATTAACACATCAGAAAGTGCTTTCTCAGAAGGTTCTTTCTGGTTTTTATCTGAGGTTATTTCTTCTGTCACCATAGGCTTCAATATGATACAAAATATCCCTTCTTGTATTCCCCAAAAACACTGCTATCAAAATGGTGATTGAAAAGGATCATGTAACACATTCAGGTGAATTAACACATCACAAAGTGGTGTCTCAGAAAGCTTCTTTCTAGTTTTTGTATGAGGATATTTCCTTTGTCACCATAAGCTTCAATGCGGTGCAAAGTATCCCATTGCAGATTCGAAGAAAAGAGTGTTCACAAACTGCTCAATGAAAAGAACAGTATAACTCTGTGAGATGAATTCACACATCACCAAACAGTTTCTCAGAAAACTTCTTTCTAGTCTTTCTATGAGGATATTTCCTTTTTTACCTTAGGCCTCAATGCGCTCCCAAATATCCCTTTGCAGAACCCAATTAAACAGTGTTAGCAAACTACTCTCTGAAAAGAAAGGTGTAACTCTTTGAGATGAACTAACACATCAGAAAGAGCTTTTTCAGAAACCTACGTTCTAGGTTTTAACTGAGGATATTTCCTTTGTCACCATAGGCTTCAATGGGATCCAAGATATTCCTTCTCAGATTACCCAAAAACAGTGCTACCAAACTGATCCATGAAAAGGATCGTGCAACCATGTTAGATGAATTAACACATCACAAATCTGTTTCTCAGAAAGTTTCTTTCTAGTTTTTAAAATGATGGTATTTCCTTTGCCATCAATAGCTTCAGTGTTCTACATAATACACCATTGAAGATTCCAAGAAAACAGTGTTAGCAAACTGCTCAATGAAAACACCAGTGTAACTCTGTGAGATGGATTCATTCATCACAAAGCAGTTTCTCAGAAAATATCTTTTTGGTTTTTGTCTGAGGATATTTTCTCTTTCATCATCATCTTCAATGCGCTCTCAAATATCCTATTGCAGATTCCATGAAAACAGTGTTAGCAAACTTCTCTATGAAAAGAACGGTGTATCTCTGTGATATGAATTCACACATCACTAAGGAGTTTCTCAGAAAGGTTTTTTCTAGTGTTTATCTGAGGACATTTTATTTTCCACTATAGTCCTCAATGTGCTCTCAAATATCCCATTTCAAATTCCATGAAAATAGTGTTAGCAAACTG
>NW_012117699.1:1051522-1056466 GCF_000951035.1 Colobus angolensis palliatus | reverse complement strand
CCTTTGTCAACTTATGTTTCAATGCGGTCTAGAATATCCCTTCTCAGATTCACCAAAAACAGTGCTACAAAACTACTCCATGAAAAGAATCATGTAACTGTGTGAGATGAATTAACATATCAGAGAGAGGTTTCTCAGAAAACTTCTTTCTAGTTTCTATATGAGGCAATATCCTTTGTCACCATAAGTTTCAATGCGCTCCAAAATATCACATTGCAGATTCCACGACAATAGTGCAAGCAAACTGCTCAATGAAAAGAACAGTGTAATTCTGTAAGCTGAATTCACACATCACAAAGCAGTTTCTCTGAAATCTTCTTTCTAGGTTTTAACTGAGGATATTTCCTTTTTTACCATTGGATTCAATGCACTCCCAAATATCCCTTTACAAAATCCATGAAAACAGTGTTGGCAAACTCCTCCATTTAAAGAATCCTGAAACTCTGTGAGATAAATTTCCGAATAACAAAGAAGTTTCTCAGAAAGCTTATTTCTCGTTTTTCTCTGAGGATATTTTCTTTGTTACCATAGGCTTCAATACAATCCAAAATATGCTTTCTCAGATTCCCCAAAACAATGCTACCAAACTGCTCCATGAACAGAATGGCGTAATTCAGTGAAATGAATTCACACATCACAAAGCTGTTTTTCAGGAAGTGTCTTTCTAATTTTTATCTGAGGATATTTCCTTTTTCATCATTTGCCTCAAGGTGCTAGCAAATATCCCATGGCAGATTCTACAAAAAAAGTATTAGCAAACTTGTCAATGAAAAGAACAGTGTAACTCTATGAGTTGGATTCACATATCACAAAGGGATTTCTTTGAAAGTTTCCTTCTAGGTTTTATCTGAGGATATTTCCTTTGTTACCATAGGCTTCAATGTGATACAAAATATCCCTTCTCAGATTCCCTAAAAACAGTGATACCAAACTGCTCCATAAAAAGAATCGTGTAACTCTGTGAGATGAATTCATAAATCACAAAGCAGTTTCTCAGAAAGGTTCTTTCTGGTTTTTATGTGAAGATATTTCCTTTTTCACCACTTGCTTCAAGGTGGTAGTGAATACCTCTTTGCAAATTCCATGAAAACAGTGTTAGCAAATGGCTCCATGAAAAGAAAGGTGTAAATTTGTGAGATGAATTCACAGATCACAAAGTGGGTTCTCAGCAACGTTATTTTTGGTTTATGTCTGAGTATTTTTCTTTGTCACCATAAGTCTCAATACACTCCGAAATATTCCATAGCAGATTCCAAGAAAACAGTGTTAGCAAACTGCTCAATGAAAGAATAGTGGGACATTTTTTTCCTACTTTTTAATTGAGGATATATCCTTTTTCACTATAGGCTTCAGTGCACTCCCAAATATCCCTTTGCAGATTTTATTAAAAGAGTGTTAGCAAGCTGCTCCATGAAAAGAAAGATGTAACGCTGTGAGATGAATTCACATATCACAATGCTGTTTCTCACAAACCTTCTTTCTAGTTTTATCTGAGGATATTACCATTTTCACCATATTCCTCAAGTCACTCTCGAATATCCCATTACAGAGTAATTGAAAAAATTGTTAGCAAACTTCCCAATGAAAGAACAGTGTAACTCTATGAGGTGAATTCATGCATCACTAAAGCTGTTTCACAGAAAGCTTCTTTTTGGCTTTATCTGAGGATACTTGTTTGTCTCCATAGACTTCAATGCACTCCCAAATATCCTACTGCACATTCCACAAAAACAGTGTTGTTAAATTTCTCATTGAAAAGAATGGTGTAACTTTGTGAGATGATTTCACACATCACAACGCAGTTTCTCAGAGAACTTCTTTCTAGCTTTTGTCTGAGGATATTTCCTTTATCACCATAGGCCTCAATGCACTCATGAATATTCCTTTGCAGATTCCAGGAAAACAGTGTTAGCAAACTCCTCCATTTAAAGAACCCTGCAACTCTGTGAAATAAATTCCCGCATAACAAAGAAGTTTCTCAGAAAGCTTATTTCTGGTTTTTCTCTGAGGATATTTCCTTTGTTACCCTAGGCTTCAATACAATCCAAAATATGCCTTCTCAGATTCCCCAAAACAATGCTACCAAACTGCTCCATGAATAGAATGGTGTAATTCAGTGAGATAAATTCACACATCACAAAGCTGTTTCTCAGAAAGCTTCTTTCTAATTTTTGTCTGAGGATATTTCCTTTGTCACCATAGGCTTCAATGAGCTCTCAAATATCCTATTGCAGATCCCATGAAAAGAGTGTTATCAAACAGCTCCATGAATAGAAAGGTGTAACTCTGTGAGATAATTTCACACATCAAAAAGAACTTTCTCAGAAAGCTTCTTTCTAGTTTTTATCTGAGATTATTTCCTTTGTCACCCAGGGTTCAATGCAGTCCAAAGTATCCTTTCTCAGATTCCCCAAAACAGTGCTACCAAACTGCTCCATTAAAAAGAATGGTGTAACTCTGTGACTATGAATTCACACGTCATGAAGTAGTTTCTTGGAAAGCTTCTTTCTAGTTTTTATCTGACGATATTTCCTGGGCCTCAATGCACTCCCAAATATCCCTTTGCAGATTCCATGAATACGGTATTAGCAAATTCCTCCATGAATAGAAAGGTGTAACTCTGTGAGATGAATTCACACATCACAAAAAATTTTCTCAGAAAACTTCTTTCTAGCTTTTATCTGAGGATATTTCCTTTGTCACCATAGGCTTCAAGGTGATCAAAACTATCCCTTCTCAGATTTCACAAAAACACTGCTACCAAGCTGATCCATGAAAAGAATGGTGTAACTCTGTGAGATGAATTAACACATCAAAAAGTGGTTTCTCAATATGCTTCTTTCTAGTTTTTATATGAGGATATTTTCTTAATCACCATAAGCTTCAATGCACTCCTAAGTATCCCATTGCAGATTCCAAGAAAACTGTGTTAGCACACTCTTCCATGAAAAGAACAGTGTAACTCTGTGAGATGAATTTACACATCAGAAAGAAGTTTCCGAGAAAGCTTCTTTCTCGTTTTTATGTGAGGATTTTTATTTTTCAACCATAGTTCTCAAAGCACTCACAAATATCCCTTTGCAGATTCCAAAAAAACTGTGTTAACAAACTGCTACACAAAAAGAAATGTGCAACTCTGTGAAATGAATTCACACACTGCAATGAACTGTCTCAGAAAGTTTCTTTCTAGTTTATATCTGCGAATATTTTCTTTCTCACCATTTGCCTCAATGTACTCATGAATATCCCTTTGCAGATTCCACGAAAATATTGTTAGCACACTGCTCCATAACAGAAATGTGTAAATCTGGGAGATGAATTGACACATTGCAAAGCAGTTTCTCGGAAAACTTCTTTTTGGTTTTTGTTGGAGGATATTTCCTTTGCCAGCATAGGCTTCAATGCTCTCCCAAATATGCTATTGCAGATTCCACGAAGAGTGCTATCAAACTGTTCAATGTAAACAACAGTGTAACTCTGTGAGATGAATTCACACATGATGAAGTAGTTTATAAGAAATCTTCTTTCTAGTTTTTAATTGAGGATATTTTCTTTGTCACCATAAGCTTCAATGTGACCCAAAATATCTCCTCTCAGATTCCCCAAAAAAGGTGATACCAAACTGTTACATGAAAAGAATGGTGTAACTCTGTCAGGTGAATTCACATGTCACAAAGATGTTTCTCAGAAAACTTCTTTCTAGTTTTTATCTGAGTATATTCCCCTTTTCCTGGTATTAATCAAAGCACTCCCAAATACACCATAGAAGATTAATCGAAAAAAGTGTTAGCAAACTTCTCAATGAAAGGAATGGTGTGCCTCTGTGAGATGAGTTCACACATCACAAAGCAGTTTCACAGAATGCTTCTTTTTGGACTTTTATCTGTGGATATTTCCTTTGTCACCATAGGCTTCAATGCATTCCCAAATATCCTATTGCAGAATGCACAAAAACTGTGTTGTCAAACTACTCAATAAAAAGAATGGTGAAACTCTGTAAGATGAATTGACACATCACAGAGCTGTTTTTCAGAAGGCTTCTTTCTAGTTTTTATCTGAGGAAAGTTCAGTTTTCACCATAGGCATCAAAGGGCTCCGGAATATCACATTGTACAATCCATGAAAACAGTGTTAGCAAACTACTCAATGAAAAGGTCAGTGTAACTCTGTGGGTTTAATTCACGCATCACAAAGTGGTTTCTTGGAAAAGTTATTTCTAGTTCTTGTCTGAGGATATTTCCTTTGTCAACACACGCTTCAGTGTGATCCAAAATATCCCTTCTCAGATTCCCCAGAAACACTGCTAAGAAACTGTTACATGAAGAGAATCATGAAATTCTGTGAGATGAATTAACACATCAGAAAGGGGTTTCTCAGAAAGCTTCATTCTAGTTTTTATATGAGGATATTTCCATTGTCACCATATGTCTCAAAGCACTCTCAAGTATCCCTTTGTAGATTCCAAGAAAACAGTGTTACCAAACTGTTCAATGAAAAGATCAGTGTAACTCTGAGAGATGAATCCACACATCACAAAGCAGTTTCTCAGGAAGTTTCTTTCTAGTTTATATCTGATTATATCTCCTTTGTCACCATAGGCTTCAATATGATCCAAACTATCCCTTCTCAGATTCTTCAAAAGAGGTGCTACCAAACAGGTCAATGAAAAGAATCATGTAACTCTTTGACATGAACTCACAAATCACAAAGCATTTTCTCGGAAAGCATCTTTTTGGTTTTTATCTGAGAATATGTCCTTTGTAACCATAAGCTTCAATGCCCTCCCAAATATCCTATAGCAGATTACACGAAAACAGTGTTGTCAAACTGCTCATTGAAAGGAATGTTATAATTCGGTGAGATGAATTCACACATCACAAAGCAGTTTCTCAGAAAGCTTCATTCTAGTTTTTATCTGAGGATATTTCCTTTGTCACTATAGGC
>NW_012117699.1:1041871-1051472 GCF_000951035.1 Colobus angolensis palliatus | reverse complement strand
TCATAAGCTTCAATGCCCTCCCGAATATTCTATAGCAGATTCCATGAAAACAGTGTTATCAAACTGCTCAATGAAAGGAATGGTGTAAATTGGTGAGATGAATTCACACATCACAAAGCAGTTTCTCAGAAAGCTTCATTCTAGTTTTTATCTGAGGATATTTCCTTTGTCACTATAGGCCTCAATGAGCTCTCAAATGTTCACCGCATATTCCATGAAAACAGTTTTGGAAAACTACTCCATGAAAAGAATGATGTAACTCTGTGAGATGAACTCAGACATCACAAACGCCTTTCTCAGAAAGCTTCTTTCTAGTTTTTAACTGAGAATATTTCCTTTGTCACCAGAGGCTTCAATGCAATACAAAATATACATTATCAGATTAACCGAAAACAGTGCTAACAAACTGCTCCATGAAAAGTATTGTGTAACTCTGTGAGATGAATTATCACTTCACAAAGCAGTTTCTCAGAAAGTTTATTTCTAGTTTTTATATGAGGATTTTCCTGTCACTATAAGCTTCAATGCACTCCCAAATATCCCATTGCAGATTCCGAGAAAACTGTTGCAAACTGCTCATTGAAAAGAACAGTGTAACTCTGAGATGAATTCATACATCAGAGGGACCTTTCTCAGAAAGCCTCTTTCTAGCTCCTCCCAGAGTATACTTCCTTTGTCATCATAGGCTTCAATGTGATTCAAAATATCCTTTCTCAGATTTGCCAAAAACAGTGCTACCATATTCATCCATGGAAAGAATCGTGTAATTCTGTGAGATGAATTAACACATCACAAAGCTGTTTCTCAGAAAGCTTCCTTCTAGTTTTTATCTGAGGATATTTCATTTATCACCATAGGCCTCAGAGCACTCCCAAATATCCCTTGGCAGGTTCCACAAAAACAGCGTTAGCAAACTGCTCCATGTAAAGTAAGGTGTAAATAATGAGATGAATTCACACATCATGAAGCAGTTTCTCAGAAAGCTTCTTTTGGTTTCTGTCTGAGGATATTTCCTTTGTCACCATAGGCTTCAATGCACTCCCAATTATCCTATTGCATATTCCACGAAAAAATGTTATCAAACTGCTCAATGAAAAGAGCGGTGTAACTCTGTAAGATGAAATCACACATCATAAAGCAATTTCACAGAAAGATTCCTTCTAGTTTTTATCTGAGGATAATTCCTTCTTCACCATAGGCCTCAGTGCATTCCCAAATATCCCATTGCATATTCCAGGAAAACTGTTAGCAAACTGCTCCATGAAAAGAAAGGTGTAACACTGTGAGGCAAATTCACATATAAGAAATAACTTTCTCAAAAAGCTTCTTTCTACTTATAATTTGAGGACATATCCTTTGTCATCATAGGCTTCAATGAGATCCACATACACCTTCTCAGATTGACCAAAGATAGTTCTAACAAGCTGCATCATGAAAAGAATCATGTAACTCTGTGAGAAGAAATTACACATCACCAAGCTGTCTCTAAGAAAAGTTCTTTCCAGTTTTTGTCTGAGGATACTTCCTTCTTCACCATATGCTTCAATGTGTTCCCAAATATCCCTTTACAGATTCCAGGAAAACAGTGTTAGCAAACTTCTCTGTGTTAAGAAAGGGTTAAATCGGCCACATGAATTCACACAACACAAGGAACTCTCTCAGAAAACTTCTTTCTACTTTTTTATCAGAGGGTAGTTACTTTGTTACCATAGGCGTCAATGCGATCCAAAATATCCCTTCTGAGATTACCCAAAAACACTGTCAACAAACTTCTCCACGAAGTGAACACTGTATCTCTGTGAGATGAGTTCACACATCACAAAGCAGTTTCTGACAAAGTTTCTTTCTAGTTTTTATTTGAGAATAATTCTTTTTTCACTATAGGCCTCAATGCGGTCCCAAATATCACTTTGCAGATTTCACAAAAGCAGTGTTAGCAATCTACTCCATGAAAACAAATGCATAACTCTGTGAGATGAATTCAGACATCAACAAAGCCTTTTGCAGAAAGTTTCTTTCTGGTTTTAATCTGAGGATAATTTCTAGTCACCTTAGGCTTCAATGCTATTCAAATGTCTCAGATTTCCCAAAACAGTGTTAAAATTGATCCATGAAAATAAATGCGTAACACTGGGAGATGAATTCAGACATCACCAAAGCCTTTTTCAGAAAGTTTCTTTCTGGTGTTTATCTGAGGATAATTTCTAGTCATCATAGGCTTCAATGCTATCTGAAATATCCTTACTCAGATTTCCCAAAAACAGTGCTAAAAATTGATCCATGAAAATAGTTTTGTAACTCTGGGAGATGAATTCACATCAAAAAGCAGTTTTCCAGAACGTGTCTTTCTAGTTTTAATCTGAGGATATTGCCTTTCTCACCATAGGCCTCAGTGAGCTCACAAATATCCCTTTGCACATTCCACAAAAACAGTGTTAGAAAACTGCTGCATGAAAAGAAATTTGTAACTCTGTGAGATGAATTCACACATCACAAAGAAGTTTCTCTGAAAGCTTTCTAGTTTTAATCTGAAGATTTTCCTTTGACACCGTAGACTTCAATGTGATCCAAAATATCCCTTCTCAGATTCCCCAAAAACAGTGCTACCAAATTGCTCCATGAAAAGAAAGGTGTAACTCTGTGAGATGATTTCAGAAATCACAAAGTAGTTCCTCAGAAAGCTTCTTTCTAGTTTTTGTCTCAGGATATTTCCTTTGTCACCATAAACTTCAATACACTCCAAAATATCTCATTGTAGATTCCAAGAAAACAGTGGTAGGTAACTGATCAATGAACAGAACAGTGTTACACCGTAAGATGAATTCACACATCACAAAGCAGTTTCTCAGAAAGCTTCTATTTGGTTTTTCTATGAGGATATTTCCTTTGTCACCATATTCTTCATTGCATTCCAAAATACCCTATTGTAGACTCCATGAAAACAGTGTTATCAAAAGACTCACAGAAAAGCCTGGCTTAGTTCTGTCAGATGAATTCAACAGTCATGAAGCAGTTTCTCAGAAAGCTTCTTTCTAGTTTTTATCTAACGATATTTCCTTTTTCAGTATAGGTCTCAATGTGCTCCTAAATATCCCTTTGCAGATTCCATGAAAACAGTGTTTGCAAACTGTACCATGAAAAGAAAGGTGTATCTCTGTGAGATGAATTCACACATGCCAAATAACTTTCTCAGAGAGCTTCTTTCTAATTTTTATCTGAGGATATTTTCTTAGTCACCATAGGCTTCATGGTGATCCAAAATATCCCTTCTCAGATTCCCGAAAAACAGTGCTACCAAACTGATTTATGAAAGGAATCATGTAACTCTGTGAGATACATTAACACATCATAAAGCAGTTTTTCAGAGGGCTTCTTTCTGGTTTTGATATGAGGATATTTCCATTGTCACCATAAGCTCCAAAACACTCTGAAATATGCCATTGTCAATTCCAGGAAAACAGTGTTAGCAAACTGCTCCATGAAAAGAACAGTATAACTCTATGCCTTAAATTGAAACGTCACAAAGCAGATTCTCAGAAAGTTTCTTTCAATTTTTTCTATGAGGATATTTCCTTTTTCACTATAGGCCTCATTGCGCTCTCAAATATCCCTTTGCAGTTTCCACGAAAAGAGTGTTAGCAAACTGCTCCATGAAAAGCAAGGTGTACCTCTTTGAGATGAACTCACTTTCTCAGAAAGCTTCTTTGTAGTTTTTATCTGAGGATATACCGTTTGTCACCATAGGCTTCAATGCGATCCATAATATCCTATTCCACATCTAAGAAAACAGTGTTATCGAACTGCTCAATGAAAAGAATGGTGTAGCACTGTGAGACGAATTCATACATCACAAAGCAGTTTCTCAGAAAGATTCTTTCTAGTTTTTATCTGAGGATATTTCCTTTTTTACCATACGCTTCAATGCGATCCAAAACATCCCATCTTAGATTCCGCATACACAGTGCTACCAAACTGATCCATGAAAATAATCATGTAAATCTGGGAGATGAATTAACATATCACAAAGCAGTTTCTCAGAAAGCTTCTTTCTAGTTTTTATATGATGATATTTCCTTTGTCAATCTAAGCTTCAATGTTCTCCAAAATATCCTTTTGCAAATTCTGAGGAAACAGTGTTAGGAAACTGCTCACTGAGAAGAACAGTTTAACCCTGTGAAACTATAGGCCTCAATATGCTCCTAAATATCACAAGGAAGTTTCTCAGAAAACTTCTTTTTAATTTTTATCTGACGATAATTCCTTTCTAACCATAGGCTTCAATGCAATCCAAAATATTCAATCACAGATTCCCCAAAAACAGTGCTCCATGAAAGGAATTGTGCAACTCTGTGATATGAATTCAGAATTCACAAAGCAGTTTCTCAGAAAGCTTCCTTCTAGTTTTTGTCTGAAGATATTTTCTTTGTCACCATAAGCTTCAATGCACTCCAAAATATCCCATTGCAGATTCCAAGAAAACACTGTGAACAGACTGCAAAATCCAAAGAAGAGCATAGCTCTGTTAGATGAGTTCACACATCACAAAGCAGTTTCTCAGAAATCTTCTTTCTAGTATTTATCTGATGATATTTCCCTTTTAACCATAGGCCTCAATGAGTTCCAAGGTAACCCTATGCAAATTCCATGAAACCAGTGTCAGCAAACTGCTCCATGAAAGAAAGGGGTAACACTGTGAGATGAATTCCCACATCACAAAGAAGTTTCTCAGAAAGCTTCTTTATAATTTTCATCTGAGGCTATTTCCATTGTCACCATAGGTTTCAAGGTGATCCAAAATATCTCTTCTCAGATTCCCCAAAGAAACTGCTAGCAAACTGCTCCATGAAAGGATTCGTGTAACTCTGTAAGATGAATTTGAAATCACCAAGCAGTTTTTCAGAAAGCTTTTTTCTAGTTTTTGTCTGAGGATATTTCCTTTCTCATCATAAGCTTCAATGCAGTCTAAAATAATCCCATTGCATATTCCAAGAAAACAGTGTTAGCAAACTGCTCATTGTAAAGAAGAGTGTAACTCTGTGAGATGAATTGACACAACACAATGAAGTTTCTCAGAAAACTTTTTTTGGGTTTTTATCTGAGGATATTTCCTTTTTCATTACAGGCTTCATTGCACTCCCAAATATCCTATTGCAGATTACACGAGAAAAGTGTTATCAAACTGCTCATTGAAAAGAATGGTGTAGCATTGTGAGATCAATACACATATCATGAAGTACTTTTTCAGAAAATTTATTTCTCGGTTTTGTCTGAGGCTATTTCTTTTATCACTATAGGCAAAATATCCATTTGCAGATTCCACCAAAACAGCGTTACCCGACTGCTCCATGAAAGAAAGGTGTAACTCTGTGAGATGAATTCAAACATCAAGAAGAATCTTTCTCAGAAAGATTCATTACAGTTTTTATCTGAGGATATTTCGTTTCTCACCAAAGGACTCAATCTGATAAAAAAAAATCCCTTCTCAGATTCCCTAAAACAGTGCTATCAATATGCTCCATGGAAAGAATCATATAACTCTGTGAGATGAATTCACAAATAACAAAGCAGTTTCTCAGAAAGTATCTTTCAAGTTTTTGTCTGAGGATATTTTCCTTTTCACAATAAGTTTCAGTGCATTCTCACTACAGGACACAATGCACTCCCTATTATCCTACTGCAGATTCCATGAAAAGAGTGTTATCAAACTGCTCAATGAAAAAAATGGTGTAACACCATTGCAGTTTTCAAGAAAATAGTGTTAGCAAACTGCTCAATGAAAAGAACAGTGTAAGTCTCTGACATGTATTCACACATCACAAAGAAGTTTCTCAGGAAGATTTTTTCTAGTTTTTGTCTGAGGAATTTTCTTTCTCACAATAAACTTCATTGTGCTCTGAACTATGCCATTGTGGATTCCAAGAAAACAGTTTTAACAAACTTCCCCATGAAAAGGACAGTGTAACTCTCTGTGTTGAATTCACATATCTTGAAGCAGTTTCTCAGAAAGCTTCTTTCCAGTTTTTCTATAAGGATATTTCCCTTTTTCACTATAGGCATCAATGCACTCCCAAATATCTTCTTGCAGATTCCATGAAAACAGTGCTATCAAACTGCTCAATGAACATAACGGTGTAGCTGTGTGAGATGAATTCACACATCACAAAGCAGTTTCTCAGAAAGCTTCTTTCTAGTTTTTATCTGAATATATATCTGTTTTCACTATAGGCCACAATGCATTCAAAAATATCCCTTTGTACATTCCACAAAAGCAGGGTTAGCAAACTGCTCCATGAAAAGAAAGGTGTAACTCTGAGAGATGAATTCAGCATTACAAAGAACTTTCTCAGAAATCTTCTTTCTAGTTTTTATCTGATGATATTTCCTTAGTCACCATAGGCTTCAGTGTGATCCAAAATATCCATTCTCAGATTCTCTAAAAGCAGTGCTACCAAACTGCTCCATGAAAAGAATAATGTAACACTTTGAGGTGAATTCACAAATCACAAAGCAGTTTCTCAGAATGTTTCTTTCTGGTTTTTGTCTGAGGATATTTCCTTTTTCACCATAGGCCTCAATACACTCGTGAATATCCCTTTGAACAACACGCGAAAACAGTGTTAGCAAAGTGCTCCATGAAAAGAAGGGTGTAACTCTGAGGTGAATTCTCTCTCCACAAAACAGCTTCTCAGAAAGCTGCTTTCTGGTTTTTGTCTGGGGATATTTCCTTTGTCACCATATTTTCTTTATTGCCATAGGCCTCAATGCACTCCCATATATCACTTTGCAGATTCCACAAAAACAGGGTTTGCAAACTGTTCCATAAAAAGAAAAGTGTAACTCTGTGAGATGAATTCACACATTATATAGCAGTTTCTCAGAAACCTTCCTTATAGTTTTTATATGAGTATCATTTTTTCTTTTTTATACTATAGGCCTCAATGCGCTCCCAAATATTCCTTTGCAGATTCCGAGAAAACAGTGTTAGCAAACTGCTCCATGAAAAGAAAGGTGCACCTCTGTGGGATGAATTCACACATCTCAAAGAATTTTGTCAGAAAGTTTCTTTCTCGTTCTTATCTGAGAATATTTTATTTGTCACCATATTCATCAAATCGATCCAAAATATCCCTCCTCAGATTCCCCAAAGCAGTGCTACCAAATTGATCCATGAAAAGAATCCTGTAACTCTGTGAGGTGAATTAACACATCATAAGACAGTTTCTCAGAAAGCTACTTTCTAGTTTTTATATAAGGATATTTCCTTTGTCACCCTATGTTTCAATGCACTCCAAAATATCAGATTGCAGATTCCAAGAAAAAAGTGTTAGCAAACTGCTCCATTAAAAGAAAGGGATAACTCTGTGAGATGAATTGACACTTCACAAAACAGTCTCTCAGAAAGCTTCTTTCTGGTTTTTGTCTGGGGATATTTTCTTTGTCACCATATTTTTTGAAGCACTCCCAAATATCCTGTTGCAGATTCCCTGAAAACAGTGTTATCAATCTTATCAATGAAAACAACAGTGTATCTCTGTGAGTTGAATTCACACATCCAAAAACTGCTTCTCAGAAAGATTCTTTCTAGATTTTATCTGAGGATATTTACATTTTGATCATAGGCCTCAATGCAATCTGGAATGTCCAATCGCAGATTTCATGAAAAAACGGTTAGCACACTTCTCAATGAAAAGAATGGTGTAGCTCGGTGAGGTTAATTCACACATCACAAAGCAGTTTCTCAGAAAGTTTTCTTCTAGATTTTATCTGAGGATATTTCCTTTGTCACCACAGGCTTCAATGCGATCCAAAATATTCCTTCTCAGATTCCCCAAAAACAGTGCTACCAAACTGCTCCATGAAAAGAATCCTGTAACTCTGTGAGGTGAATTCAAAAACCACAAAGAAGTTTCTCAGAAAACTTCTTTCTTCTTTTTGTCTGTGAATATGTCCTTTATCACCATTTGCCTCAATGCATTTGTGAATATCACTTTGCAGATTCCACAAAAATAGTATTAGCAAACCACTCCATGAAATTTAAGGTGTAAATCTGTGAGGTGAATTCACACACCATAAAGCAGTTTCTCAGAGAGCTTCTTTTTGTTTTTTGTCTGTAGATATTTCCTTTGTCACCATAGGCTTCAATGTGCTCCCAAATATCCCCTTGCAGATTATACAACAACAGTGTTATCAAACTGCTCAATGAAAAGAATTGTGTAACTCTGTGAGATGAATACACACATCATAAATCAGTATCTCAGAAAGCTTCTTTAAAGTTTTTATCTGAGTGTATTTGTTTTTTCCACTATAGGCTTCAATGTGCTCCCAAATATCCCTTTGCAGATTCCAAGAAAACAGTGTTAGCAAACTGGTCCATGCAAAGAAAGGTGTAACTCTGTGAGATGAATTCACACATCACAAAGAAGTTTGTCACAAAGTTTCTTTCTCGTTCCTATCTAGTTATCTGAGAATGTTTCATTTGTCACCATATTCTTCAATGCAATCCAAAATATTCCTTTTCAGATTCCCCAAAACAGTGCTATAAAACTGATTCATGAAAAGATCCTGTAACTCTGTGAGATGAATCAGCACATCACAAAACAATTTCTCAGAAAGTTTCTCTCTAGTTTTTATTTGAGGATATTTCCTTTGTCACCAAAGCTTCAATACACTCCTAAATATCAGATTCCATATGCCAAGAAAAGAGTGGTAGCAAACTGCTCAATTAAAATAACAGTGTAACTCTGTGAATTGAATTTATGCATCACGAAGCAGTTTCTCAGTAAGTTTCTTTTTGGTTTTTGTCTGAGGATACTTCCTTTTTTTTTGGTCAGCCTCAACCCGCTCCCAAATATCCTACTGCAGTTTCCATGGAAAGAGTGTTAGCAAAATGCTCCATGAAAAGAACGTTGTAACTCTGTGAGATGAATTCACACTTCACAAAAGAAATTCTATGAAAGTTTCTTTCGTTTTTTTGTCTGGGGATAATTCCTTTGTCACCATATTCTTCAAAGCACTCCCAAATATCCTATTGCATATTCCATGAAAACAGTGTTATCAATTTCATCAATGAAAACAACAGTGTATCTCTGCTAGTTGAATTCATATCCAAAAGTAATTTCTCCAAAATCTTCTTTCTAATTTTTATCTGAGGATATTACCTTTTCCACCATAGGCCTCAATGCTCTCCCATATACCACTTTGCAGATTCCATAAAAACACTGTTTGGAAACTGCTCCATGAAAAGAAAGGTGTAAATCTGTGAGGTGAGGAATTCTTTGTAGTTTTTATCTGTGGATATGTCCTTCTTTACTGTGGGCACCAATGCACTCCCAAGTGTCCCTTTGCAGTTTCCTCAAAAAGAGTGTAAGCAAAATGCTCAATGAAAACAACAGTGTAGGGGGTGGAGCAAGATGGCCAAATAGGAACAGCTCCAGTCTTCAACTCCCAGCATGAAGGACACAGAAGACTGGTGATTTCTGCATTTTCAACTGAGGTACTGGGGTCATCTCACTAGTGAGTGCCGGACAATCGGTGCTGGTCAGCTGTTGCAGCCTGACCAGAGAGAGCTGAAGCAGGGCGAGGCATCGCCTCACCTGGGAAG
>NW_012117699.1:1040216-1040554 GCF_000951035.1 Colobus angolensis palliatus | reverse complement strand
GGATTCACAGCTGAATTCTACCAGAGGTACAAGGAGGAGCTGGTACCATTCCTTCTGAAACTATTCCAATCAATAGAAAAAGAGGGAATCCTCCCTAACTCATTTTATGAGGCCAACATCATCCTGACACCAAAGCCTGGCAGAGACACAAGAAAAAAAGAGAATTTTAGACCAATATCCCTGATGAACATCGATGCAAAAATCCTCAATAAAATACTGGCACACCAGGTTCAGCAGCACATCAAAAAGCTTATCCACCCTGATCAAGTGGGCTTCATCCCTGGGATGCAAGGCTGGTTCAACATTCGCAAATCAATAAACGTAATCCAGCATATAAA
>NW_012117699.1:1025856-1034277 GCF_000951035.1 Colobus angolensis palliatus | reverse complement strand
TGATTCCCCAAAAGCAGTGCTACAAAACTACTCCATGAAAAGAATCATGTAATTCTGTGAGACAAATTCACACATTACAAAGAAGTTTCTCAGAAAGTTTCTTCTAATTTTTGTCTAAGGATATTTCCTTTGTCAACATAGTCTTCCATTCAATCCAAAATATCCATTCCCAGATTACCCCAAAACAGTGCTACCAAACTGCTTCATGAAAAATATCATATAAGTCTGTTAGATGAATTAACAAATCAGAAAGCAGTTTCTCAGAGAGCTTCTTTGTAGTTTTTGTCTGAGGATATTTGCTTGTCACCATTAACTTCAAAGCGCTCCAAAATATCCCATTGCAGATTAGAGGAATACAGTGTGAGCAATCTACTCAATGCAAAAAACAGTGTAACTCTGTGAGACGAATTCATACACCACAAATCCGTCTCTCAGAAAGCTTCTTTCTAATTTTTATCTGAGGATGTTCCCTTTTTCACCACAGGCTTCAATGTGCTCCCATATATCCCTTTGCAGATTCCATGAAAACAGTGTTAGCAAACTGTGATATGAGGAGAACTGTGTAACACTCTGAGATGAATTCACACTTCTCAAAGCAGTTTCTCAGAAAGCTGGTTTCTAGTTTTTATCTGAGGATACTTCTTTTTTCACTGTAGCACACAATGTGCTCCAAAATATCCCTTTGCAGATTCCACAATAACAGTGTTAGCAAACTCCTCCATGACAGGAAAGCTGTACTTCAGTAAGATGAATTCACACATCACAAAGAACTTTCTCAGAAACCTTCTTTCTAATTTTTACCTGAGGATGTGATTCAAAATATCCCTTCTCAAATACCACAAAAACAGTGCTACCAAACTGATCCTTGAAAAGAATCGTGTAACTCTATGAGAAGAATTCACTATTCACAAAGCACTTTTCCAGAAAGCTTCTTTCTACTTTTTCTATGAGGATATTTTGTTTGTCATGACAAGCTTCATTGCACTCTGAAATATTCCTTGGCAGATTATAAGAAGAAAGTGTTAGCAAATTGCTCAATGAAAACAACAGTGTAACTCGGTGAGATGAATTCACACTGTTGTCATGGAATCTACATAGGGATATTTGGGAGTGCATTGAGGGCTATGGTGAGAAAGTAAATATTCCCTGGTGTAATTCTGTAAGATGAATTCACACATCACAAAGCAGTTTCTCAGAAAGCTTCTTTTTGGTTTTTATCTAAAGTTATATCCTTTGTCACCATTGGCTTCAATGCTCTAAAAAATATCCTATGGCAGATTCCACAAAATCAGTGTTATCAAAATATTCAATGAAAAGATCAATGTAACTCTGTGAGATGAATTCACACATTACAAAACAGTTTCTCAGAAAGTTGATTTCTAGTATTTATCTGATGATACATCTTTTTTCACTATGGGCCTCAATGTACTCCCAAACATGGCTTTGCAGGTTCCACGAAGAGTATTAGCAAACTGCTCCATGAAAAGCAAAGTTTAACTCAGTGAGATGAATTCACACATTGCAAAGAACTTTCTCAGAATGCTTCTTTCTAATTTTTATCTGAGGATACTTCCATTGTCACCATGTTCCTCAATGCGATCCACAGTATCTTTTCTCAGACTTTCCAAATGCAGTGCTAACAGACTGATCAATGAAATGAATTGTGTAACGCTGTGTGGTTAATTAGCACGTCTCAGAGTGGTTAGTCAGATAGATTCTTTGTAGCTTTTATATGAGGATTTATTTTTGTCACCATAGGCTTCAAAGTGATCCAAAATATCCCTTCTCATATTCCTCAGAAAGAGTACAACAAAGCTGCTCCATGAAAAGAATTGTGTAACTTTGTGAGATGAATTCACAAATCACAAAGCAGTTTCTAAGATAGAGTCTTTCTAGTTTTTGTCTCAAGATATTTTCTTTGTCACCCTAAACTTAAATTCACTCCAAATTATCCCATTGTGGATTCTGAAAAAACAGCTAGCAAACTACTCAATGAAAAGAATAGTGTAACTTTGTGAGATGAAATCACACATCACAAAGCAGTTTTTCAGAAAGCTTCTTTCTGGTTTTTCTATGAGGATATTTAATTTGTTACCATTGGCTTCAATGTGCTCTCAAATATCCCTTTGCAGATTCCACAAAACTAGTGTTAGCAAACTCAAAGCGGTTTCTCAGATAGATTCTTTGTAGTTTTTATATGAGGCTATTTCCTTTGTCACCATAGGCTTCAAAGTGATTCAAAATATCCCTTCTCAGATTCCTCAGAAAGAGTGCAACAAAACTGATCCATGAAAAGAATCATGTAACTCTGTGAAATGAATTCACAAATCACAAAGCAGTTTCTAAGATAGCGTCTTTCTAGTTTTTGTCTCAGGATATTTTCTTAGTCACCTTAAACTTCAACACACTCCAAATTATCCCACTGCGAATTCTAAGAAAACAGAGCTAGCAAACTACTCAATGAAAAGAATAGTGCAAATTCGTGAGATGAAATCACACATCACAAAGCAGTTTTTCAGAAAGCTTCTTTCTGGTTTTTCTATGAGGATATTTAATTTGTTGCCATTGGCTTCAACATACTCTCAAATATCCCTTTGCAGATTCCACAAAACCAGTGTTAGCAAACTGCTCTATGAAAAGAAAGTTGTAACTGTATGAGATGAATTCACACATCACAAAGAACTTTCTCAGAAAGTTTCTTTCTAGTTTTTATCTGAGGATATTTCCTTTGCCACCTTAGGCTTCAATGCGATCCAAAATCCTCTTCAGAGATTCCCCAAGAACATTCCTACCAGACTGATCCATGAAAAATAATCATGTAACTCTGTGAGGTGAATTAACACATTGCAATGCGATATCTCAGAATGCTTCTTTGTAGTTTTTCTATGAGGATATTTTCTTCATCACCAAAAGCTTCACTGGGCTCTGAAATATCCCATTGCAGATTCCAAGAAAACAGTGTTAGCAAACTGCTCAGGGAAAAGAGCTGTGTAACTCTGTAAGGTGAATTCTCGTTTCACAAAGTAGTTTCTCAGAAAGCTTCTTTCTGATTTTTATCTGATGATGTTTCCTTTTTTACCATAGGCCTCAATGGGCTCCCAAATATCCCTTTGCAGATTCCATGAAAACACTGTTAACAAACTGCTCAATGAAAAGTACAGTGTAGCACTGTGAATGAATTCACACATCACTAAGAACTTTGTCAGAAAGTTCCTTTCTAGTTTTATCTGAGGATACTTCCTTTGTCACCATAGGCTTCCATACGATCCAATATATATCTTTTCAGATTGCCCAAAAACAGCACTAGAAAAGACAGGTGTAAATCTGTGAGATGAATTCATATGTCACATAGTAATTTCTCAGAAAGCTTCTTTTTGCTTTTTGTCTGAGGATATTTCCTTTCTCACCATAGGCTTCAATGCGCTCCCAAACGTCTTATTGCAGATTCCATGAAAAAAAGTGTTATCAACCTGCGCATTAAAAAGAATGGTGTAAATCTGTAAGATGGATTCACACATCACAAAGCAGCTTCTCAGACAGTTGTTTTCTAGTTTTTATCTGACTATATTTTCTTTTCCACTATAGGTCTCACTGCGGTCACAAATGTCCCTGTGCAGATTTCACGAATATAAATTCACACATCACAAGGAATTTTCTTAGAAAGCTTCTATCTAGTTTTTATCTGAGGATATTTCCTTTGTCTCCATAGGCTTTGATGTGATCCCAAATATCCCCTCTCAAATTCCCCCAAAACAGTGCTACCATACTGCTCCTTGAAAAGAATCATGTAACTGTGTGAGGTGAATTAACTCATCACAAAGCAGTCTCTCAGAAAGATCTCTCTAGTTCTTATTTGCGGATATTTCCTTTGTCACCACAGTTTCAATGCACTATGAAATATCCCATTGTAGATTCCAAGAAAAGAGTCTTAGGAAACTGCTGAATGAAAGGAACAATGTAACATTGTGAGGTGAATTCCCACATCAAAATGTGGTTTCTCACAAAGCTTCTTCTTGGTTATTCTATGACAGTATTTCCTGTGTCTCCATAGTCTTCAATGCACTCAGAAATATCCCATTTCAGATTCCATGAAAACAGTGTTAGCAAACTGCTCCTTGAAAAGAACAGTGTAACTCTGTGAGATTAGTTGACACATCACAAAGCAGTTTCTCAGAAAGCTTCTTTCTAGTTTTTCTCTGAAGATATTTCCTTTTTCACTACAGAACTCGTGACACTCACAAATATCCCTTTGCAGATTCCATGAAAGCAGTGTCAGCAAACTCCTCCATGAAAAGAAATTTGTAACTCTGTGAGATGAATTCACGCATCAAAAAGAACTTTGTCAGAAACCTTTCTATTTTTTCCTGAGGATATTTCCTTTGTCACCGTAGGCTTCTATGCAATCCAAAATATCCTTTCTCAGATTCCCCAGAAACAGTGCTAGCAGATTGATCCATGAAAAGAATCTTGTCACACTGTGAGATTAATTAACATATCTCAAAGTAGTTTCTCAGAAAGCTTCCTTCTAGTTTTTATACGAGGATATTTCCTTTGTCACCATAAATTTCAAAGCGATCCAAAATATAGCTTCTCAGATTCCCCAAAAACAGGGCTACCAAACTACTCCATAAAAATTATCATGTACCTCTGTGAGATGAATTCACAAATTACAAAGCAGTTTCTCAGAAAGCTTCAAGCTAGTTTTAACCTGAGGATATTTCTTTTTTACTATGGACCACGATGGGCTCCCAAATACCCCTTTGTCGATTCCACAAAACCAGTGTTAGCAAACTATTCCATGAAAAGGAAGGTGTAACTCTGGCAGATGAATTCACACATCACAAAGAACTTTCTCAGAAACTTTCTTTCTAGTTTTTATCTGAGGATATTCCCTATGTCACCATTCGTTTCAATATGATCCAAAATATCCTTTCTCAGATTCCCCAAAAACAATGCTAAGAAACTGATCCTTGAAAAAGATAGTGTAACTCTGTGTGATGAATTCACCCATAACAAAGGTATTTCTTAGAAAGCTACCTTCTAGTTTTTATCTTAGGATGTTTCCTTTTTCATCTTCAGCTTCCATGCACTCCCAAATATCCCTTTTTAGACACCACAAAAACAGTGATGCCAAACTGCTCTCTCAACAGAAAGCTTTACCTCTAGGAGATGGATGCACATATCACAATGGAGCTATCAGAAACTTTCACTCCAGTTTTTACCTGAAGATATTTCCTTTTTCAACCTTGGCCTCTATCCTCTCCTGAATATCCCTTTGCATATTTCACAAAAGCAGTATTACAAAACTACTTAATGAAAAAGATGATTGAACTCTGTGAGATGAATTCACCCATCACAAAACAGTCTCTCAGAAAGTTTCTTTCTAGTTTTTATCTGAGGATAATTTCTTTCCCACCATAGGCTTCTCTGTGCTCTAAATATGCCTTTGTAGATTCCACAAAAACAGGCTTACCAAACTGCTCAATAAAAAGAATGTTTCAACTCTGGGAGATGAATTCACCCATCACAAATAAATTTCTCAGAAAGCTCCTTTCTAGTTTTTATACGTGCATGTTTTCTTTTCCACCAATAGACTCAATGTGCTCCCAAATATCCCTACTGAGACACCACAGAACAGTGATGTCAAACTGCTCAATCAAAAAAACGGTTTATCTCTTTGAGGTAAATACAAACATCACAAAACACCTTCTCAAAAACATTCTGTGCAGTTTTTAACTGAAGATACTTCCTTTTTCACCATAGGCCTCTATGATTTCCCAAAACTCCCTTTTCAGATTCCCAAAAAACAGTGTAACCAAACTGCTGAATGAAAACAAAGGGGCAACTCTGTCAGATGAATTCACACATCACAAAGCAGTTTCTCATAAAACTTCTTTCTAGTTTTTATTTGAAGATATGTTCCTTGTCACCATAGGCATCAATGCGATCCAAAATATCCCTCCTCAGATTCCCCAAAATCAGTGCTACCAAGATGCTCCATGAAAAGAATCATGTAACTCTGTGAGATGAATTCACTAATCTCAAAGGAGTTTCTCAGAAACCTTCTTTCTAGTTTTTATTTGAGGATACTTCCTTTGTCACACTAAGCTTCAATGCACTCCAAAATATCGCATTGCAGATTCCAAAAAAACAGTGTTAGCAAACTGCTCAATGAAAAGAACAGTGTAACTGTGTGAGAAAAATTCACACATCACAAAGCAGTTTCTCCAAAGGCTTATTTTTGGTTTTTATCTGAAGGTATTTCCTTTGTCACCACAGGCTTCAATGCACTCCCAAATATCCTATTGAAGATCCCTTGAAAGCAGTGTCATCAAAATGCACAATGAAAACACCAGTGTACCTTTGTGAGATGAATTCACAAATCCAAAAGCAGTTTCTCAGAAAGCTTCTTTCTAGTTTAAATATGAGAATGTCTCCTTTTTCACCATAGGCTTCAACGTGCTCCCAAATAACTTCTCTCAGATACCACAAAAACAGTGATGCCAAACTTCTCAATCAGCAAAAAGTTATACTCTGAGATGAATATAGACATCACACAACCATTTCTCGAGAAGCTTCTCCAAAGTTTTAATATGAAGTTATTTTCTTTTTCACCATATTCCTCTAGGAGCTCCAGAATATCCCTATGAAGATTCCATAAAAACAGTGTTACCAAACTGCTCAAAGAAAAGAAAGGTGTAACTTTCTCTGATAAATTCATCCACCACAAAGAAATTTCTCTGAAAGCTCCTTTCTAGTTTTTTTTCTGTGCATGTTTACTTTTTCACCATCAACCACAATGCATTCTTAAATATCCCTTCTCAGACACCACAAATACAGTGATGACAAATTGCTCAATAAACAAAATGGCTTATTTGTATGAGGTGAATACACACATCACAAAACAGTTATTCAAAAACCTTCTCTCCAGTTTTGATCTGAAGATATTTCCTTTTTCACCATAGACCTCTATGAGCTATGAAAAATCCCTTTGCAGGTTCCCCAAAAACAGTGTTACCAAACTGCTCAATGAAAAGAAAGGTGTAACTCTGAATGATGCATTCACCTATCACAAAGCAGTTTCTCAGAAAGCTTCTTTCTAGTTTTTATATGAGGATATTTCCTTTGTCACCATAAGCTTCAATGCACTCTGAAATATCAGATTGTAGATTACAAGAAAACAGTGTAAACCAACTGCTCAATGAAAAAAACAGTGTAACGCTGTGAGATGAATTTGCACTTCACAAAGCAGTTTCTCAGAAAGCTTCTTTCTTGTTTTAATCTGAGGATAATTCCTTTTTCACTATGGGCCTCAAAGTGCTCCCAAATATCCCTTTGCAGATTCCACAAAAACAGGGTTAGGGAAACGTTCCATGAAAAGAAAAGTGTTAACTCTGTGAGATGAATTCACATGTCACAAAAACTTTTCCAGAAAGCTTCTTTCTAGTTTTTATCGGAGGATATTTCTGTGTCACCATAGGCTTCAATGCAATCCAAAATTTCCCTTCTCAGATTCCCCAAAAACAGTGCTACCAAACTGCTCCATGAAAGAATCATGTAACTCTGTGAGATGAATTCACAAATCACAAAGCAGTTTTTCAGAAACCTTCTTTGTAGTTTTTGTCTGAGGTTATTTCCTTTGCACCGTGGGCTTCAAGGCATTCACGAATATCACTTTGGAGATTCCACGAAAGCAGTGTTAGGAAGCTGCTCCATGAATATAAACGTGTATATCTGTGAGATGAACTCACATATCACAAAGCAGTTTATGAGAAAGCTTCTTTCTCATTTTTGTCTGAGGATATTTCCTTTGTCACCATAGGCTTCAATACACTCCCAAATATCCTATTGCAGATTCCACGAAAACAGTGTTATCAAACTGCTCGATGGAAACTCCTGTGTATCTCTGCAAGGTGAATTCACACATCCAAAATTAGTTTCTCAGAAAGCTTCTTTCTAGTTTTTATCTGAGGATATTTCCTTTTTCACTGCATTCCTCAATATGCTCCTGAATATGCCGTTGAAGAATGAATGACAAAAGTGTTAGCAAACTTCTCAATGATAAGAACAGTGTTTCTCAGTGAGGTGAATTCACACATCACAAAGCAGTTTCACAGAAAGCTTCTTTTTGGTTTTTATCTGAGGATATTTCCTTTGTCACCATAGTCTTCAATGCTCTCGCAAATATACTATTGCAGGTTCCATGAAAGAAGTGTTATCAAACTGTTGCATGAAAAGAAAGGTGTAACTCTGTGAGATGATTTCACATATCAAGAAGGACTTTCCCAGAATTCTTCTTTCTAGTTTTTATCTGAGGATAATTCCTTTGCCACCTTAAGCTTCAATGCAATCAAAAATATCCCATCTCAGATTCCCCAAAAACAGTGCTACCAAACTGATACATGAAAAAAATCGTGTACC
>NW_012117699.1:1011817-1025806 GCF_000951035.1 Colobus angolensis palliatus | reverse complement strand
CCCCAAAAACAGTGCTACCAAACTGATACATGAAAAAAATCGTGTACCTCTGTGAGATGAATTAAAACATCCAAAAGTGGTTTCTCAACATGCTTCTTTCTAGTTTTTATATGAGGATATTTCCTTTGTCACCATATGCTTCAATTCACTTAGAAATATCCCATTTCAGAATCTTAGAAAAGAGTGTTAGCAAACTGGTAAATGAAAAGAACAGTGTATCTCTGTGAGATGAATTCACACATTTAAAAGCAGTTTCTCAGAAAACTTAATTCTAGTTTTTGTCTTAGGATACTTTCTTATTCACCATAGGCCTCAGAGCACTCAGAAATATCCCTTTGCAGATTCCACGAAAACAGTGTTAGCAAACTGCTCAGTGAAAAGAATGATGTTACTCAGTGAGATGAATTCACACATCACAAAGCAGTTTCACCGAAAGCTACTTTTTGGTTTTTATCTGGAGATACTTCCTTTGTCAATATAAGCTTCAATGCGTTCCTAAATACCTTATTGCAGATTCCATTAACACAATGTTATCAAGTTTCTCAATGAAAATAATGGCGTATTTCTGAAAGATGAATTCACAAATCCCAAAGCTGTTTCCCAGAAAGTTTCCTTCTAGTTTTTACATAAGAATATTTACCTTTTCAGTATAGGCCTCAATGCACTCCAGAATATCCCATTGCAGATTCCATGAAAACAGTGTTAGCAAACTGCTCCATGAAAAGAAAGGTGTAGCTTTCTGAAATGAATTCACACATCACAAACAACTTCCTAAGAAAGCTTCTTTCTAGTTTTTATATGAGGATATTTCCTTTGTCACTGTAGGCTTCAATGCAATTCAAAATATCTGTTCTCAGATTCTCCAAAAACAGTGCCACCAAACTGATCTATGAAAAGAATCATGTAACTCTTTGAAATGAATTCACACATCACAAAGCAGTTTCTCAGAAAGCTTCTATTTTTTATATTAGGATTTTCCTTTTCCAGCTTAGAATTCAATGCACTCCCAAGTATCACTTCCCAGACACCACAAAAACAGTGATGCCACAGTGTTCCCTCAACAGTAACGTTTAGCTCTATGAGATGAATGCATACATCACAAAGGAGTTTTTCCTAAATCTTATCTCCTGTTTTTCCCTGAAGAATTTTTTTTTCACCATTGGCCTCTATGTGTTCCAAATATTCCTCTGCAGATTTCTCTAAAACAGTACTACCAAACAGTACATTGAAAAGAAAGATTTATCTCTGTGAGGTGTATTCACCCATAACGAAGTAATTTATCAGAAAGCTTCTTTCCAGTTTTTATCTGAGGATATTTTCTTTTCCACCATGGCTTCAATGTGCTCCCAAATATCCCTTCTCAGACACGACAAAAACAGTGATGCCAAACTGCTCCCTCAACAGAAACATTTAGCTCTATGAGATGAATGCACACATCACAAAGGAGTTTCTCAGAAAGCTTCTCTCCAGTTTTTACCTGAAGATATTTTCTTTTTCACCATTGGACTCTATGCGCTCCTGAGTATCCCTTCGCAGATTCCACAAAAATAGTAGACCAAACTGCTCACTGAAAAGAAAGGTTTAGCTCTATGTGATGAATTCACCCATCACAAAGCTGTTTCTCAGAAACCTTCATTCTAGTTTAAATCTGAGGATATTTCCTTTTTCACCATAGGCTTCAATGTGCTCCCAAATAACTCCTCACAGATACGATAAAAACAGTGAGGATGAACTGCTTAATTAACAAAAGGTTAAACTCTATGAGATGAATACACACATCACAGAACCGTTTCTTGAAGAGCTTCTCTCCAGTTTTCATCTGATATTATTTCCTTTCTCACTATAGGCCTCTAGGAGCTCCTGAATATCCCTTTGCAGGTTCCATAAAAACAGTGCTACCAAACTGCTCAAAGAAAATAAAACGTCTAATTCTGTGTGATGAATTCACATATCTCAAATATTTCTCAGAAAGCTTCTTTCTAGTTTTTATCCCTGGATATTTCCTTTTCCACCATCAGCTTCCATGTGCTCCCAATTATGTCTTGTCAGACAGCACAAAAACAGTGATGCCAAACTGCTCTCTCAACAGAAAGTTTTACCTCTATGAGATGAATGCACACATCTCAAAGGAGTTATCAGAAACTCTCTTTCCTGTTTTACCTGAAGATATTTCCTTTTTCAACATTGGCCTCTATCTGCTCCCAAATATCCCTTGTATATTCCACAAAAACATTGTTAACAAACTGCTCATTGAAAAGAAAGATTTAACTCTGTGAGATGAATTCGCCCATCAGAAAACAGTCTCTCAGAGAACTTCTTTCTAGTTTTGATCTCAGGGTATTTTCTTTTTCACCATAGGCTTCCCTGCATTCCGAATATCCCTTTGTACATACCACAAAAACAGGGTTACTAAACTGCTCAATGAAAAGAATAGTTTACCTCTGGGAGATGAATTCACCCATCACAAAGAAATTTCTCAGAAAGCTCCTTTCTAGTATTTATCTGTGCATATTCACTTTTCCACTATCAGTCTCAATACGCTCCCAAATATCGCTTCTCAGACACCACACAGTGATGAAAAACTGCTCAATCAACAAAATGGTTTATCTCCATGAGGTGAGTATGAGGTGAATACACATATCACAGAAACGTTTTCTCAAAAACCTTCTCTCCAGTTTATATCTGAAGATATTTCCTTTTTCACCATCCTCCTCTACGAGCTCCAGAAAATCCCTTTGCAGATTCCCCAAAAAGAGTGCTACCAAACTGTTCAATGAAAAGAAAGGTGTAACTCTGTAAGGTGATTTAAGTTGTCACAAAGCAGTTTGTAACAAAGCTTTCTTCTGGTTTTTAACTGAGGATATATGCTTTTTCACCATAGGCCTCAAAGCACTCACAAATATCCTTTTGCAGATTCCATGAAAACAGTGTTTGCAAACTGCTCTATGAAAAGAAAAGTGTAATTCCATGAGATGAATTCACACATCACAAACAACTTCCTCAGAAAGCTTCTTTCTAGTTTTTATCTGAGGATATTTCCTTTGTCACCAAAAGTTTCCATGCGATCCAAAATATCCCTTCTCAGATGCACCAAAAAGAGTGCTACCAAACTGATCCATGAAAGCAATTGTGTAACTTTGTGAGATGAATTAATATATCAGAAAGCGGCTTCTCAGAAAGCGTCTTTCTAGTTTATATATGAGGATATTTACTCTGTCACCGTAAGCTTCAATGTTTTCAGAAATATCAGATTTCAGATTTCAAGAAAACAGTGTAAGCAAACTGCTCAATGCAAAGAGCAGTTTATCTCTGGGAGATGAATTCACACATCACAAAGCAGTGTCTCAGAAAGCTTCCTTCTAGTTTCTATCTGAGGATATTTCCTTTTTCACCATATTCCTCAATGCATTCCTGAATATCCAATTACAGATCAAACGAAAAAATTGTTTAGCAAACTTCTCAATGAAAAGAATGGTCTTACTCGGTGAGACGAATTCACACATCACAAATCAGTTTCACAGAAAGCTTATTTTTAGCTTTGATCTGAGTGTATTTCCTAAGTCACCATAGACTTCAAAGTGCTCCCAAATACCCTGTTGCAGATACAATGAAAACAGTGTTAACAAGCTGCTAAATGAAAAGAGCAGTGTAAGTCTGTAAGATTAATTCACACATCACAAAGCTGTTTCTCAGAAAGTTTCCTTCTGGTTTTTACATGAGAATATTTACTTTTTCACTATCAGCCTCAATGCCTTCCAAAATATCCCATTGCAGATTCCATGAAAACAGTGTTAGCAATCTATTCCTCGAAAAGAAAGGGGTAACATTCTGAGATGAGTTCACACATCACAAAGAACTTTCTCAGAAAGTTTCCTTCTTGTTTTCATCTGAGAATATTTATTTGTCACCATAGCCTTAAATGCAATTCAAAATATGAATTATCAGATTCCCTAAAAAACACCACTACCAAACTGATCCATGAAGAGGATCGTGTAACTCTATGAGATGAATTAACACATCACAAAGCCGTTTTTCAGAAACATTCTTCTGAGTTTTTATAAGAGGATGTTTCCTATGCCACCAAAAGGTTCAATGTGCTCCAAAATATCCCATTGTGGATTCCAGGAAAACAGTGTTAGTAAACTGCTCAATGAAAATTACAGTGTAATACTGTGAGTTGAATTCACACATCATAAAGCACTTTCTCAGAAAGATTCTTTCTATTTTTATCTGAGAATATTTTCTTTTTCACTATAGGCCTCAATGTGCTTCTTTTTGTTTTTTGTCTGAGGATATTTCCTTTGTCACCCTAGGCTTCAGTTCGATTGAAAATATCCTTTCTCAGATTACCCAACAGAAAGGTCTACCAAGCTGCTCCATGAAAATAATGGTGTAACTCTCTGAGATGAATACACACATCACAAAGCTGTTTCTCAGAAAGCTCATTTTTAGTTTTTATCTGAGGATATTTCCTTTTTCACCATATTCTTCATTGCACTCTGAAATATCACATCACACATTCCATGAAAAAAGTGACAGCAAACTTTGCAATGAAAAGAATGGTGTAACTCTGTGAGATGAATTTACATATCACAAAGAAGTTTCTCAGAAAGTCTCTTTCTAGATTTTATCTCTGAATATATCCTTTGTCACCATAGGCTTCAATGCAATCCAAAATATCCCTTCACAGATTCCTCAAAAACAGTGCTAACAAACTGCTGCATGAAAAGAATGGTGTAACTCTGTGAGATGAATTCACAAATCACAAAGCAATTTCTCAGTAATCTTCTTTCTAGTTTTTGCCTGAGGATATTTCCTTTTTCACCATTTGCCTCAATGTGCTCAAGAATATCCCATTGTAGATTCCAGAAAATAGTGTTAGCAAACTGCTATATGAAAAGAAAGGTGTAAATCTGTGAGATGAACCCACACATCACAAAGCAGTTTCACAGAAAGCTTCTTTTTGGTTTTTATCTGAGGATATTTCCTTTGTCGCCAGAGGTTGCAATGTGCTCAAAAATATCCTATTGCAGATTCCACAAAAACAGTGTTATCAGAATACTGACATCACAAAGTTGCTTCTCAGAAAGCTTCTTTCTAGTTTTTATCTGAGGATATTTCCTTTTTCACTGTAGGCCTCAAGGTGCTCTGAAATATCCCATTGCAGATTCCATGAAAACAGTGTTAGCAAACTGCTCCATGAAAAGAAAGGTGTATCTCCATGAAACGTATTAACACATCAGAAAATAACATTCTCAGAAAGATTCTTTCTTGCTTTACCTGAGGGTATTTCCTTTGTCACCATAGGCTTCAATGTGATCTAAAATATTCCTTCTCAGATTCTACAAAAACACTGCTACCCAACTGATCCGAGAAAAGGATCATGTAACACTGTGTGATGAATTAACACATCATGAAATGGTTTCTCAGAAAGCTTCTATCTAGCTTTTATATGAGGATATTGCATTTGTCACCATAAGCTTCAAAGCACTATGAAATATACCATTGTAGATCCCAAGAAAACAGTGTTAGCAAACTGCTCAATGAAAAGAACAGTGTAACTCTGTGAGATGTATTCACACATCACAAAGCAGTTTCTCAGAAAGCTGCTTTCTAATTTTTATCTGAGGATATTTCCTTTTTCAACATAGGTCTCAAGGCACTCCCAAATATCCCTTTGCAGATTCCAGGAAAATAGTGTTAGCAAACTTTTCCATGAAAAAAAAGGTGAAAATCTGTGAGATGAATTCCCATATCACAAAGCATTTTCTCAGAAAGTTTCACTTTGTGTTTTGTCTGAGGTTATTAAATTTGTCACCGTAGGCTTCAATGTGCTCCCAAATATCCTGTTGCAGATTCCACAAAAACAGTGTAATGAAACTACTCAAAGAAAAAAACAGTATCACTCTGTGAAATGAATTCACACGTCATGAATCACTTTCTCAGAACTTTCTCCGAAAGCTTCTTTCTAGTTTTTATCTGATGGTATATCCTTTGAAACCATAGGCCTCAATGTGCTCCCAAATATCCCATTGCAGATTCCAGGAAAACAGTGTTAACAAACTGTGCAATGGAAAGAAAGGTGTAACTCTGTGATACGAATTCACATATCACAAAGAACTTTCTCAGAAAGCTTCTTTCTGGTTTTTATCTGTGGATATTTCCTTTGTCACCATAAGTTTCAATGCGATCTGAAATATCCCTTCTCATATTTCCCCAAAACAGTGTTGACAAAATGTTCCATGATAAAAATGGTGTAACACTGTGAGATGAATTCACATATCACAATGCAGATTCGCACAAAACTTCTTTATAGTTTTTATCTGAGGATATTTCGTTTTTCACCATATTCCTCAATACGCTCTCCAATAACCCATTGCAGAAGAAGTGAAAAAAGTGTCAGCAAAATTTTCAGTGAAAAAAAAGGTGTAACTCTGTGAGGTGAATGCACACATCACAAAGCAATTACACAGAAGGCTTCGGTCTGGTTTTTATCTGAGGATATTTCCTTTGTCACCATAGGCTTCAAAGCAATCCAAAATATCCCTTCTAAGACTCCCCAAAATAAATGCTACCAAACTGGTCCATGAAAAGGATCCCGTAACTCTGTGAGATGAAATACCACATCACAAAGCAGTTTCTCAGAAGGCTTATTTCTAATTTTTATATGAGGATATTTGTTTTTTCACTATAGGCCTAATGTGCTCTGGAAATTCCATTGCAGACAACATGAAAAGAGTGATAGCAAAGTGCTCCATGAAAAGAGATGTGTAACTCTGTGAGATGAATTCACACATCACAAAGAAGTTTCTCAGAAAGATTTTATATGGTTTTTGTGTGAGGATATTTCCTGTTTCACCATTTGCCTCAATTTGCTCACAAATATCCCTTTGCAGATTCCATGAAAATAGTGTTGGCAAATTGCTCCATGGAAAGAAACGTGTATCTCTGTGTGGTGAATTCCCATATCATGATGCAGTTTCTCAGAAAACTTCTTTCTTGTTTACATCTGCGGATATTTCCTTTTTCACCATAGCCTTCAATGAGCTCCCAAATATAACTTTGCAGAATCCACGAAAACAGTTTCAGCACACTGCTACAAGAAGGGAAAGGTGACTCTTTTTGTGATGAATTCACACATCAGAAAGCAATTTCTCAGAAAGCTTCTTTCTAGTTTTTATCTGAGGATATTTCCGTTTTCACCATGGGCCTCAATGCGCTCCCAAATATCACTTTGCAGATTCCATGACAACAGTGTTAGAAAACCGCTTCATGAAGACAAAGTTGTAACTCGGTGAGATGAATTCACATATAACAAAGAAGTTTCTCAGAAAGCTACTTTCTGGTTTTTATTTGAGGGTATTTCCTTTATCACCATCAGCTTCATTGCGCTAAGAAATATCCCAATGCAGATTTCAAGACAAGAGTGTTAACAAACGGATCTATGAAAAGGAAAGTGTAACTCTGTGAGTTGCATTCACATGTCATAATGCAGTTTCTCAGAACGCTTCTTTCCAGTTTTTATCTGAGGATATTTCCTTTTTCACCATAGCCCTCAATGAGCTCCCAAATATCACTTTGCAGAATCCAAGAAAACAGTTTTAGCACACTGCTACAAGAAGGGAAAGGTGAATCTCTGTGTGATGAATCACATATCAGAAGGCAATTTCTCAGAAAGCTTCTTTCTAGTTTTTACCAGAGGATAGTTCCGTTTTCGCCATGGGCCTCAATGCGTTCCCGAATATCACTTTGTAGATTACACGACAACAGTGTTAGCAAACTGCTTCATGAAGACAAAGTTGTAACTCAGTGAAGCAAATTCACATGTCACAAATAAGTTTCTCACAAAGCTACTTTCTAGTTTTTATTTGAGCATATTTCCTTTGTCACCGTCAGCTTCATTGCGCTAACAACTATCCCAATGCAGATTTCAAGACAAGACAGTTAACAAACGGATCAATGAAAACGAAAGTGTAACTCTGAGAGTTGCATTCACATGTCAAAATGCAGTTTCTCAGAACCTTTCTTTCCAGTTTTTATCTGAGGATATTTCCTTTTTCACAATATCCCTCAATGAGCTCCAAAATATCACTTTGCAGAATCCACAACAACAGTGTTTGCAAACTGTTACAAGAATGGAAAAGTGAATCTCTGTGTTATGAATTCACACCTCAGGAAGCAACTTCTGAGAAAGCTTCTTTCTAGTTATTACCTGAGGATATTTCCATTTTCACCATAGGACTCAATACGCTCCTAAATATCACTTTGCAGATTCCACGAAAACACTGTTAGCAAACTGCTTCATGAAGACTAAGTTGATACTCTATGAGATGAATTCATATGTCACAAATAAGTTTGTCACAAAGCTTCTTTCACTTTTTCAATTGATGATATTTCCTGTAACAGCATAGGCCTCAATGCGATCCAAGGTAGCCCTTCTCAGGTTCCTCAAAGACAGTGTTAATCGATTGCTTCATGAAACGTAAGTGTAACTCTGTGAGGTGAATTGACACATCACAAAGAAGTTTCTAAGAAAGCTTCTTTCTAGATTTTGTCTGAGGATATTTCCTTTGTCACCATAAGCCTCATTGCGCTCAGAAGTATCCAATGGCAGATATCAAGAACACTGTGTTAGCAAACTGATCTCTTAAGAGAAAAGTGTAACTCTGTGAGTTGCATTCACTCATCATAATGTAGTTTCTCAGAATGCTTCTTTCCAGTTTTTATCTGAGGATATTTCCTTTTTCACCATAGCCCTCAATGAGCTCCCAAATATCACTTTGCAGATTCCACAAGAACAGTGTTAGCAAGCTGCTTCAAGAAGGGAAAGGTGAGTCTCTTTGTGATGAATTCACACATCAGAAAGCAACTTCTGAGAAAGCTTCTTTTGAGTTTTTATCTGAGGATTTTTCTGTTTTCACCATAGGCCTCAATGTGCTCCCAAATATCACTTTGCAGATTCCACGAAAACACTGTTAGCAAACTGCTACAAGAAGGGAAAGGTGAACCTCTTTGTGGTGAATTCACACATCAGGAATCAATTTCTCAGAAAGCTTCTTTCTACTTTTTATCTGAGGATATTTCCGTTTTCACCATGGGCCTCAATGCGTTCCCAAATATCACTTTGCAGATTCCACGACAACAGTGTTAGCAAACTGCTTTGTGAAGACAAAGTTGTAACTCAGTGAGATGAATTCACATATCACAAAGAAGTTTCTCCAAAAGATACTTTCTAGTTTTTATTTGAGGATATTTCCTTTGTCTCCATCAGCTTCATTGTGCTAAGAAATATCCCAATGCAGATTTCAAGAAAAGATTGTTAGCAAACGGATCAATGAAAAGGAAAGTGTAACTCTGTGAGTTGTATTCACAGGACACAATGCAGTTTCTTAGAACGCTTCCTTCCGGTTTTTGTCTGAGGATATTTCCTTTTTCACCATAACCCTCACTGGGCTCCCTAATATCACTTTGAAAATTCCACAAGAACAGTCTTAGCTAATGGCTTCATGAGGAGAAAGGTGTAACTCTGTGAGATGAATTCACAGATCACAACGAAGTTTCTCAGAAAGCTTCTTTCTCATTTTTAATGGAGGATATTTCCTTTGCCCCTGCTGTATTCAAAGGGATCTGAAATATCAGTTCTCAGATTCCACAAAAACAGGCCTAGCCAACGGCTCCACAAAATACAAAAGTAACTCAGTGAGTTGAATTCACACATCACAAAGCAGTTTCTCAGAAAGCTTCTTTCTTGTTTGAGCTGAGGTTATTTGTGGTCTCGGAGCACCACAATATGTCTTATTGCAGTTTCTGCGAAAACACTGTTAGCAAGCTTGTGAATGAAAACAATCATCTAACACTGTGAGCTGAATTCACCCACAACAAAGAACTTTCTGAGAAGGCTTCTCTGCAGATTTGTCTGAAGATATTTCATTATTCCCCATGGGATTCAACGATATCCAAGACATCACTTCTGAGCTTCCACAAAGTCAGTGCCAGCAGACTCCTCCATGAAAGCGTGGTGTAACACTTTGAAATGAATTCACACATCACAAAGCACTTTCTCAGAAAGCTTCATTCCGATTTTTCTCGGAGGATATTTCCTTTTTCACCATAGCCCTCAATGAGCTCCCAAATATCACTTTGCAGAATCCAAGGAAACAGTTTTAGCACACTGCTACAAGAAGGGAAAGGTGAATCTCTGTGCGATGAATTCACATATCAGAAGGCAATTTCTCAAAAAGCTTATTTCTACTTTTTACCTGAGGATATTTCCGTTTTCATCATAGGCCTCAATGCACTCCCAAATATCACTTTGCAGATTCCACAACAACAGTGTTAGCAAACTGCTAAACTGCTTCGTGAAGACAAAGTTGTAACTCGGTAAGATGAATTCACATGTCACAAAGAAGTTTCTCAGAAAGCTACTTTCTAGTTTTTATTTGAGGATATTTCCTTTGTCACCCTCAACTTCATTGCATTAAGAAAGATCCCAATGCAGATTTTAAGACTAGAGTGTTAGCAAACGGATCCATGAAAAGGAAAGTGTAACTCTGTGAGTTGCATTCACATTCACAATGTAGTTTCTCAGAACGCTTCTTTCCAGTTTTTATCTGAGGATATTTCCTTTTTCCATAGACCTCAATGAGCTCCCAAATATCACTTGGCAGAATCCACGGCAACAGTGTTAGCAAACTGCTACAAGAAGGGAAAAGTGAATCTCTGTGTTATGAATTCACACATCAGAAAACAACTTCTGAGGAAGGTCTTTCTAGTTATTATCTGAGGATATTTCCATTTTCACCATAGGTCTCAATGCACTCCCAAATATCACTTTTCAGATTCCACGAAAACACTGTTAGTAAACTGCTTCATGAAGACTAAGTTGTTACTCTGTGAGATGAATTCACATATCACAAAGAAGTTTGTCACAAAGCTTCTTTCACATTTTTAATTGAGGATATTTCTTGTAACAGTGTAGGCCTCAATGCGTTCCAAGGTAGCCATTCTCAGGTTCCTCAAAGACAGTGTTAATCGACTGCTCCATGAAAGGTAAGTGTAACTCTGTGAGATGAATTCACACATCACAAAGAAGTTTTTAAGAAAGCTTCTTTCTAGTTTTTGTCTAAGGATATTTCTTTTGTCACCATAAGCCTCATTGCACTCAGAAGTATTCAATTGCAGATTTCAAGAAAACAGTGTTAGCAAACTGATACCTGAAGAGAAAAGTGTAACTCTGTGAGTTGCATTCACACATCATAATGCAGTTTCTCAGAACGCTTTCTTCCAGTTTTTATCTGAGAATATTTCCTTTTTCACCGTAGTCCACAATGAGCTCCCAAATATCACTTTGCAGATTTCACGACAACAGTGTTAGCAAACTGCTACAAGAAGAAAAAGGTGAATCTCTTTGTGATGAATTCACACATCACAAAGCAATTTCTCGGAAGATATTTCCTTTTTCACCATAGCCTTCAAGGAGCTCGATCTATGAGACGAATACTCACATCGCAAAGCAGTTGCGACCAGTTTTTGTCTGAGGATATTTCCTTTTTCACCGTAGCCCTCCCTATACTCCCCAATGTCTCTTGGCAGCTCTTTCTCCAAAAGGGATTCCGGAATCCTCTAGGAGAAGAAAGGTACATTTCTGTGAGTGGAAAGCACACTTCACAAAGCAGCCCCTCAGAAAGCTTCTTCCAGTTTCTGTCTGAAGTCGTTTCCTTTCTCACCGTAAGCCTCAAAGCACTCCTGAATATCCCTTCGCAGAATAAACAGCAACAGTGTTATGATACTGCTCAATGAAAAGAGAAGATTAACCGTGTGAGCGGAAATCACGTGACACAGAGCAGTTTCACAGAAAGGTTCCTTCTGGTTTCTCTCTGAGGTTATTTCTTTTTCAGGATATTCTAAAGAGCATTTCCAAAAGTCCTTTCTCAGTTTCCACAGAAACAGAGATTTCAAACTGCTCAATCCAAAGAATGATTTAACTCTCTGAGATGAATGCAAACATCATAAAAGAGTTGCACAGAAAGCTTCTCTCCAATTTTCGATGGAAGACATTCCCTTGCTCAACACAGGCCTCCAGGTGCCACTTATTATTTCTTCACAGAATCCTCAAAGACCTACTTTCAAACTGGAAAATGTAGAGTAAGCTTTAACCCTGTGAAGAAAATGGACATGTCAGAGAGCAGTTTCTTCGAGTGCTTCTTTCTGTTTTTTATTGGACGACATTTCCCTTTTAGCCATAGTCTTCAATGTGCTCTGAATATCACTCTTTTTTTTTTACAGGAACAGTGTTCAAAATGTGCCTCATGATAAGAAAGTTATAACTTCCTGAGTGGAATGCACTCGTCACCAAGCAGCTTGTCAGAAAGCATCTCTCCAGTTTTTATCTGACTATATTTCCTATTTCAGCATAGGCCTGAAGGTGATCCCAAATATCCTTTCACGGATCCATCCACGAGGGAGTTTCCAAGCTGTGTAATGTAAAGAAAGGTTCAGCTATGTGAGATCAATAAACATAGCAAAAAGCAGATTCACAGAAAGCTTCTTTCCGGTTTTTCTCTGAAGATATTTCCTTTTTCACCATAGTCCAGAATGTGCTCCCGAAGATCCCTTCCTGGATCTGTCCATGACAGTTTCCAAGCTGCATAATGTAAAGAAAGCTTTATCTATGTGAGATGATTACACATATCACAGAGTAGTTTCCTAGAAAGCTTCTTTCCAGATTTTGTCTGAGGCTATTTCCCTTTTCACCATCGGGATCAACATGCTCCCAAATATCCCTTGGTACCTGTTTCTCCAAAAGGGTTTCCCAGACACAGTATGAGATGAGAGGTATAAAACTGTGAATGGAATGCACATGTCACAAAGTAGTTCCTCAGAAGCCTCTCTCCAGTTTCAGTGTGAAAATATTTCCGTTTTCAATGTAAGCCTCAAAGTCCTCCCTAATACTCCATCACATGCTAAACATACACAGGACGAAAAACAGCTCAATGAAAAGAGAGGCTTATCTGAGTGAGAGGAATTAAGACCACACCGAGCAGTTTCAGAGAAAGCTTCCTTCTGGATTTTACCTGAGGATATTTCTTTCTCCATATTCCAAGGGTCATTCCCAAATGTCCTTCCTCAAATGCCAAAAAAACAGTGATTTCAAGCTGCTCAATCTAAAGAATGGTTTAACTCTAGGAGACAAATACACACATCACAAAGCAGTTGCTCAGAATGTTTCTCTGCAGGTTTCATTGGAGGATGTTTCCTCACTCACCACAAGCCTCCAGGGCTCACTAAATATCCCTTCACAGATTCTTCAAATACAGAGTTTGGAAACTGGGCAACATATTGTAAGCATTAACTCTGTGAAGTGAATGCACATATCAGAGAACAGATTTTTGGAACGCTTCTTCCTCGATTTTATTTCAGTATATTTCACTACTTGCAATAGTCCTTAAGGCGTTCCGAAATATCACCTTTTCAGTTTCACAGGAACAGGGTCCAAACACTGCCTTGTGAGAAAAGAGGTATAACTCCCTGAGTGAAATGCATATATCACAAAGTTGTTTCTCAGAAAGCTTCTATCCAGTTTTTATCTGAAGATATCTCCTTTTTCACCGCAGGCCAGAATGTGCTCTCGAACGTCCCTTCATGGATCTGTGCATGACGGAGTTTCCAAACTGCATAATATAATTAAAGTTTTAACTATGCAAGACAAATAAATATATCTAACACATAGCAGTTTCACAGAAATCTTCTTTCCAGTTTTTGTCTGAGGATATTTCCTTTTTCACCATATTCGTCGCTATACTCCCAAATATCTCTTGGTAGCTTTTTCTCCAAAATGGATTCCGGAATCATCTAGGAGCAGAAAGGTATATAACTGCGAGTGAAATGCACACGTCACAAAGCAGCTCCTCAGAAAGCTTCTCTCCAGTTTCCATCAGAAGACATTTCCTTTCTCACCTTAAGCCTCAAAGCCCTCCAGAATATTCCTTC
>NW_012117699.1:1011122-1011452 GCF_000951035.1 Colobus angolensis palliatus | reverse complement strand
GACATTCAAACTGGGAAATGTAGAGTAACCCTGTGAAAAGACTGGACATGTCAGAGAGCAGTTACTTCGAGTGCTTCTTTCTGTTCTTTTTTTTGGACAACATTTCACTTTTTGCTGTAGTCTACAATGTGCTCCTAATATTACTCTTTTTGTTTTACAGGAACAGTGTTCAAACTGTGCATTACAAGAAGAAAGTTATAACTCCCTGAGTGGAATGCACACATCACCAAGCAGTTTCTCAGAAAGCTTCTCTTCAGTTTTTATCTGACTATATTTTCTATTTCACCGTAGGCCCGAATGTGATCCCAAATTTCCCTTCACTGATCCAAC
>NW_012117699.1:1007890-1010282 GCF_000951035.1 Colobus angolensis palliatus | reverse complement strand
ACGAGGGAGTTTCCAAGCTGCATAATGTATAGAAAAATGCATCTACGTGAGATGAATAAACATAGCAAAAAGTAGATTCAAAGAAAGATTCTTTCCAGTTTTTATCTGAAGATATTTTCTTTTTCACCATAGTCCTGAATGTGCTCCCGAAGGTCCCTTCGTGGATCCGTCCATGACAGTTTCCAAGCTGTGCAATGAAAAGTAAGCTTTATCTATGTGAGATGATTACACATATCACAGAGTAGTTTCCCAGAAAGCTTCTTTGCAGTTTTTGTCTGAGGCTATTTCCCTTTTCACCATCATCATCAACAGGCTCCCGAATATCACTTGGTCGCTGTTTCTCCAAAAGGGTTTTCCGACGCTGTATGAGAAGAGAGGTATAACACTGTGACTGGAATGCACAAGTCACAAACCAATTCCTCCAAAAGCTTCTATCCAGTTTTGGTCTGAACATATTTCCTTTTTCACTGTTAGCCTGAAAGTGCTCCCAAATATCCCATAACATGCTAAACATACACAGGGCTAGAAAACTGCTCAATGAAAAGACAGGGTTATCTGAGTGAGAGGAATTAAGATGCCACAGACGAGTTTCACAGAAAGCTTCCTTCTGGATTTCACCTGAGGATATTTCTTTCTTTATATTCTAAGGATCATTCCCTATTGTCCTTCCTCACATTCCACAAAAACAGTGATTTCAAGCTGCTCAATCCAAAGAATGGTTTCAATCTATGAGACGAATACACGCATCACAAAGCAGTTGCTCAGAACGGTTCTTTGCAGGTTTCATCAGAAGGTGTTTCCTGACACACCACAAGCCTCCGGGTGTCACTAAATATCCCTTCACAGATTCTTCAAAGACAGAGTTTTGAAACTGGGCAACATAGAATAAGCATTAACTCTGTGAAGTGAATGCACATATCAGAGAGCAAATTCTTGAAAAGCTTCTTCCTCGATTTTCTTTCAGTACATTTCCTACTCGCCATAGTCCTCAATATGTTCCATAATATCACTTTTTCGGTTTCACAGGAACAGTGTTCAAACACTGCCTTGTGAGGAGAGAGGTAAAACTCCCTGAGTGGAATGCATACATCACAAAGTAGTTTCTTAGAAAGTCTCTATCCAAGCTTTACCTGAAGATATCTCCTCTTTCACCATAGGCCTGAAGGTGCACCCAAATGTCCTTTCACAGATCTGTGCACGACGGAGTTTCCAAAGTGCATAATGTAATTAACTTTTTAAATATGCGAGATGAATACATATATCTAACACAAAGCAGTTTCACAGAAATCTTCTTTCCAGTTTTTGTCAGAGCATAGTTCCTTTTTCAAAATAGTCATCGCTATACTCCTGAATATCTCTTGGTAGCTTTTTCTCCAAAAGGGATTCTCAAATCCTCTATGAGAAGAAAGGTATATTTCTCTGAGTGGAATGCACACATCCCAAAGCAGGTCCAGTTTCTATCTGAAGCCGTTTCCTTTCTCATCATAAGCCTCAAAGCCCTCCATAATATCCCTTCGTAGACTAAACAATAACAGTGTAATGATACAGCTCAATGGAAAGAGAAGCTTAACTGTGCAAGCGGAATTCATGTGACACAGAGCAATTTCTCAGAAAGATTTCTTCTGGTTTCTCTCTGAGGTTTTTTCTTTTTCAGGATATTCTAAAGAGTGTTTTCAAATGTGCTTTCGCAGATTCCACAGAAACAGTGATTTCAAACTGCTCAATCCAAAGAATGATTTAATGCTATGAGATGAATACAAACATCACAAAAGAGTTGGGCCAAAAGCTTCCCTCCGATTTTCAATGGAAGACATTTCCTTGCCTCACACAGGCCTCCAGTCGCCACTTACTATCCCTTCACCGAACCCTCAAAGACCGACTTTCAAACTGGGAAGTTTAGAGTAAGCTATAACCCTGTGAAAAGAATGGACATGTCAGAGAGCAGTTTCTTCGAGTGCTTATTTCTGTTTCTTATTGAATGATATTTCACTTTTGGCCATAGTCTTCAATATGTTCTGAATATCACTCTTTTGGTTTTACAGGAACAGTGTTCAAACAGTGCCTTAAGAGAAGAAAGTTATAACACTCTGAGTGGAATGCACACATCACCAAGCAGTTTCTCAGAAAGCTTCTCTGCAGTATTTATCTGACTATATTTCCTCTTCTGCCATAGTTACGAATGTGATCCCAAATATTGCTTTGTGGATCCATCCACGGGGGAGTTTCCAAGCTGCGTAATGTAAAGAAAGCTTCATCTATGTGAGATGAAAAAACATAGCAAAAAGCAGATACACAGAAAGCTTCTTTCCAGTTTTTTTTTTTTTTATTATACTTTAGTTCTAGGGTACATGTGCATAACGTGCAGGTTTGTTACATATGTATACTTGTGCCA
>NW_012117699.1:1000718-1003250 GCF_000951035.1 Colobus angolensis palliatus | reverse complement strand
CCCCCTCTTTCCAGTTTTTACATGATGATATTGACTTTTTCACCAGATTCCATAATGTACTCCTGAAGGTCCCTTCGTGGATCTGTACATGACAGTTTCCAAGCTGCGTAATGTAAAAAAGCTTTATCTATGTGAGATGATTACACGTATTACAGAGTAGTTTCCTAGAAAGCTTCTTTCCAGTTTTTGTCTGAGGCTATTTCCCTTTCCCCATCAGCATAAACATGCTCCCGAATATCACTTAGTATCTGTTTCTCCAAACGGGTTTCCCCAACGCTATATGAGAAGAGAGGTATATCACTGTGATGGAAATGTACACGTTACAAAGCAGTTCATCAGAAAGCTTCTCTCCAGTTTTGTCTGAACATATTTCCTTTTTCACCGTAAGCCACAAAGTGCTCCCGAATATCCTATCACATGTAAACATACACAGCGTTAGAAAACAGTTCAATGAAATGAGAGGCTTAACTGTGTGAGAGAAAATAAGACAACACAGAGCAGTTTCACAGAAAGCTTGCTACTGGATGTTTCCTGAGGATATTTCTTTATCCATATGCTAAGCATCTTTTGCAAATATCCTTCCTCAGAATCCACAAAAACAGTGATTTCAAGCAGCACAATCAACAGAACGCTTTAACTGTATGAGACATATACACAGATCACAAAGCAGTTGCTCAGAACGTTTCTCTGCAGGTTTCATCGGAGGACTTTTCCTTGCTCACAACAAGCCTCTGAGCATCACTAAATATCCCTGTACAGATTATTTGAAGACAGAGTTTCAAAACTGGGCAAAAAGAGTAAGCATTAACGCTGTGAAGTGAATGCACATATCAGAGAGCAGATTCTTGAAACACTTCTTCCTCGATTTTACTTCAGTATATTTCACTATTCACCATAGTCCTCAATGCATTCTGAAATATCACATTTTCGGTTTCACAGGAACAGTGTTCAAACGCTGCCTTGTGAGAAAAAAGGTGTAACTCCTAGAGTGGAATGCATACATCACAAAGTAGTTTCTCAGAAAGCTTCTATCCGGTTTTATCTGAAGGTTTCTCCTCTTTTACCATTGCCCTCAATGTGCGAATTATTCCCTTCATGAATCCATACATTACGGAGTTTCCAAACTCCGTAATAAAAGAAAAGTTTTAACTATGCAAGAGGAATAAACATATCTAAAACTAAGCAGTTCTACAGAAATCTTCTTTCCAGTATTTGTCTGAGGATATTTCCTTTTTCACCATAGCCCTCCCTATACTCCCAAAAGTCTTTTGGTAGCTCTTTCTCCAAAAGGGATTCTGAAATCCTCTAGAAGAAGAAAGGTTTATTTCTGACAGTGGAATGCACATATCACAAAGTAGCTCCTTAGAAAATTTCTCTCCAGTTTCTTTCTGAAGACGTTTCCTTTCTCACCATAAGCCTCAAAGCGCTCCTGAATATCCCTTCACAAGCTAAACAAAAAAAAGTGTTATAATACTGTTCAAACAAAAGTGTAGCTTAAATGTTTGAGCGGAAATCACGTGACACAGAGCAGTTTCACAGAAAGCTTCCTTCTGGTTTCTCTCTGAGGTTATTTCTCTCTCAGGATATTCTAAATGGCGTTTCCAAATGTTCTTTCTCAAATTCCACATAAACAGTGATTTGAAACTAGTCATTCCAAAGAATGATTTAACTCTATGAGATGAATACAAACATCACTAAATAGTTGTGCAGAAAGTTTCTCTCCAATTTTCGATGGAATACATTTCCTTGCTCAATGCAGGCCTCCAGTCACCACTTAGTATCTCTTCACAGAACCCTCAAAGACCGACTTTCAAATTGGGAAATGTAGAGTAAGCTTTAACCCTATGAAAAGAATGGACATGTCAGAGAGCAGTTTTTTGGAGGGCTACTTTCTCCTTTTTATTGGACGATATTTCACTTTTTGCTGTAGTCTTCAATGTTCTCCAAATACCACTCTTTTAGTTTTACTGGAACAGTGTTCAAACTGTGCCTTATGAGAAGAAAGTTACAACTCCCTGAGTGGAATGCTCACATCATGAAACAGTTTCTCAGAAAGCTTCTCTCCAGTTTTTATCTCACTATATTTCCTATTTCACCATAGGCCTGAATATGATCCCAAATACCCTTTCACGGATCCATCCATGAGGGAGTTTCCAAGCTGTGTAATGTAAAGAAAGCTTCATCTCTGTGAGATGAATAAATATAGCAAAAAGCAGATTCACAGAAAGATTCTTTCAAGTTTTATCTGAAGATATTTTCTTTATCACCATAGTCCAGAATGTGCTCCCGAAGATCCCTTCGTGGATTCGTCCATGACAGTTTCCAAGCTGCGTAATGTAAAGAAAGCTTTATCTATGTGAGATTATTAAACATGTCACAGAGTAGTTTTCTAGAAAGTTTCTTTCCAGTTTTTGTCTGAGGCTATTTCCCTTTTCACCATGTGCATCAACATGCTCCCAAATATCACCTGGTACCTGTTTCTCCAAAAGGGTTTTCCCGATGCTGTATGAGAAGAGAGATATAACATGGTGA
>NW_012117699.1:976344-1000568 GCF_000951035.1 Colobus angolensis palliatus | reverse complement strand
TTAGAAAACTGCTCAATGAAAAGAGGCTTAGCTGAGCGAGAGGAATGAAGACAACACGTGGCAGTTTCACAGAAAGCTTCCTACTGGATTTTTCTGGAGGATATTTCTTTCTCCATATTCTAAGGATCGTTCCCAAACGTCCTTCCTCAGATGTCACAAAAAGAGTGACTTCAAGCTGCTCAATTGAAAGAATTGTTTAACTCTTTGGAACGAATACACACATCCCAAAGCAGTTGCTCAGAAAGTTTCCCTGCAAGTTTCATCGGAAGATGTTACGTCGCTCACCACAAGCCTCCGGGCGTCACTAAATATCCTTTCAGAGATTCTTCAAAGACAGAGTTTTGAAACTGGGCAACATAGAGTAAGCATTAACCCTTTTAAGTGAATGCACATATCATAGAACAGATTCTTGGAACGCTTTTTCCTCGATTTTATTTCAGTACATTTCACTACTCTCCATAGTCCTCAATACGTTCTGAAATATCACTTTTTCAGTTTCACAGGAACAGTGTTCAAACACTGCCTTGTGAGAAAAGAGGTATAACTCCCTGAGTGGAATGCATACAGCACAAAGCATTTTCTCAGAAAGCTTCTATCCAGTTTTTATCTGAGGATATCTCTTTCACGGTAGGCCTGAATGTGCAGCCGAATGTCCCTTCGCGGATCTGTGCATGATGGAGTTTCCAAACTGCATATTAAAATTAAAGATTTAACTATGCGAGATGAATAAAGAAGTCTAACACAAAGCAGTTTCACAGAAATCTACTTTTCAATTTTTGTCTGAGGATATTTCCCTTTTCACCATAGTCATCGCTATACTCCCTAATATCTCTTGGTAGCTTTTTCTCCAAAAGGGATTCCAGAATCCTCTAGGAGAAGAAAGGTATATTTCTGTGAGTGGAATGCACACGTCACAAAGCAGCTGCTCTGAAAGCTTCTCTCCAGTTTCTAACTGAAGACGTTTCCTTTCTCACCATAAGCCTCAAAGCCCTCCAGAATATCCCTTCGCAGACTAAACAAAAACAGTGTTATGACACTGCTCAATGAATAGAGAAGCTTAACTGTGTGAGTGGAATTCACGTGACACAGGGTAGTTTCACAGAAAGCTTCCTTCTGGATTCTCTTTGAGATTATTTCTTTTTCAGGATATACTAAAGAAGGTTTCCAAATGTTCTTTCTCAGATTCCACAGAAGTAGTGATTTCAAACTTCTCAGTCCAAGGAATGATTTAACTCTCTGAGATGAATGCAAACATTACAAAAGAGTTGCCCAGAAAGCTTCTCTCCAGTTTTCAATGGAAGATAATACCTTGCCTCACTCAGTCTTCTGGTTAACACTGACAATCCCTTTGCAGAACCCTCAAAGACAGACTTTCAAACTGGGAAATATAGAGTAAGCTTTAACCCAGTAAAATGAATGGACATGTCACAGAGCAGTTTCTTCGATTGCTTCTTTCTGTCTTTTATTGGACGACATTTCACTTTTTGCCATAGTCTTCAATGTGCTCTGAATATCACTCTTTTGGTTTCACAGGAAGTGTGTTCAAACTGTGCCTTATGAGAAGAAAGTTTTAACTCCCTGAGTGGAATGCACACATCATCAAGCAGTTTTTCTGAAAGCTTCTCTCCAGTTTTGATCTGACTATATTTCCTATTTCACCAAAGGCCCAAATGTGATCCCAAATAACCCTTCACGGATCCATCCACGAGGGAGATTCCAAGGTGCGTAATGTAAAGAAAGCTTCATCACTGTGAGATGAATAAACATAGCAAAAAGCAGATTCACAGAAAGCTTCTTTCCAGATTTTATCTGAAGATATTTCCTTTTTCACCATAGTCCTGAATGTGCTCACGAAGGTCCGTTCGTGGATCCGTCCATGAGAGTTTCCAAGCTGCATAATGTAAAGAAAGCTTCATCTATGTGAGATGATTACAGATATCACAGAGTAGTTTCCTAGAAAGCTTCTTTACAATTTTGGTCTGAGGCTATTTCCCTTTTCACCATCAGCATCAACATGCTCCCGAATATCCCTTGGTACCTGTTTCTCCAAAAGGGTTTCCCGATGATGTAGGAGAAGAGAGGTATAACACTGTGACTGGAATGCACACATCACAAAGCAGTTCCTTGGATAGCTTCTATCCAGTTTTGGTCTGAACATATTTCCTTTTTCACAATTAGCCTCAAAGTGCTCCGGAATATCCCATCACACGCTAAACATACAGAGGGCCAGAAAACTGCTCAATGAAAGGAGAGACTTATCTGAGTGAGAGGAATTAAGACGACACAGAGCAGTATCACAGAAAGCTTCTTTCTGGATTTTACCTGAGGATATTTCTTTCTCCATATTTTAGGGAAAGTTCCCAAAAGTCCTTCCTCAGATTCCACAAAAACAGTGATTTCAAGCTCCTCAATGCAAAGAATAGTTTATCTCTGGGAAACGAATACACACATCGCAAAGCAGTTGCTCAGAAAGTTTCTCTGCAGGTTTCATTGGAGGATGTTTTCTCGCTCACCACAAGCCTCCAGGGCTCACTAAATATCCCTTCACAGATTCTTCAAATACAGAGTTTGGAAACTGGGCAACATATTGTAAGTGTTAACTCTGTGAAGTGAATGCACATATCAGAGAACAGATTCTTGGAACGCTTCTTCCTCGATTTTATTTCAGTATATTTCACTATTCACCATGTTCCTCAAAGAGAACTGAAATATCACTCTTTCATTTTCACAGGAACAATGTTCAAACACTGCTTTGTGAGAAAAGAGGTATAACTCCCTGAGTGGAATGCATGCAACACAAAGTAGTTACTCACCAAGCTTCTATCCAGTTTTTATCTGAAGATATCTCCTCTTTAACCGTAGGCCTGAATGTGCTCCAGAATATCCCTTCGTGGATCCTTGCATGACAGAGTTTCCAAACAGCGTAATATAAGAAAAGTTTTAACTATGCAAGATAAAAAAATATTTCTACCACAAAGGAGTTTCACAGAAATATTCTTTCCAGTTTTTGTCTGAGGATATTTCCTTTTTCTCCATAGATATCCCTATACTCCCAAATATATATTGGTAGCTTTTTCTCCAAAACTCATTTCGGAATCCTCTATGGGAAGAAAGGTATATTTCTGTTAGTGGAACGTAGATGTCACAAAGCATCTCCTCAAACAGCTTCTCTCCACTTTCTATCTAAAGACGTTTTCTTTCTCACCATAAGCCTCAAAGGGCTCCTGAATATCCCTTTGCAGACTAAACAAAAACAGTGTTATGATACTGTTCTATGAAAAGAGAATCTTAACTTTGTGAGCAGAATTCACGTGACACAGAGCAGTTTCACAGAAAGCTTCCTTCTGGTTTCTCTCTGAGGTTATTTCTTTTTCAGGATATTCTAAAAAGCGTTTCCAAATGTCCTTTCTCAGATTCCACAGAAACAGTGATTTCAATCTGCTTAATCTAAAGAATCATTTAACGCTATGTGATGAATACAAACACTACAAAAGAGTTGCACAGAAAGAGTCTCTCCGATTTTTGATGGAAGACATCTCCTTGCTCGACATAGGCCTCCGGTTGCCACTTACTATCCCTTCTTAGAAACCTCAAAGACTGACTTTCAAATTGGGAAATGTAGAGGAAGCTTTAACGGTGTGAAAACAATGAACATGTCAGAGAGCAGTTTCTTCGAGGGCTTCCTTATGTTTTTTATTGGACGACATTTCACATTTTCCCATAATCTTCAATGTGCTCTGAATACCACTCTTTTGGTTCTACGGGAACAGTGTTCAAACTGTGCCTTATGAGAAGAAAGTTATAACCCCTGAATGGAATGCACACATCACCAAGCAGTTTCTCAGAAAGCTTCTCTCCAGTTTTTATCTGACTATATTTCCTATTTCACCATAGGCCCGAATGTGACCCCAAATATCCCTTCGTGGATCCATCCACGAGGGAGTTTCCAAGCTGCATAATGTAAAGCAAGCTTCATCTATGTGAGATGAATGAACATAGCAAAAAGCAGATTCACAGAAAGCTTCTTTCCAGTTTTTATCTAAAGATATTTCCTTCTTCACCATAGTCCTGAATGTGCTCCCAAAGTTCCCTTTGTGTATCTGTGCACGACAATCTCCAAGCTGCGTAATGTAAAGAAAGCTTTATCTATGTGAGATGATTACACATATCACAGAGTATTTTCCTAGACAGCCTCTTTTCAGTTTTTGTCTGAGGCTATTTCCCTTTTCACCATCAGCATCAACATGCTCCCGAATATCACTTGGTACCTGTTTCTCCAAAAGGGTTTCCCTGACGCTGTATGAGAAGAGAGCTATAACACTGTGACTGGAATATTCAGGAGCCCTTTGAGGCTAATGGCGAGAAAGAAATGTCTTTAGATAGAAAGTGTAGAACAGCTTTCTGAGGAGCTGCTTTGTGTCATGTGCGTTCCACTCACAGAAATACACCTTTCTTCTCATAGAGGATTCCAGAATGCATTTTGGAGAAAAAGCTACCAAGAGATATTCGGGAGTATAGCAACGACTATGGTGAAAAAAGAAATATCGTCAGACAAAAATTGGAAAGAAGATTTCTGTGAAACTCCTTTGTGTTAGATATATTTTTTATCTTGCATAGTAAAAACTTTACTTGTACTACGCAGTTTGGAAACTCCGTCATGCATGGATCCACGAAGGGACATTCGGGAGCACATTCAGGCCTACGATTAAAGAGGAGATATCTTCAGATAAAAACTGGATAGAAGCTTGCTGAATAAATATTTTGTGATGTATGCATTCCACTAAGGGAGTTATACCTATTTTCACACAAGGCCGTGGTTGAACACTGTTCCTCTGAAGCCAAAAACGTGATATTTCAGAATGCATTGAGAACTATGGTGAATAGTGAAATATACTGAAATAAAATCGAGGAAGAAACATTCCAAGAGTCTGCTCTTTGATATGTGCATTCACTTCACAGGGTTAATGCTTACTCTATGTTGCTAGTTTTGAAACTCTGCTTTTGAAGAATCTATGAACGGATATTTAGTGATGCCCAGAGGCTTGTGGTGAGCCAGGAAACGTGTTCCAATGAAACCTGAAGAGAAACGTTCTGAGCAACTGCTTGGCAATGTGTGTATTCGTCTCCTCGAGTTAAACCATTCTTTGAATTGAGCAGCTTGAAATCACTGTTTTTGTGGAATCTGAGGAAGGACATTTGGGATCGATCCTTAGAATAAGGAGAAAGAAATATCCTCAGGTAAAATCCAGAAGGAAGCTGATTTGTTTTTCTAAGACCACCAGAGAGAGCACAAAAGAACCAGCGAGTAGGCAAGTCTAAAAGCAAAACTCTAAATTTATTCTTGGTCATCTAGCTTCAGGGAAGAAGGTTTGCAAGGTGAGGTCTGTCAGCCTCCGGCAAAAGAGGCCGAGAGCATCGCCAGGTAGAGCTCTCAGGCGGATTTCCTGATGCAGTCCCAACAAGAATGGGGGCTGATGAAGCTTGTGCCGTGCATCTGCCCGGAGCAGCTTTTCTAGGAGTGAAAGGGCAATATGTGTGGCACGGACGTGTTGGGAAGGGTGAGTGGCTCCACAGGTGCTACCAGGTAAATCTAGGTCTCTTCGGATTGACATCACCTAGCGCATGGCTCATTGGTCTGCACCTTCTTGGGTGCCGGCTACATTTTCGCGTGCATTGATGATGAAGAACCCGGAAGTGTGCCATTTTGCCTCCGTTCCTCCAAACAGTCCAACCTTTTATTGATAATAGTGATAAGGGGGCGCCGTGATCTGTCTGGCTACCTCCTGCTGTTAAGGGGTGTCGTTAAGGTCAGAACCTATGGTTGGTATTTCGATGTACGGATGAAGAAACATTTGGTTGAAGGTGACGCGAGTGATTTCTTGAATCTTGGCACAGAGAAATTTGATCAAAATGTGGCAAAACATAAAATAAGGCACAGTATTACTATAAGAATAAGGAATGGAAGCATTCGTTGGAAGGATAGTCCTGGCAAGCTTGGGAAGTATGAGATATTTGAGAAAATTTAGTAAGTTTGAGGCGAGTGGGGGAAAGCCAAACCGATTTCCACTGATTGCTTTCAGTAGGGACCCTTTTTAGCTGGGAATGGGGAACGAGTGCACAAAGTAGTTGTTGGCCAGGCAGCAATTAAGCAGTGGAGTTTTTCCTGGAGTAGATGGCTTTCCGTCCACTCCTACTACAGAGATATTGGATGGAAGGCTAGGTCCAGAGAAGGACTGCAAAATAGAAAAAGTATCCCCACTGTGGATTACAAAAATTGTCTTACCCGCTACCAGGAGAGTTACCCAAGGCTCGGCGAGGTTGTTTGAGGTCCCTGAGTCTCAGCACCTTCAGTTGTCATTGTCCAAATGTAGGAGCTGGAAGGAGCTCCCAGAATCCTGGGAAAGGGGGTCATGTTGAGATGTGGCACCTGTTCTCAGGGTGGGTCAATCAGACTTCCAGTGTCCTTCCTGTTGGCAAGCAGGGCAGGGGGTTGTTAGTGGATGAGGATTAGGACATTCACTGGCCCACAATTCTGATGCCTTGCACTTATAGCAAGGCTTCGTTGGGGCTCGGGGACATTGTGGAAATCTGTTGGAATAGTGTCCTGCCTTGCCGCACATATAGCAGGCTCCTTTTGTAGCTTGGAGTCTGCGGGGTGTGTGCTCTCTGGTCTGGGGTTATGACTGGGTTGTGAAGCCGCTGCCAGGAGCTGCACCTTCTGTCTAAGGTGAGCGTGTCGCTGTGCCTCAACTGTCTCCTCTCTGGAGTTATAGACCTTAAAGGCTAATTTAAGTAGGTCTTCTATTGATGTCTGAGGACCATCCTCTACTTTTTGAACTTTTTTACCAATGTAAGGAGCTGATTGAGAAATGAAATAAAATGCCAAAATGGTGGCCCCTGTGGGGGAGGCTCAGAACGTCTCTCTGCAGGTTTCATTGGAAGACGTTTCCTCACTCACCACAAGCCTCCCAGCGTCACTGAATAACCCTTCACAGATTCTTCAAAGACAGAGTTTCAAAACTGGGCAACATCGAGTAAGCATTAACTCTGTGAAGTGTATGACATATCAGAGAGCAGATTCCTGCTACAGTTCTTCCTCGATTTTATTTCAGTATATTTCACTATTCGCCATAGTCCTCAATGTGTTCCAAAATATCACTTTTTCGGTGTCACAGGAACAGTGTTCAAACGCTACTTGTGAGAAAAGAGGTATAACTTCCTGAGTGGAATGCATACATCACAAAGTAGTTTCACAGAAAGCTTCTATCGAGCTTTCATCTGAAGATATCTCCTCTTTCACCATAGACCTGAATGTGTTCTCAAGTGTCCCTTCAAAGATCTGTGCATGACAGAGTTTCCAAACTGTGTAATATAATTACAGTTTTAACTATGCGAAACGAATGAATATATCTAACACAAAGCAGTTACACAGAAATCTTTCCAGTTTTTGTCTCAGGATATTTCCTTCTTCACCATAGTCGTTACTATACTCCCGAATATGTCTTGGTAGCTTTTTCTCCAAAAGGGATTCCAGAATCCTCTAGGAGAAGAAAGGTATATTTCTGTGAATGGAATGCACACGTCACAAAGCAGCTCTTTAGAAAACTTCTCTCCAGTTTCTATCTGAAGACGTTCCCCTCTCACCATAAGCCTCAAAGACTTCCAGATTATCCCTTCACAGACTAAACAAAAACAGTGTTATGATACAACTCAATCAAAAGAGAAGCCTAACTGTGTGAGCGGAATTCACGTGACACAGAGCAGTTTCACAGACAGCTTCCTTCTGTTTTCTCTCTGAGGTTATTTCTTTTTCAGGATATTCTAAAGAGAGTTTCCAAATGTCCTTCTCCGGTTCCACAGAAAGAGTGACTTCAAACTGCTCAATCCAAACAATGATTTAACGCTATGAGATGAATACAAACATCACAAAAGAGTTGTGCAGAAAGCTTCTCTCCAATTTTCAATGGAAGACACTTCCTTGCCTCAGACACGCCTCTGGTAGCCACTTACTATCCCTTCTTAGAAACTTCAAAGACTGATTTTCAAACTGGGAAATGTAGAGTAATCTTTAACCCTGTGAAAAGAATGGACATGTCAGAGAGCAGTTTCTTCAAGTGCTTCTTTGTGTTTCTTATTGGGTGACATTTCACTTTTTGCCATAGTCTTCATTGTGCTCTGATTATCACTCCTTTGGTTTTACAGGAACAGTGTTCTAACTGTGCTTTATGGGAAGAAAGTTATAATTCCCTGAGTGTAATGCACACATCACCAAGCAGTTTCTCAGAAAGCTTCTCTCCAGTTTATATCTGACTTTATTTCCTATTACACCAGAGACCCTAATGTGATCAAAAATATCCCTTCATGGATCCATCCACGAGGGAGTTTCCAAGATGCGTAATATAAGGAAAGCTTCATCTATGTGAGACGAATAAACAAAGCAAAAAGCAGATTCACAGAATGCTTCTTTCAGGTTTTTATCTGAGGATATTTCCTTTTACACCATAGTCCAGAATGTGCTTACGAAGGTCCCTTCGTGGATCTGTCCATGACAGTTTCCAAGATGCGTAATATAAAGAAAGCTTTATCTATATGAAGTGATTACATATATCACAGCATAGTTTCCTAGAAAGCTTCTTTGCACTTTTTTCTGAGGCTATTTCCCTTTTTACCGTTGGCATCAACATGCTCCCGAATTTCACTTGGGACCTGCTTCTCCAAAAGGGTTTCCCCGACGCTGTATGAGATGAGAGGGATAACACTGTGACTGGAATGCACACGTCATAAAGCAGTTCCTCTGATATCTTCTCTCCGGTTCGGTCTGAACATATTTCCTTTTTCACTGTAAGCCTCAAAGTGCTCCCGAATATCCCATCACTTGCTAAACATACACAGGGTTAGAAAACTTTTCAATAAAATGAGAGTCTTAACTGAGCGAGAGGAATTAAAACGACTTAGAGCTGTTTCACAGAAAGCTTCCTTCGGGATTTTACCTGAGGATATTTCTTTCTCTGTATTCTAAGGATCGTTCCCAAATGTCCTTCCTCAGGTACCACAAAAACAGTGATTCCAAGCTGCTCAATCCAAAGAATCGTATAACTTTATGAGATGAATACACACATTGCAAAGCAGTAGCTCAGAAACTTTCTCTGCAGGATTCATTGGAAAACTTTTCCTTATTCACTCAAGCCTCTGGGCGTCACTAAATATCCCTTCACTGATTCTTCAAAGACAGAGTTTCGAAACTGGGCACCATCGAGTAGGCATTAACTCTGTGAAGTGAATGCACATATTGGAGAGCAGATTCTGGGAACGCTTCTTCCTCGATTTTATTTCAGTATATTTCTCTATTCACCATAGTACTCAATGTGCCCTGAAATATCACATTTTCGGTTTCACAGGAATAGTGTTCTAACACTGCCTTGTGAGAAAAGAGGTATAAGACCCTGAGTGGAATGCATACACCAAAAGTAGTTTCTCAGAAAGCTTCTATCCAGTTTTTATCTGAAGATATCTCCTTTTTCACCATAGGCATGAATGTACTACTGAATGTCCCTTTGTGGATTCGTTCATGATGGAATTTCCGAACTGTGTAATATAAGAAAAGTTTTAACTGTGCAAGATGAATGAGTATATCTAACACAAAGCAGTTTCACAGAAATCTTCTTTCCAGGTTTTGTCTGAGGATATTTCCTTTTTCACCATATCCGTCCCTATACTCCCAAATGTCTCTTGGCAGCTTTTTCTCCAAAAGGTTTTCTGGAATCCTCTGTGATAAGAATGGTATATTTTTGTGAGTGGAATGCACATGTCACAAGGCAGCTCCACAGAAAGCTGCTTTCCAGTTTCTGTCTAAAGATGTTTCCTTTCTCACCGTAAGCCTCGAAAAGTTCCAGCATATCCCTTTGCAGACTAAACAAAAACAGTGTTATGATACTGATCAATGAAAAGAGAAGCTTAACTGTGTGAGCGGAATTCACGTGACACAGAGTAGTTTCACAGAAAGCTTCCTTTTGGATTCTCTTTGAGATTATTTCTTTTTCAGGGTATTCTAAAGAAGCTTTCCAAATGTTCTTTCTCAGATTCCACAGAAGCAGTGATTTCAAACTGCTCAATCCAAGGATGATTTAACTCTCTGAGATGAATGCAAACATCACAAAAGAGTTGCCCAGAAAGCTTCTCTCCAATTTTCAATGGAAGTTATTATGTTGCCTCACTCAGTCCTCCAATTACCACTGACAATCCCTTCGCAGAACCCTCAAAGACCGACTTTCAAACTGGGAAATGTAGAGTAAGCTTTAACCCAGTTAAAAGAAAGGACATGTCACAGAGAAGTTTCTTCGAGTGCTTCCTTTTGTTTTTTATTGGACGACATTTCACTTTTTGCCATAGTCTTCAATGTGCTCCGAATATCAGCCTTTCGGTTTTACAGGAACAGTGTTCAAACTGTGCCTTTTGAGAAGAAAGTTATAACTCCCTGAGTGGAATGCACACGACACCAAGCAGTTTCTCAGAGAGCTTCTCTCCAGTTTTTATCTGAGTATATTTGCTATTTCACCATAGGCCTGAATACGATCCCAAATATCCCTTCGTGGATCCATCCATGAGGGAGTTTCCAAGCTGTGTAATGTAAAGAAACCTTCATCTCTGTGAGATGAATAAACATAGCAAAATGTAGATTCACGGAAAGCTTCTTTTCACTTTTTATCTGAAGATATTTCCTTCTTCACCATAGTCTGGAATGTGCTCACGAAGGTCCCTTCATGGATCCATCCATGACAGTCTCCTATGTGCGTAATATAAAGAAAGCTTTATCTATCTGAGATGATTACACATATCACTGAGTAGTATCCTAGAAAGCTTCTTTCCAGTGTTTGTCAGAGGCTATTTCTCTTTTCACCATAGGCATCAACATGCTCCCGAATATCATCTGGAACCTGTTGCTCCAAAACGATTTCCCTGATGCTGTATGAGACGAGCAGTATTACACTGAGATTGGAACGCACACGTCACAAAGCTGTTTCTAAGAAACCTTCTCTTCAGTTTTTATCTGACTATATTTGTTATTTCACCATAGGCCTCAATGTGATCCCAAATATCCTTTCGTGAATCCATCCACGATGGAGTTTCCAAGCTGCATAATGTAAAGAACACTTCATCTATGTGACTTGAATAAACATAACAAAAAGCAGATTCACAGAAAGCTTCTTTCCAGTTTTTATCTGAAGATATTTCCTTTTTGACCATAGTCCTGAATGTGCTCCTGAAGGTCCCTTCGTGGATCCATCCATGACAGTTTCCAGCTGCATAATGTAACGAAAGCTTTATCTATGTGACATGATTACACATATCATGGAGTAGTTTCCAAGAAATATTCTTTCCAGTTTTTGTCTGAGGCTATTTTGCTTTTCACCATCAGCATCAACATGCTCCTGAATATCACTTGGTACCTGTTTCTCCAAAAAGTTTTCCCCGACGCTGTATGAGAAGAGAGGTATAACACTGTTACTGGAAAGCACATGTCAGAAAGATCTTCCTCTGAAAGCTTCTCACCGGTTTTGGTCTGATCATATTTCCTTTTTCACTGTAAGCCTCAAGTTTCTCCCAAATATCCCTTCAGACGCTAAACATACACAGGGCTAGAAAACTGCTCAATGAGAAAGGAGGCTTAACTGAGCAAGAGGATTTAAGACGAAACAGAGCAGGTTCACAGAAAGCTTCCTACTGGATTTTTCCTGAGGATTATTCTTTCTCCATAATCTAAGGATCGTTCCCAAATGTCCTTCCTCAGATTCCAAAAAAACAGTGATTTCAAGCTGCTCAATCCAAAGAATGGTTTAACCCCAGGAGACAAATACTCACATGGCAAAGTAGTTGCTCAGAACGTTTCTCTGCCGGTTTCATCGGAAGGCGTTTCCTCGCTCACCACAAGCCTCCAGGCATCACTAAATATCCCTTCACAGATTCTTCAAAGACAGGGTTTTGAAACTGTGCAACATAGAGTAAGCATTACCTCTGTGAAGTCAATGCACATATCAGAGAGCAGATTCTTGGAACGCTTCTTCCTCGATTATATTTCAGCATATTTCACCATTCACCATAGTCCTCAATGCGTTCCAAAATATCACTTTTTTGGTTTCACAGGAACAGTGTTCAAACACTGCATTGTGAGAAAAGAGGTATAACTCCCTGAGTGGAATGCATTCATCACAAAGTAGTTTCTCAGAAAGCTTCAATCCAGTTTTTATCTGAAGATATCTCCTCTTTCACCGTAGGACTGGATATACTCCCGTAGGTCACTTCGCAGGTCAGTGAAAGACAGAGTTTCCAAATTGCATAATATAATTAAAGTTTTAACTATGGAAGATGAATAAATATATCTAATACAGAGCAGTTTCACAGAAATCTTCTTTCCAGTTTTTGTCTGAGGATATTTCCTTTTTCATCATACTCGTCGCTATACTTCTGAATATCTCTTTGTAGCTTTTTCTCTGAAAGAGATTCCAGAATCCTCTAGGAGTAGAAAGGTATATTCCTGTGAATGGAGTGCACACGTCACAAAGAGCTCCTCAGAAAGCTTCTCTCCAGTTTCTATCTGAAAACGTTTCCTTTCTCAATGTAAGCCTCAAAGCCCTCCAGAATATCCCATAGCAGACTAAACAAAAACAGTGTTATGATACAGCTCAATGAAGAGAGAAGCTTAATTGTGTGAGCAGAATTCACGTGACACAGAGTAGTTTCACGGAAAGCTTCCTTCTGGTTTCTCTCTGAGGTTATGTCTTTTTCAGGATATTCTAAAGAGCGTTTCCAAATGTTCTCTCTCAAATTCCCAAGAAACAGTGATTTCAAACTGCTCGATCCAAAGAATGATTTAACGCTATGAGATGAATACAAACATCAGAAAAGAGTTGCGCAGAAACCTTCTCTCTGATATTCTATGGAAGACATTTCCTTGCCTCACACAGGCCTCCGGTCGCCACGTGCTATCCCTTCGCAGAACCCTCAAAGACCGACTTTCAAACTGGGAAATGTAGAGTAAGCTTTAACCCTGTGAAAATAATGGACATGACAGAAAGCAGTTTCTTTGAGTGCTTCTTTCTGTTTTTTATTGGATGACATTTCACTATTAGCCATAGTCTTCAATGCAGTCTGAATATCACTCTTTTGGATTTACTGAAACAGTGTACAAGCTGTGCCTTACGAGAAGAAAATTATAACTCCCTGAGTGGAATGCACACATCATCAAGCATTTTCTCAGAAAGCGTCTCTCCAGTTTCTATTTAACTATATTTCCTATTTCACCATAGGCCCGAATGTGATCCGAAATATCCCTTCCCGGATCCGTCCACGAGGGAGTTTCCAAGCTGCGTAATGTAAAGAAAGCTTCATCTATGTGAGATGAATAAAAATAGCAAAAAGCAGATTCACAGAAAGCTTCTTTCCGTGTTTTATCTGAAGATATTTCATTTTTCAACATAGTTCTGAATATGCTCCCGAAGGTCCCTTCGTGGATCCGTCCATGACACTTTCCAAGCTGCATAATGTAAAGAAAGCTGAATCTATGTGAGATGATTACACATATCAGAGAGCAGTTTCCTAGAAAGCTTCTTTCCAGTTTTTGTCTGAGGCTATTTCCCTTGTCACCATCGGGATCAACATGCTCCTGAATATCACTTGGTACCTGTTTCTCCAAAAGGATTTCCCCGATGCTGTATGAGAAGAGAGGTATACCACTGTGACAGGAAAGCACACATCACAAAGAAGTTCCTCGGAAAGCTTCTATCCAGTTTCGGTCTGAACATATTTCCTTTTTCACCATTTGCTTCAAAGTGCTCCCGAATATCCCATCACACGCTAAACATACACAGGGCTACAAAACTGCTCAATGAAAAGAGAGGCTTATGTAAGTGAGAGGAATTAAGACAACACTGAGCAGTTTCACAGAAAGATTCCTTCTGTATTTTACCTGAGGATATGTCTTTCTCCATATTCTAAGGATCGTTCCGAAATGTTCTTCCTCAGATGCCACAAAAACAGTGTTTCAAGGTGCTCAATCCAAAGAATGGCTTAACTCTATGAGATGAATACACACATCGCAAAGCAGTTGCTCAGACCATTTCTCTGCGGATTTCATCGAAACCCATTCCCTCACTCAGCACTAGCCTCTGGGCGTCACTAAATACCCCTTCACAGATTCTTCAAAACAGAGTTTTGAAACTGGACAACATAGAGTAAGCATTAACTCTGTGCAGTGAATGCACATATCAGAGAGCAGATTCCTGGAACGCTTCTTCCTTGCTTTTATTTCAGTATATTTCACTATTCACCGTAGTCCTCAATGCGTTCCAAAATATCACTTTTTCGGTTTCACAGGAATGGTGTTCAAACACTGCCTTGTGAGATAAGAGGTATAACTCGCTGAGTGGAATGCATACAACACACATTAGTTTCTCGGAAAGCTTCTATCCAGTTTTTATCTGAAGATATCTCCTCTTTCACCATTGGCCTGAATGTGCTCCCAAAAGTCCCTTCGTGGATCTGTACATGATGGAGTTTCCCAACTGTGTAATATGATTAGAGTTTTAACTATGCGAGACGAATGAATATATCTAACACAAAGAAGTTTCACAGAAATCTTCTTTCCAGTTTTTGTCTGATGATATTTCCTTTTTCACCATAGCCTTCCCTATGCTCCTGAATGTCCGTTTTGTAACTTTTTCTCCAAAAGGGATTCCAGATTCCTCTAGGAGAAAGAAGGTATATTTCTGTGAGTGGAATGCACACGTCAGAAAGCAGCTCATGTGAAAGCTTCTCTCCAGTTACCATCTGAAGACATTTCCTTTCTCACCGTAAGCCTCAAAGCCCTCCAGAATATCACTTAGCAGACCAAACAAAAACAGTGTTATGATACAGCTCAATGAAAAGAGAAGCTTAGCTGTGTGAGTGGAATTCAAGTAACACAGAGCAGTTTCACAGAAATCTTCCTTCTGGTTTCTCTCTGAGGTTATTTCTTTTTCAGGATATTCTAAAAAGCGTTTCCAAATGTCCTTTCTCAGATTCCACAGAAACATTGATTTCAAACTGCTCAATCCAAAGAATGATTTAGCTCTATGAGATGAATAGAAACATCACAAAAGAGTTGCGCAGAAAGCTTCTCTCCCATTTTTGATTTAAGACATTTCCTTGCCTCACAGAGGCCTCCAGTTGCCTCTTACTATCCCTTCGCAGAAACCTGAAAGACCGACTTGCAAACTGGGAAATGAAGAGTAAGCTTTAACCCTGTGAAAAGAATGGATATGTCAGAGAGCATTGTCTTCGACTGCTTCTTTTTGTTTTTCATTGGACGACTTTCCACTTTTTGCCATAGATTTCAATGTGCTCCAAATATCACTTTTTTGGTTTTACAGGAACAGTGTTCGAACTGTGCTTTATGAGAAGAACGTTATAGCTCCCTGAGTGGAATGCACACGACACCAAGCAGCTTCTGAGAAAGCTTCTCTCCAGTTTTAATCTGACTATATTTCCTCTTTCACCATACGCCCGAATGTGATCCCAAATATCCCTTTGTGGATCAATCCACGAGGGAGTTTCCAAGCTGCATAATTAAAAGAAAGCTTCATCTATGTGAGATGAATAAAAATAGCCAAAAGCAAATTCACTTAAAGCTTCTTTCCAATTTTATCTGAAGATATTTCCTTCTTCACCATAGTCCTGAATGTGCTCCCGAAGGTCCCTTCGTTGATCCATGCATGACAGTCTCCAAGCTGCGTAATGTAAAGAAAGTTTTATCTATGTGAGATGATTACACATATCACAGAGTAGTTTCCCAGAAAGCTTCTTTCCAGTTTTTGTCGGAGGCTATTTCCCTTTTCACCGTCAGCATCAACATGCTTCCGAATATCACCTGGTACCTGTTTCTCCAAAAGGGTTTCCCCAACCCTGTATGAGAAAAGAGGTATAACACTGTGACTGGAATATTCAGGAGCCATTTGAGGCTTACGGTGAGAAAGAAACGTCTTTAAATAGGAAATGGAGAGAAGCTTTCTGAGAAGCTGCTTTGTGGCATGTGCGTTCCACTCACATAAATACACCTTTCTTCTCATAGAGGATTCCGGAATGCCTTTTGGAGTAATAGCTACCAAGAGATATTTGGCAGTAGAGCGACGACTATGGTGAAAAAGGAAATATCCTCAGACAAAAACTGGAAAGAAGATTTCTGTGAAACTCCTTTGTGTTAAATATATTTTTTTATCTCGCATAGTTAAAACTTTACTTACATTACGCAGTTTGAAAACTCCCTCATGCAGGGATCTGTGAAGGGACGTTCGGGAGCACATTCAGGCCTACAATTAAAGAGGAGATGTCTTCAGATAAAAACTGGATAGAAGCTTGCTGAGTAACTACTTTGTGATGTATGCATTCCACTCAGGGAGTTATACCTCTTTTCTCACAAGGCCGTGTTTGAACACTGTTCCTCTGAAACCGAAAAAGTGATATTTCAGAACACATTGAGTACTGTGGCAAAGAGTGAAATATACTGAAATAAAATCGAGGAAGAAGCATTCCATGAATCTGCTCTCTGATATGTGCATTCACTTCACAGTATTAATGCTTACTCTATGTTGCCCAGTTTTGAAAGTTTGTTATTGAAGTATCTGTGAAGGGATATTTAGTGATGCCCAGAGGCTTGTGGTGAGCCAGGAAACGTGTTCTGATGAAACCTGCAGAGAAACGTTCTGAGCAACTGCTTTGTGATGTGTGTATTCCTCTCATAGAGTTAAACCATTCTTTGGATTGAGCAGCTTGAAATCACTGGTTTTGCGGAATCTGAGGACAGACATTTGGGAACAATCCTTAGAATATGGAGAAAGAAATATCCTCAGGTAAAATCCAGAAGGAAGATGATATGTTTTTCTAAGACCACCAGAGAGAGCACAAAAGAACCAGCGAGCAGGCAAGACTAAAAGCAAAACTGCACATTTATTCTTGGTCATCTAGCTTCAGGGAAGAAGGTGTGCAAGTTGAGGTCTTTCGGCCTCCAGCAAAGGAGGCCAAGAGAGTTGCCCGATAGAGCTCTCAGGCGGAATTTCTGTTGCATTCCCAACAAGAATGTGGGCTGAGGATGCCCGCAATGCACGTTTGTCGGAAGCGGCTTTTCTAGGAGTGAAAGAGCAATAGTTGGGGCATGGATGTGTCGGGGAGGGTTAGGGGCTCCACAGATGCCACCAGGTAAATCTTGGTCTCTTCGGATTGACACCACCTGTCACATGCCTCATTGGTCTGCACCTCCCTGGGCGCCGGCTACATTTTTGCGCACATGAGAAAAGTTGATGATGAAGAACCCGGAAGTGCGCCATCTTGCTTCCATTCGTCCAAACAGTCCAACATTTTATTGATAATAGTGTTAAGAGGGCGCCGTGATCTGTCTGGCTACCTACTGCTGTTAAGTGATGTCGTTAAGGTCAGAACCTATGGTTGGTATTTGGACGTACGGATGAAGAAGTATTTGGGTGAAAGTGACGCGAGTGATTTCTTGAATCTTGGCACAGAGAAATTTGATCAAAATGTGGCAAAACATAAAATAAGGCACAGTATTACTAGAAGAATGAGGAATGGAAGCATTCGTTGGAAAGATAGTCCTGGCAAAGCTGGGAAGTATGAGATAGTTAAGAATATTTAGTAAGTTTGAGGCAAGTGGGGGAAAGCCAAACTGATTTCCACTGATTGCTTTCGGTAGGGGCCCTTTCTTGCTGGGAATTAGGAACGAGTGCACAAAGTAGTTGTTGGCCAGGCAGCAATGAAGGAGTGGAGTTTTTCATCGAGTAGATGGCTTTTCGTCCACTCCTACTACAGAGATATTGAATGGAAGGCCAGGTCCAGAGAAGGATGGCAAAACAGAATAAGTAGCCCTGCTGTCGATTAAAAAAATTGTCTTACCCGCTACCAGGAGAGATACCCGTGGCTCGGCAAGGGCGTTGGAGGCCCCTGAGTCTCGGTACCTTCAGTTGTCATCGTCCAAATGTAGGAGGTGGAAGGAGCTCCCAGAATCCTGGGAAAGGGGGACACGTTGAGACGTTGCACCTGTTCTCAGGGTGGGGCAATCAGACTTCCAGTGTCTTTCCTGTTGACAAGCAGGGCAGGGGCTTGCTAGTGGACGAGGATTAGGACATTCACTGACCCAATGTGCTGATGCCTTGCACTTATAGCAAGGATGCGTTGGAGCTCGGGGACCTTGTGGACACTTGTTGGCATACTGTTCTGCCTTGCCGCACTTATAGCAGGCTTCTTTTGTAGCCTTGGAGTCTGTGGTCTCTGTGCTCTCTGGTCTGGCGTTAAGACTGGGCTGTAAAGCCGCTGCTAGGTGCTGCACCTTCTGTTCAAGGTGAGCCTGCCTCTGTGCCTCAGCTGTCTCCTCTCTGGAGTTATAGAGCTTAAAGGCTAATTTAACTAAGTGTTGTAATGATATCCGAGGACCATCCTCTACCTTTTGAAGTTTTTTATGAATGTCAGGAGCTGATTGAGAAATGAAATAAGACGGCAAAATGTTGGCCCCTGTGGGGGAGGCAGGATCTAACTGGGTATATTGGGTTAGAACCTCATCAGCCTATTTAAGAATGTGGCTGGATTTTCTTCTGGTTCTTTTAATTTGTTAAAATTTACAGTTTTGGTTGAGGCTGCTTGCATACCTGCCAACAAACACTGGACCATTTTGTCTCGCCTACGGTAGCCAGGCTGGCCTACTTGGTAGTCCCAGTCTGGGTCTGCCGAGGGGACTGCTTGCTCCTCTAGTGGAATGGTGGCATCAGTTAAATGTAATTGGTTGGCGTACTGCCTGGCAGCCTCTAAGATACACTCTTGCTCCTCAGGGTTTAGGGTAGAATTTAGCATCACCTGGAGGTCATGCCAAGTTAAGTCATAGGCCTGACAAAGATATCTAAATTCCTTTATGTATATGGTAGAATTACCTGAGAAATCACTGAAACACTTCTCAATTTTGGAAAGGTCAGCCAGTGAAAAAGAGACATGTACTGTGACAAAACCCTCTGCCCCAGCTACCTCTCACAAAGTTGCTAACACTGTAGGAGGGTGTGGGTCAGGATAGGGGGCATCAGCAAGGCATTTAGAGCGGGTGTGAGCAGAAACAGGGGACTCAAGGCAGCCAGTTGGGGGCTCCAAAGGAGGCACAGGACCGAATGGATTACTAGTAGATAAAGAGGAAGGAGGAGTCTGGACAGGGGAAGAAGGAGGAGTGTAGGGTGGTGGTGAGGGTACAGAGACAGAAGGAAACCCTAGGTCCTCCAGCTGAACAGAAAGGAATAAATACTCCTCTTTTTCAGTTTTCTGTGAGCCGGCATCCTTGGGCAGCATAACCTGGACCAAAGATCACTGGCTACACAAGTCAGGACGAGAGTGTAAGGCCCAAAAGCCTTGTATGTAATTAATTTCGGACCACTTGCCTAGCAGCTGGCAGAAATTGCTGAGGTCAATCAGAACATTGCAGTATAAGGTGCCCTCTGGTGGCCACTGAGACTGATTGTATAGTTTGTATTGTGGCCACGCCAAAGTGGAAAGAAAAATTAACCGCTGTAAGGTTTTTAAACTGACTAGGAGGCACCCTAAAGGGGGGCTTTTAGAAATTTGAACTGGGGGTTTCCCATTTGTTTCCTCTTTATTTACACAATGGAGATCTCTGCCTGGCTTCAAAGTGTCCTATGAAATCATCAGAGACAGACTGGACGCTCTTGGAGCCAAGGTGGAGATTACCTTCAGGCGACGGACGTCTCTGTCCTGAACGGGTCTCCCGAGCAACTTGGTGGCTCAAAAGTAGGCCTCGGACCTGCACAGGATTTTTGGCCGAGGGAGGTAAAGAGATTAGGGCAATTACCCCATAGAGGCCGTCAGAGTGAGGAAAGCAGGTCTCAGGTCCTGTTACGTCTGCGGCATGCAACCAGGAGGAGGTTCCTCAACCCTTAGAGGCCTGAGGAGGGCTCTCCTCCTGGGTTCAGCACCAACTGATTTGTTTTTCTAAGACCCCCAGAGAGAGCACAAAAGGAGCAATGAGTAGGCAAGGCTAAAACAAAACTGCAAATTTAATCTTTGGTAATCTAGCTTCAGAGAAGAAGGTGTGCAAGTTGAGGTCTGTCGGCCTCCCACAAAGGAGGCTGAGAGAGTCGCCCGATAGAGCTCTCGGGCGGAGTTCCTGATGCAGTCCCAACAAGAATGGGGGCTGAGGAAGCCTGCACCTCGTGTCTACTGGGAGCGGCTTTTCTAGGAGTGGAAGGGCAATAGGTGGGGCACGGACGTGTTGGGGAGGAGGAGGGGCTCCACAGATGCCACCAGGTAAATCTTGGTCTCATCGGATTGACATCACCTGTCACATGGTTGATTGCTCTGCACCTTCCTGGGTGCTAGCTACATTTTCGTGCTCATGGGAAAATTGAAGATGAAGAACCCAGAAGTGCGCCATCTTGCCTCTGTTTGTCCAAACAGAAGCTTTCTATGAACCTGCTCTTTGTCATCTTAATTCCGCTCACTCAGTTAAGCCTATCTTTTCATTGAGCAGTTTTCTCACCCTGTGTATGTTTACCATGCGATGGTATATTCGGGAGCACTTTGAGGCTTATGGTGAAAAAGGAAATATGCTCAGACCGAACCTGGAGAGAATCTTTCTGAGGAACTGTTTTGTGACGTTTGCATTCCAGTCACAATGATATACGTCTCTACTCATACAGCGTCAGGGAAACCCTTTTGGAGAAACAGGTACTAGGTGATATTCGGGAGCATGCTGATGCCGATGGAGAAATGGGAAATAGCCTCAGACAAAAACTGGAAAGAAGCTTTCTAGGAAACTACTCAGTGGCATCTGTAATCATCACACATAGTCAAAGCTTTATTTGTATTATACAGCCTGGAAACTGTCATGGACGGATCCACGAAGGGACCATTGGGAGCACATTTTGAACTATGATGAGAAAGGAAATATCTTCAGATAAATACTGGAAGGAAGCTTTCTGTGAATCTGTTTTTTGCTAGGTTTATTCATCTCACATAGATGAAGCTTTCTTTACATTACGCAGCTTGGAAACTCCCTCGTGGATGGATCCATGAAGGGATATTTGGGATCACATTGGGGCCTATGGTGAAATAGGAAATATTGTCAGATAAAAACTGGAGAGAAGCTTTCTGAGAAACTGCTTGGTGATGTACGCATTTCACTCAGGGAGTTGTAACTTTCTGCTCAAAAGGCACAGTTTGAACACTGTTCCTGTAAAACCGAAAGAGTGATATTCAGAGCACATTGAAGACTATGGCAAAAAGTGAAATGTCATCCAATAAAAAACAAAAAGAAGCACTTGAAGAAACTGCTCTCTGATATTTCCATTGTTTTCACAGGGTTAAAGCTTACTCTGAATTTTACAGTTTGAAAGCTGGTCTTTGATGGTTCTGCGAAGGGATGATAAGTGGCGACTGGAGGCCTGTGTGAGGCCAGGAAATGTCTTAAATGGAAAATCGGAGAGAAGCTTTCCATGCAATTCTTTTGTGAAGTTTGCATTCATCCCATAGAGTTAAATCATTCTTTTGATTGAGCAGTCTGAAATCACTGTTTCTGTGAATCTGAGAAAGGACATTGGAAAACGCTCTTTAGAATATCCTGAAAAAGAAATAACCTCAGAGAGAAAACAGAAGGAAGCTTTTTGTGAAACTGCCCTGTGTCATGTGAATTCTGCTCCCACAGTTCAGCTTCTCTTTTCATTGATCTGTATCATGACACTGTTTTTGTTTAGTCTGCTAAGGGATATTCTGATGGGCTGTGAGACTTAAGGGGAGAAAGGCAACGTCTTCTGATAGAAACTGGAGAGAAGCTTTCTGAGCAGCTACTTTTTCAAGTGTTCATTCCACCCACAGAAATATACCTTTCTTCTTCTAGGGGATTCCAGAATCCCTTTTGGAGAAAAAGCTACCAAGAGATATTCGGGAGTATAGCGATGACTATAGTGAAAGAGTGAATATCCTCAGACAAAACATGGAAAGTAGATTTCTGCAAAACTGCTTTGTGTTAGACATAATTATTCGTCTCACATAGTTAAAATTTTAATTATATTACGCAGTTTGGAAACTCCTTCATGCACACATCTGCAAAGGGACATTCAGGAGCACATTCATGCCTATGGTGAAAGAGGAGATATCTTCAGATAAAAACTGGATAGGAGCCTTCTGAGAAACTACTTTGTGATGTATTCATTCCACTCAGAGAATGATGCCTCTTTTCTCACAAGGCAGTGTTTGAACATTGTACTTGTGAAACCGATAAAGTGGTATTTTGGTTGACATTGAGGACTATGGCGAATAATGAAATATGCTGAAATAAAATCGAGGAAGAAGTGTTCCAAGAATCTGCTCTATGATATATGCATTCACTTCACAGTGTTAATACTTACTCTATGTTGCCCAGTTTCAAAACTCTGTCTTTGAAAAATCTCTGAAAGGATATTTAGTGATGCCCGCAGGCTTATGGTGAGCAAGGTTACATCTCCCGATGAAATTTCCAGAGAAATTTTCTGAGCAACTGCTTTGTGATGTGTGTATTCGTCTCAAAGAGTTAAAAAATTCTTTGTATGGAGCAGCTTGAAATCACTCCTTTTGTGGCATCTGAGGAAGGACATTTGGGAACGATCCTTAGAATATGGAGAAGAAATATCCTCAGGTAAAATCCAGAAGGAAGCTTTCTGTGAAAATGTTCAGTGTTGTCTTAATTCCTCTTACTCAGATAAGCCTCACTTGTCATGGAGCTGTTTTCTAGCCCTGTGTGTGTTTAGCATGTAATGGGATATTCGGGAACACTTTGAGGCTTACGGTGAAAAAGGAAATATGATCAGACTGAACCTGGATAGAAGCTTTCCGAGGAAATCCTTTGTGACAGGTGCATTCCAGTCACAGTGTTGTACTTCTATTCCCATACAGCGTCGGGTAAATGCTTTTGGAGAAACAGGTACCAAGTGATAATCAGGACCATGTTGATGCCAATGGTGAAAAGGGAAATAGCCTCAGACGCAAACTGGACAGAAGTTTCCAGGAAACTACTCTGTACTATGTGTAATCATCTCACATAGACAAAGCTTTCTTTACATTATGCAGCTTAGAAACTGTCATGGACGGATCCATGAAGAGACATTTGGGAGCACATTCAGGACTATGGTGAAAAAGGAAATATCTTCTGATTAAAACTGGAAAAAGATTTCTGTGAATTTTCTTTTTGCAATGTTTATTCATCTCACATGGATGAAGCTTTCTTTACATTATGCAGCTTGGAATCTCCCTCCTGGATGGATCCACATAAGGATATTTGGGATCACATTCAGGCCTAAGGTGAAATAGCAAATATAGTCAGACAAAAATTGGAGAGAAGCTTTATGAGAAACTGCTTGGTAGTGTGTGCATTCCACTCAGGGAGTTGTAACTTTCTTTTCATAAGGCACTGTTTGAACACTGTTCTTGTAAAAGCAAAAGAGTGATATTCAGAGCACATTGAAAACTATGGCAAAAAGTGAAATATCGTCCAATAAAAAAACAGAAAGAAGCACTCGAATAAACTGCTCTCTGACATGTCCATTCTTCTCACAGTGTTAATGCTTACTCTTTATTTCTCGTGTTGAAAGGCTGTCTTTGCAGATTCTGCGAAGGGATAGTAAGTGCTGACCCGAGGCCTGTGTGAGGCAAGGAAATGTCTTCCATTGAAAATCGGAGAGAAGCTTTCTGCGCAACACTTTTGTGATGTTTGCATTCATCTCATAGAGTTAAATCATTCTTTCAATTCATCAGTTTGAAATCACTGTTTCTTTACAATCTGAGAAAGGACATTTGGAAACACTTTTTAGAAAATACTGAAAAAGAAATAACCTCATTTAGAAACCAGAAGGAAGCTTTCTGTGAAACTGCTCTGTGTCACGTGAATTCCGCTCACACAGTTTAGCTTCTGTTTTCATTGAGCTGTATCATAACACTGGTTTTCTTTAGTCTGAGAAAACATATTCACGAGGGCTTTGAGATTGACCATGAGAAAGGAAACTTCTTCGGATAGAAACTAGAGAGAACCTTTCTTTTTTTTTTTTTTTGTACTGTGCTGAATTTATTTGATGATTTTATATTATTTTGTATTGAATTACATTAAGCTGAGTGGAGGCTAGAAGGTAACATAAATTATTGGGTGATATAAAAGTCTTTTTTTT
>NW_012117699.1:974055-975804 GCF_000951035.1 Colobus angolensis palliatus | reverse complement strand
GCCATTCTAACTGGTGTGAGATGGTATCTCATTGTGGTTTTGATTTTGATGAGAACCTTTCTTAGGAGCTGCTTTGTGACGTGTGCATTCCACTCACAGAAATAAATCTTTCTTCTCCTAAGGGATTCCGGAATCTCTTTTGGAGAAAAAACTACACAACAGAAATTCGGTAGTATAGGGAAGGTTATGGGGAAAAAGGAAATATCCTCAGACAAAAACTGGAAAGAAGTTTTCTGTGAAACTGCTTTGTGTTAGATATATTTATTCATTTCACATAGTTAAAACTTTAATTATATTACGCAGCTTGGAAACTCCGTCATGCACAGATCCGTGAATGGACATTCAAGAGCACATTCAGACCAATGGTGAAAGAGGAGATATCTTCAGATAAAAACTGGATAGAAGCTTTCTGAGAAACTACTTTATGATGTATATATTCCACTAAGGGAGTTATACCTACTTTGTCAGAAGGCAGTGTTTGAACAATGTTCCTGTGAAACCGAAAAAGTGATTTTTCAGAATGCATTGAGGACTACGATAAGAGTGAAACATACTGAAAGAAAACCGAGGAAGAAGTGTTCCAAGAATCTGCTCTCTGATATGTCCATTCAATTCACAGAGGTAATGTTTACTCTATGTAGCCCATTTTCAAAACTCTGTCTTTGAAGGATCTGTGCAAGGATATTTAGTGACACCCGGAGGCCTGTGGTGAGCGAGGAAACGTTTTCCGATGAAACCTGAAGAGAAACGTTCTGAGCAACTGCTTTGCATTGTGTGTATTCGTCTCATAGGCCTAAGCCATTCTTTGAATTTATCAGCTTGAAATCACTGTTTTTGTGGAACCTGAGGAAGAACACTTGGGAACGATCCTTAGAATATGGAGAAAGAAATACCCTCAGGTAAAATCCAGAAGGAAGTTTTCTGTGAAACTGCTCTGTGTCTTCTTAATTCCTCTCACTCAGATAAGCCTCCCTTTTCACTGAGCAGTTTTCCAGCCCTGTTTAGTATGTTTAGTATGTGATGGGATATTCGGGAGTACTTTGAGGCTAACGGTGAAAAAGGAAATATGTTCAGACCGAAACTGGAGAGAAGCTTTCCCAGGAACTGCTTTGTGACGTGTGCATTCCAGTCACAGTGTTATACCTCTCTTCTCATACAGGGTCGGGCAAACTCTTTTGGAGAAATAGGTACCAAGTGATATTCCGGAGCATGTGGATGCTGATAATGAAAAGGGAAATAGCCTCAGACAAAAACTGGAAAGAAGATTTCTTGGAAACTACTCTGTGATATGTGTAATCATCTCACATAGATAAAGCTTTCTTTACATTACACAGCTTGGAAACTGTCATGGACAGATCCACGAAGGGACCTTCGGAAGCACATTTTGGACTATGGTGAAAAGCGAAATATCTTCAGATAAAAACTGGAAAGAAGTTTTCTGTGAATCTGCTTTTCACTATATTTATTCATCTGACATAGATGAAGCTTTCCTTACATTACGCAGCTTGGAAACTCCCTTGTGGATGGATCTGCAAAGGGATATTTGCGGTCACATTCGGGCCTATGGTGAAATAGGAAATATAGTAAGATAAAAACTGGAGAGAAGCTTTCTGAGAAACTGCTTGGTGTTGTGTGTATTCCACTCAGGGATATATAACTTTCTTCTCATAGGGCACAGTTCGAAAACTGTTCCTGTGAAACCAAAAGAGTGATATTCGGAGCACATTGAAGACTATGGCAAGAAGTGAA
>NW_012117699.1:956219-973815 GCF_000951035.1 Colobus angolensis palliatus | reverse complement strand
GAGAGAAGCTTTCTGAGAAACTGCTTGGTGTTGTGTGTATTCCACTCAGGGATATATAACTTTCTTCTCATAAGGTACAGTTTAAACACTCTTCCTGTAAAACCAAAACAGTGATATTCGGAGCACGTTGAAGACTATGGCAAAGAGTGAAATGTCGTCCAATAAAAAACAGAAAGAAGCACTCGAAGAAACTGCTCTCTGACATGTCCATTGTTTTCACAGGGTTAAAGATTACTCTACATTTCCCAGTTTGAAAGTCGGTCTTTGTGGTTTCTGCGAAGGGATAGTATATGGAGATTGGAGGCTTGTGTGAGACAAGGAAATGTCTTTCATCGAAAATCAGAGAGAAGCTTTCTGCGCAACTCTTTTGTGATATTTGGATTCATCTCATAGAGTTAAATCATTGTTTGGATTGAGCAGTTTGAAACCACTGTTTCTGTGGAATCTGAGAAAGGACATTTGGAAACACTCTTTAGAATGTCCTGAAAAAGAAATAACCTCAGAGAGTAAACAGAAGGAAGCTTTCTGTGAAACAGCTCTGTGTTTCGTGAATTCCACTCACACAGTTATGCTTCTGTTTTCATAGAGCAGTATCAAAACACTGTTTTTTTTTTAGTCTGCAAAGGGATATTCTGGAGGGCTGAGGCTTATGGTGAGAAAGGAAACGTCTTCAGATAGAAACTGGAGAGTAGCTTTCTGAGGAGCTGCTTTGTGACGTGTGCATTCAAGTCACAGAAATATACCTTTCTTCTCCTAGGGGATTCCGGAATCCCTTTTGAAGAAAAAGCTACCAAGAGATATTTGGGAGTAGAGCGACGACTATGGTGAAAAAGGAAATATCCTCAGACAAAAACTGGAAAGAAGATTTCAGTGAAACTGCTTTGTGTTAGATATATTTATTCATCTCACATAGGTAAAACTTTAAGTATATTATGCAGTTTGGAAAGTCCATCATGCAAAGATCCTCGAAGAAACATTCGGGAGCACATTCAGGCCTACAGTGAAAGAGGAGATATCTTCAGATAAAAACTGGATAGAAGCGTTCTGAGAAACAGCTTTGTGATGTATGCATTCCACTCAAGGAGTTATTGCTCTTTTCTCATAAGGCAGCATTTGCACACTGTTCCTGTGAATCTGAAAAAGTGATATTTTGAAATGCCTTGAGGACTATAGTGAGGAGTGAAATGAACTGAAATAAAATCGAGGAAGAAGCGTTCCAAGAATCTGCTCTCTGATATATGCATTCACTTCACAGAGTTAATATTTCCTCTATGTTGCCCAGTTTCGAAACTCTGTCTTTCAAGAATCTTTGAAGAGATATTTAGTGACGCCCGGAGACTTGTTTTGATCGAGGAAACGTGTTCTGATGAAACCTGCAGAACAACGTTCTGAGCAACTGTTTTGCAATGTGTGTATTCCTGTCGTAAAGTTAAACCATTCTTTGGATTGAACAGCTTGCAATTACTGTTTTTGTGGAATCTGAAAAAGAACATTTGGGAACAATCCTTAGAATATGGAGAAAGAAAAATCCCCAAGTAAAATCCAGAAGGAAGCTTTCTGTGAAACTGCTCTATGTCATCTTAATTCCTCTCACTCAGATAAGCCTCTCTTTTCATTGAGGAGTTTTCTAGCCCTGTGTATGTTTACCGTGAGATGGGATATTAGGGAGCACTTTGAGGCTAACATTGAAAAAGGAAATAATTTCAGACCCAAACTGAAGAGAAGCTTTCTGAGGAACAGCTTTTTGACATGTGCATTCCAGTCTCAGTCTTATACCTCTCTTCCCATACAGGGTCAGGGAAATCCTTTTGTTGAAACAGATACCAAGTGATATTCGGGAGCATGTTGATGCCAATGATGAAAAGGGAAATAGCTTCCAACAAAAACTGGAAAGAATCTTTCTGGGAAGCTACTCTATTATATGTGTAATCATCTCACATAGATAAAGCTTCCTTTACATTACGCAGTTTGGAAACTGTCATGGACGGATCCACGAAGGGACCTTTGGCAGCACATTCTGGACTATGGTGAAAAAGGAAATATCTTCAGATAAAAACTGGAAAGAAGCTTTCTGTGAATCTGCTTTTTGCTATGTTTATTCATCTCACATAGATGAAGCTGTCTTTACATTATGCTGCTTGGAGACTCCCTCATGGATGTTTGGGATCACAGTCGGGCCTATGCTGAAATAGGAAATATAGACAGATAAAAAGTGGAGAGAAGATTTCTGAGAAAATGCTTATTGATGTGTGCATTCCACTAAGGGAGTTATAACTTTCTTCCCATAAGGCACAGTTTGAACACTGCTCCTGTAAAACCAAAAGAGTGATATTCGGAACACATTGAAGACTGTGGCAAAAAGTGAAATGTCGTCCAATAAAAAACAGAAGGAAGCACTCGTAGAAACTGCTCTCTGACATGTCCATTCTTTTCACAGGGTTAAAGCTTACTCTACATTTCCCAGTTTCAAAGTCGGTCTTTGAGGATTCTGCAAAGGGATAGTAAGTGGTGACCGGAGGACTGTGTGAGGCAAGGGAATGTCTTCCATCGAAAATCAGAGAGAAGATTTCTGCACAACTCTTTTTTGATGTTTGTATTCATCTCATAGCGTTAAGTGATTTTTGGATTGAGCAGTTTGAAATCACTGTTTCTTTATAATATGAGAAAGGACATTAGGAAACACTCTTTAGAATATCCTGAAAAAGAAATAACCTCAGAGAGAAACCAGAAGGAAGCTTACAGTGAAAATTCTCCATGTCACGTGAATTTCGCTCACACAGTGAAGCTTCTCTTTTCATTTAGCTGTATCATAACACTGTTTTTGTTTAGTCTATGAAGGGATATTCTGGAGGGCTTTGAGTCTTATGGTGAGAAAGGAAACATCTTCAGATAGAAACTGCAGAGAAGCTTTCTGAGGAGCTGCTTTGTGACGTGTGTTTTCCACGCACAGAAATATGCCTTTATTTTCCTAGAGGATTCTGGAATCCCTTTTGGAGAAAAATCTACCAACACATATTCAGGAGTATAGCGATGACTATGGTGAAAAAGGAAATATCCTCAGACAAAAACTGGAAAGAAGAGTTCTGTGAAACTGCTTTGTGTTAGATATATTTATTCATCTCGCATAGTTAAAACTTTAATTATATTACACAGTTTGGAAACTCCGTCATGCACAGAGAAGTGAAAGGACATTCGGGAGCACATTCAGGCCTACGGTGAAAGAGGAGATATCTTCAGACAAAAACTGGATAGAAGCTTTCTGAAAAATAATTTGTGGTATATGCATTCCACTCAGGGAGTTCTACCTCTCTTCTCAGAAGGCAGTGTTTGAACACTGTTCCTATGAAACCAAAAATGTGATATTTCAGAACGCATTGAGGACTATGGCGAATAGTGAAATATACTGAAATAAAATCCAGGAAGAAGCATTCCAAGAATCTGATCTCTGATATGTGCATCACTTCAGAGAGTTAATGCTTACTTTATGTTGCCGAGTTGCCAAACTCTGAAGGATCTGGGAAGGGATATTTAGTGATGCCCGGAGGCTTGTGGTGAGTGAGGAAACGTCTTCCATTGAAACCTGCAGAGAAACCTTCTGAGCAACTGTTTTGTGATGTGTGTATTCATATCATAGAGGTAAAGCATTCTTTGGATTGAGCAGCTTGAAATCACTGTTTATGTGGAACCTGAGGAAGGACATTTTTGAACGATCCTTAGAATATGAAGAAGGAAATATCCTCAGGAAAAATCCAGAAGGAAGCTTTCTGTGGAAGTGCTCTGTGTCGTCCTAATTCCTCTCACTCAGATAAGCCTCTCTTTTCAATGAGCAGCTTTCCAGCCCTGTGTATGCTTAGCATGTGATGAGATATTCGTTAGCACTTTGAGGCTAACGGTGAAAAAGGAAGTATGTTCAGACCGAAACTGGAGAGAAGCTTTCCGAGGAACTGCTTTGTGACGTGTGCATTCCAGTCACAGTGTACTGGACTAAAGAAACAGGTACCAAGTGATACTCGGGAGTGTGTTGGTGTCGATGGTGAAAAGGGAAATAGCATCAGACAAAAACTCGAAAGAAGCTTTCTAGGAAACTACTCTGTGATATCTAATCAACTCTCATAAATAAAGCTTTCTTTACATTACGCAGCTTAGAAACTGTCATGGCTGGATCCATGAAGGGACCTTCAGGAGCACATTCTGGACTATGGTTAAAAAAGGAAATATCTTCAGATAAAAACTGGAAAGAAGATTTCTGTGAATCTGCTTGTTGCTATGTTTTTGCATCTCACATAGATGAAGCTTTTTTACATTACGCAGCTTAGACACTCCCTCTTGGATGTTTGGGATCACATTCGGGCCTATGCTGAAATAGGATATATAGTCAGATAAAAACGGGAGAGAAGCTTTCTGAGAACCTGCTTGGTGATGTCTGAATTCCACGCAGGAAGTTATAACTTTCTTCTCATTAGGCACAGTTTGAACACTGTTCATGTAAAACCAAAAGAGTGATATTCGGAGCACATTGAAGACTATGACAAAAGTGAAATGTTGTCCAATAAAAAACAGGAATAAGCACTCGAAGAAACTGCTCTCTGACATGTCCATTCTTTTCACAGGGTTAAAGCTTACTCTGTGAAAGTCGGTCTTTGAGGGTTCTGCGAAGGGATAGTAAGTGGCGACCTGGAGGCCTGTGTGACGAAAGGAAATATCTTGCATCAAAAATCGGAGAGAAGCTTTCTGCGCACCTCTTTTGTGATGTTTGTATTCATATCATAGAGTTAAATCATTCTTTGTACTGAGCAGTTTGAAATCACTGTTTCTGTGGAATCTGAGAAAGGACATTTGGAAACTCTCTTTAGAATATCCTGAAAAAGAAATAATCTCAGAGAGAAACCAGAAGGAAGCTTTTCGTGAATGGATATTTTGTGTCACATTCGGGCCTATGGTGAAAGAGGAAATATAGTCAGATAAAAAATGGAGAAGAGCTTTCTGAGAAACTGCTTGGTGATGTGTGCATTCCACTCAGGGTGTTATAACTTTCTTCTCATAAGGCACAGTTTGAACACTGTTGCTATAAAACCAAAGCAGTGATATTTGGAGCACATTGAAGACTATGGCAAAAAGTGGAATGTTGTCCAATAAAAACCAAAAAGAAGCTCTCGAAGAAACTGCTCTTTGACATGTGCATTCTTTTCACAGTGTTAAAGCTTACTCCACATTTCCCAGCTTGAAAGTCGGTCTTTGAGTGTTCTGCGAAGGGATAGTAAGTGGCGACCAGAGGCCCGTGTGAGGCAAGGAAAAGTCTTCCATCAAAAATCGGAGAGAAGCTTTCTGCGCAACACTGGTGATGTTTGTATTCATCTCATAGCATTAAATCATTCCTTGGATAGAGCAGTTTGAAATGACTGTTTCTCTGGAATCTGAGAGGGGACATTTGGAAACTCTTTAGAATATCCTGAAAAAGAAATAACCTCAGAGAGAAACCAGAGGGAAGCTTTCTGCCCAACTGTTCTGTGTCACGATAATTCCACCCACACATTTAAGCTTCTCTTTTCATTAAGCTGTATCATAACATTGTTTTTGTTTTGTCTGCAAAGGGATACACTGGAGGGGTTTGAGGCTTACGGCGAGAAAAGATATGTCTTCAGATAGAAACTGGAGAGGAGCTTTCTGAGAAACTACTTTGTGATGTCTGCATTCCAATCAGGGAGTTATACCTCTTTTCTCACAAGGCCGTGTTTGAACACTGTTCCTGTGAAACCAAAAAAGTTATATTTAGAAACGCATTGAGGACTGTGGCGAGTAGTGAAATATACTCAAATAAAATCGAGGAAGAAGCGTCTCAAGAATCTGCTCTCTGATATATGCATTCACTTCACAGAGTTAATGCTTACTCTATGTTGCCCAGTTTCAAAACTCTGTCTTTCAAGAATCTGTGAAGGGATATTTAGTGACGCCCGAAGGCTTGTGCTGAGCGAGGAAACGTCTTCCGTTGAAACCGGCAGAGAAACGTTCTGAGCAACTGCTTTGTGATGTGTGTATTCGTGTCATAGAGTTAAACCATTCTTTGGATTGAGCAGCTTGAAATCACAGTTTTTGTGGAATCTGAGGAAGGACATTTGGGAACGACCCTTAGATTATGGAGAAAGAATTATCCTGAGGTAAAATCCAGAAGGAAGCTTTCTGTGAAATTGCTCTGTGTCATCTTAATTCCACTCCCTCAGATAAGCCTCTCTTTTCATTGAGCAGTTTTCTCACCCTGTGTATATTTAGCATGTGATTGAGTATTTGAGAGCACTTTGAGGCTAACAGTGAAAAAGGAAATATGTTCAGACCGAAAGTGGAGAGAAGGTTTCCGAGGAACTGCTTTGTAACGTGTGCATTCTAGTCACAATGTTATACCTCTCTTCTCATATAGCATCAGTGAAACCGTTTTGTATAAACAGGTACCAAGTGATATTCGGGAGCATTTTCATGCCAATGGTTAAAAGGGAAATAGCCTGAGAGAAAAACTGCAAAGAAGCTTTCTAGGAAACTACTGTGTGATATGTGTAATCATCTAGATAAATATATTTGTAAATACATAGATAAAGCTTTCTTTACTTTACACAGCTTGGAAACTGTCATGGAGGGATCCACTAAGGGACCTGCAGGAGCACATTCTGGACTATGGAGAAAAAGGAAATATCTTCAGAGAAGACCTGGAAAGAAGCTTTCTGTGAATCTGCTTTTTGCTTTGTTTATTCATCTCATGTAAATGACGCTTTCTTTATATTACGCAGCTTGGAAACTCCCTCGTGATGGATCCATGAACGGATATTGGGGATCACATTCGGGCCTATGGTGAAATAGGAAATATATTCAAATAAAAACTGGAGAGAATCTTTCTGAGAAACTGCTTGGTGATGTGTGCATTCCACTCAGGGAGTTATAACTTTCTTCTCATAAGGCACAGTTTGAACAGTGTTCCAGTAAAATCAAAAGAGTGATATTCAGTTTGAACACTGTTACAGTGAAACCAAGACTATGGCAAAAAGTGAAATGGCGTCCAATAAAAAACAGAAAGAAGCACTTGAAGAAACTGCTCTCAAATGTCCATGCTTTTCAAAGCGTTAAAGCTTACTCTACGTTTCCCATTTTGAAAGGTGGTCTTTGAGGGTTCTGCGAAGGGATAGTAAGTGGCAACTGGAATTCTGTGTCGAGCAAGGAAATGTCCTCCATCAAAAAGTGGAGCGAAGGTTTCTGCACAACTCTTATGTGATGTTTGAATTCATCTCATAGAGTTAAATCATTCTTTGGAATGAGGAGTTTGAAATCGCTGTTTCTGTACAATCTGAGAAAGGACATTTGGAAACGCTCCTTAGAATATCCTGAAAAAGAAAAAAAACCTCAGAGAAAAACCAGAAGGAACCGTTCTGTCAAACTGCTCTGTGTCAAGTGAATTCCGCTCACACACTTAAGCTTCTCATTTCATTGAGCTGTATCATAACACTGTTTTTGTTTAGTCTGTGAGGCACATTTGGGAGGGCTTTGAGGCTTACGGTGAGAAAGGAAACGTCTTCAGATAGAAATTGGAGAGTAGCTTTCTGAGGAGCTGCTTTGTGATGTGTGCATTCTACTCACAGAAATATGCCTTTCTTCTCATAGAGGATTCCGGAATCCCTTTTGGAGAAAAAGCTGCCAAGAGATATTAGGTAGTACAGAGACGACTATGGTGAAAAAGGAAATATCCACAGACAAAAACTGGAAAGAAGATTTCTGTGAAACTGCTTTGTGTTATATATATTTATTCGTCTTGCATACTTAAACTTTAATTATATTATGCAGTTTGGAAACTCCGTCATGCACAGATCTGTGAAGGGATGTTCGGAGGCACATTCAGGTCTACAGTGAAAGAGGAGATATCTTCAGATGAAAACTGGATAGAAGCTTTCTGAGAAACTACTCTGTGATGTATGCATTCCACTCAGGGGGTTATACCTATTTTCTCACAAGGCAGTGTCTGAACACTGTTCCTGTGAAACCGAAAAGGTGATATTTTGGAACGCATTGTGGACTATGGCGAAAAGTGAAGTATACTGAAATAAAAACGAGGAAGAAGCGTTTCAAGAATCTGCTCTCTGATATGTGCACTCAGTTCACAGAGTTAATGCTTACTCTATGTTGTCCAGTTTCGAATCTCTGTCTTTGAAGAATCTGGAAGAGATATTTAGTGACGCCTGGAGGCTTGTGGTGAGTGAGGAAACGCTTTCTGATGAAACCTCCAGAGAAACGTTCTGAGCCACTGCTTTGGTGTGTGTGTTTTTGACTCATAGTTTTAAACCACTCTTTAGAATGAGCAGCTTAAAAACACTGTTTTTGTGGAATCTGAGGAAGGACATTTGGGAATGATCTTTAGAATACAGAGAATGAATTATCCTCAGGAAAAATCCAGTAGGAAGCTCTCTGTGAAACCGCTCTGTGTCGTCTTAATTACTCTCGCTTCTTTAAGCTTCCTTTTTCATTGAGCAGTTTTCTACCTCTGTGTATGTTTAGCATGTGAAGGGATATTTGGGAGCACTTTGAGGCTAATGGTGAAAAAAGAAATATGTTCAGACCGAAACTGAAGAAAAACTTTTCAAGGAACTGCTTTGTAACGTGTTCTTTAAACTCACAGTGTTATACCTCTCTTCTCATACAGTGTCGGGGAAACCTTTCTGGAGAAACAGGCACCAAGTGATATTCGGGAGCATGTTGATGCCGACGGTGAAAAGGGAAACAGCCTCAGACAAAACTGGAAAGAGGCTTATAGGAAACTACTCTGTGATATGCGTAATCATCTAGATAAATGTATCTTTAAATACAGAGATAAAGCTTTCTTTACATTACGCAGCTTTGGAAACTGTCATGGACGGATCCATGAAGGGACCTTCGAGAGCACATTTTGAACTATGGTGAAGAAGGAAATATCTTCAGATAAAAACTGGAAAGAAGCTTCTGTCAATCTGCTTTTTGTTATGTTTCTTCATCTCACATACATGAATCTTTCTTTACATTGCACAGCTTGGAGACTCACTCGTGAATGGATCCGCGAAGGGATATTTGGGATCATATTCCAGCCTATGGTGAAATCGCAAATATAGTCAGATAAAAACTGGAGAGAAGCTTTCTGAGAAACTGCTTCGTGATGTGTGCATTCCACTCAGTGTGTTATAACATTCTTCTCAGAAGGCACAGTTTGAACACTGTTCCAGTGAAACCAAAAGAGTGATATTCAGAGCACTTTGAAGACTATGGCAAAAAGTGAATTGGCATCCAATCAGAAACGGAAAGAAGCACTCGAAGAAACTGCTATCTGACATGTCCATTCTTTTCACTGGGTTAAGGAATACTCTATATTTCCTAGTTTGAAGGGCTGTGTTTGAGGTTTCTGTGAAGGGATAGTAAGTGGCAACTGGAATTCTGCGTCAAGCAAGGAAATGTTCTCCATCGAAAATTGGAGAGAATCTTTCTGTGCAACTGTTTTCTGATGTATGTATTCATCTCATAGAGTTAAGTGATTCATTGGAATGAGCCGTTTGAAATCACTGTTTCCGTGGAATCTGAGAAAGAACATTTGGAAACGCTCTTTAGAATATTCTGAAAAAGAAATAACCTCAGAGGGAAACCAGAAGGAAGCTTTCTGTGAAACTGCTCTGTTTCACGTGAATTCCACTCGCACAGTTAAGGTTCTCTTTTCATTGAGCTACATCATAATACTGTTTTTATTTAGTCTGCGAAGGGATATTCTGGAGGGCTTTCAGGCTTACGGTGAGAAAGGAAACACCTTCCGATAGAGACTGGAGAGAAGCTTTCTGAGGAGCTGCTTTGTGATGTGTGCATTCCACTCACAGAAATATACCTTTCTTCTCCTAGAGGATTCCGGAATCTCTTTTGGAGAAAAAGCTACAAAACAGATATTCGGGAGTATAGGGAATACTATGGTGAAAAAGGAAATATCCTCTGACAAAAACTGAAAGGAAGAATTCTGTGAAAGTTCTTTCTGTTATATATATTTATTCATCTCGCTTAGGAAAAACTTTAATTATATTATGCATTTCGGAATCCCCTTCACACACAGATCCACGAAGGGACATTTGGGAGCACATTCAGGCCAAAGGAGAAGGAGGAGATATCTTCAGATAAAAACTGGATAGAAGATTTTTTAGAGACTACCTTGTGATGTATGCATTCCACTCAGGCAGTTATACCTCTTTCCTCACAAGGCAGTGGTTGAACACTCTTCCTGTGAAACCCAAAACGTGATATTTCGGAACGCATTGAGGACTATGGCGAATAGTGAAATATACTGAAATAAAATCGAGGAAGAAGCGTTCCAAGATTCTGCTCTCTGATATATGCATTCACTTCACAGAGTTAATGCTGATTCTATGTTGCCCAGTCTCGAAACTCTGTCTTTGAATAATCTGTGGAGGGATATTTAGTGACGCCCAGAGGCTTGTGCTGAGCAAGGAAACGTCTTCCAATGAAACCTGCAGAGAAATGATCTGAGCAACTGCTTTGTGATGTGTTTATTCCTCTTATAGAGTTAAACCATTCTTTGGATTGAGCAGCTTGAAATCACTGTTTTTGTGGCATCTGAGGAAGGACATTTGGGAACGATCCTCAGATTATGGAGAAAGAAATATCCTCAGGTAAAATCCAGAAGGAAGCTTTCTGTGAAACTGCTCTGTGTCGTCTTAATACTTCTCACTCAGATAAGCCTCTCTTTTCATAGAGCAGTTTTCTAGCCCTGTGAATGATTAGCATGTGATGGGATATTCGGGAGCACTTTGAGGCTAATGGTGGAAAAGGAAACATATTCAGACCGAAACTGGATAGAAGCTTTCCAAGGAACTGCTTTGTGATGTGTGTATTCCAGTCACCGTGTTATACCTCTCTTCTCATACCGTGTCGGGGAAAGCCATTTGGAGAAACAGGTACCAGGTGATATTTGGGAGCATGTTGATGCCAATGGTGGAAAGGGAAGTAGCCTCAGAAAAAAACTGGAAAGAATCTTTCTAGGGAACTACTCTGTGATATCGGTGAATATCTCACATAGCTAAAGCTTTCTTTATATTACGCCGCTTGGAAACTGTCATGGACGGATTCATGGAGGGATTTTTGGGAGCACATTCTGGAGTATGGTGAAAAAGGAAATATCTTCAGATAAAAACTGGAAAGAAGCTTTCTGTGAATCTACTTTTTGCTATGTTTATTCATCTCACATAGATGAAGCTTTCTTTACATTATGTAGCTTGGAAACTCCCTCGTGGATAGATCCGCGAAGGAATATTTGAGATCACATTTGGGCCAATGGTTTAAGAGGAAATATAGTCAGATAAAAACTGGAGAGAAGCTTTCTGAGAAACTGCTTGGTGATGTGTGCATTCCACTCGGGGAGTTGTAACTTTTTTCTCATAAGGCACAGTTTGAACATTGTTCCTGTGAAACCAAAAGAGTGATATTCTCAGCACATTGAAGACTATGGCAAAAAGTGAAATGTCGTCCAATAAAAAACAGACAGAAGCACTCTAAGAAAATGCTCTCTAACACGTCCATTCTTTTCACAGTGTGAAAGCTTACTCTACATTTCCCAGTTTGTAAGTCGGTCTTTGAGGGTACTGCGAAATTATAGTAAGTGGCAACCGGAGGCCTGTGTGAGGCAAGGAAATGTCTTCCATTGAAAATCAGAGAGACGCTTTCTCCCCACCTTTTTTGTGATTTTTGTATTCATCTCAAACGTTAAATCATTCTTTGGATTGAGCAGTTTAAAATCACATTTTCTGTGGAATCTGAGAAAGGACATTTGGAAACGATCTTTAGAATATCATGAAGAAGAAACGACTTCAGAGAGAAACCAGAAAGAAACTCTCTGTGAAAGTGCTCTGTTTCACGTGAATTCCACTCACATAGTTAAGCTTCTCTTTTCATAGAACAGTATCATAACACTGTTTTTGTTTAGTCTGCAAAGTTATATTCAGGAGCCCTTTGAGTTTTATGGTGAGAAAGGAAATTCCTCTAGATAGAAAGTGGAGAGAAGCTTTCTGTGAAGCTGCTTTGTGACGTGTGCATTCCACTCACAAAAATATACTTTTCTTCTCCTAAGGATTATTTGGGAACACATTGAGGCCTATGGTGAAATAGTAAATATAGTCAGATAAACACTGGAAAGAAGGTTTCTGAGAAACTGCTTTGTGACGTGTGCATTGTATTCACAGTTTTATAATTGTGGTGTCATACAGTGTCAGGGACATGGTTTTGGAGCAACATGTACCAGTGATATTCGGGAGCATATATCTTCTGAATATCCCTTTGCAGACTAAACAAAACAGTATTCTGATACTGTTCTCTGAAAAGAGAAGCAGAAAACTGCTCAATGAAAAGATAGGCTTAACTGAGAGATAGGAATTAAGATGACACAGAGCAGTTTCACAGAAAGCTTCTGTTTGGACGAACGGAGGCAAGATGGCGCACTTCCGGGTTCTTCATCATCTTTTCCCGTGTGCGTGAAAATGTACCCAGCACCCGGGAAGGTGCAGTCCAATCAGGCATGCGCCAGATGATGTCAATCCGAAGAAACCAAGATTTACCTGGTAGCACCTGTGGAGCCCCTCCTCCTCCTTGACCTGTCATTGCCCCACCTATTGCCCTTCCACTACTAGAAAAGCTGCTCCCGGTAGAAGCGGGGCATGGGCTTCCTCAGCTTCCATTTTTGTTGGGACTGCATGAGGAACTCCACCTGAGAGATCTATCGGGCACCTCTATCGGCCTCCTTTGCCAGAGGCTGACAGACCTCACCTTGCACAACTTCCTCTCTGGAGCTAGATGACAAAAGACTAAATTTGCAATTTTGCTTTGAGCCTTGCCTACTCGCTGGTTCTTTTGTCCTTTCTGTGGTGGTTTAGAAAAACAAATCAGTTGGTGTCGAACCTGGGAGGAGACACCTCCTGAGACCTCTAAGGGTTGAGGAACCTACTCCTGGTCCCACGCTGCAGATGGACCAGTACCTGAGACCCACTTTCCTCACTCTCATGGCCTCTCTGGTGTAAGTGACCTTGTCTCCTCTTTACCTCCCTCAGTCAAATATCCTGCACAGGTCCGAGGCCTACTTTTGAGCCACCAAGTGGCTCGGGAAACCCGTTCAGGACAGAGACGTTCATCACCTGAAGGTAATCTCCACCTTGGATCCAAGAGCCACCAGTCTGTCTCTGGTGATTTCAAAGGACGTTTGAAGCCAGGCAGAGATCTCCATTGTGTAAATAAAGAGGAAACAAATGGGAAACCCCCAGTTCAAGTTTCTAAAGAGCACCCCTTTAGGGTGCCTCCTAGCCAATTTAACAACCTTACAGCAGTTAATTTTTCTTTCCACTGTGGCTTGGCCCCAACATAAACTAGACAATCAGTCTCAGTGGCCACCAGAGGGCACCTTAGACTGCAATGTTCTGATCGACATCAGCAATTTCTGCCAGCTGCGGGGAAGTGGTCCGAAATTAATTACATACAAGGCTTTTGGGCCTTACGCTCTCATCCTGACTTGTGTAGCCGGTGTTCTTCGGTCCAGGATATGTTGGGCAAGGACTCCAGGTCACATGAACTCGAAAAAGAGGAGTGTTTATTCCTTTCTGTTCAGCCAGAGGACCTAGGATTTCCTTCTGTCTCTGTACCCTCACCCCTGCCCTACACTCTTCCCTCTTCCCCCGTCCAGACTCTTCCTTCCTCTTCTTTATCTACTAGTAATCCATTCGGTCCTGTGCATCCTTTGGGGCCCCCAATTGGCTGCCTTGAGTCCCTTGTTTCTGCCTACACCCGCTCTAAGTGCCCTGCTGATGCCCCCATTACTGCCCCACACCCTCCTACGGTGTTAGCACCTTTGAGAGAGGCAGCTGGAGCAGAGGGGGTAGTCACAGTTCATGTCCCTTTTTCACTGGCCAACCTTTCCAAAATTGAGAAGCGTTTAGGTGATTTCTCAGGTAATTCTACCATATACATAAAGGAATTTAGATATCTTTGTCAGGCCTATGACTTAACTTGGCATGACCTCCAGGTGATCCTAACTTCTACCCTAAATGCTCAGGAGCAAGAGGGCATTTTAGTGGGTGGCAGGCAGCACGCCAACCAATTACATTTAACTGATGTCACCATTCCACTAGAGGAGCAAGCAGTCCCCTCGGCAGACACAGACTGTGTCTACCATGTAGGCCAGCCTGGGCGCCGTAGGCGAGACATAATGGTGCAGTGTTTGCTGGCTGCTATGCAAACAGCCTCAGACAAAACTGTAAATTTTAACAAATTAAAAGAACCAGAAGAAAATCCAGCCGCATTCTTAAATTCTTAAAGACTGACTGAGGTTCTAACCCAATATACCTGGTTAGATTCGGCCTTCCCCACAGGGGCCACCATTTTGGCATCTTATTTCATTTCTGAATCAGCTCCTGACATTCGTAAAAAACTTCAAAAGGTAGAGGATGGTCCTCAGACATCAATACAAGACCTAGTTAAATTAGTCTTTAAGGTCTATAACTCCAGAGAGGAGACAGCGGAGGCACAGAGGCAAGCTCGCCTCAAACAGAAGGTGCAGCTCCTAGCAGCGGCTTTACAGCCCAGTCATAACCACAGACCAGAGAGCACACAACCCGCAGACTCCAAGGCTACAAAAGGAGCCTGCTATAAGTGCGGCAAGGCAGGACACTATGCCAATAAGTGTCCTCAAGGTCCACGAGCCCCAACGCAGCCTTGCTATAAGTGCAAGGCGTCAGGACATTGGGTCAGTGAATGTCCTAATCCTCGTCCACTAGCAAACCCCTGCCCTGCTTGCCAACAGGAAGGTCACTGGACGTCTGATTGTCCCACCCTGAGAACACGTGCCATGTCTCAACGTGACCCCCTTTCCCAGGATTCTGGCAGCTTCTTCCAGCTCCTACATTTTGATGATGACAACTGAAGGTGCCGAGACTCAGGGACCTCAAACACCCTCGCCGAGCCACGGGTAACTGTCCTGGTAGCGAGTAAAACCATTCTTTTAATCGACAGCGGGGACACTTATTCTGTTTTGCTCTCCTCTGGACCTGGCCTTATATCCAATATCTCTGTAGTAGAAGTGAACGGGAAGCCATGAAAAACTCTACTCCTTAATTGCTGCCTGGCCAACAACTACTTTGCGCACTCGTTCCTCATTCCCAGCTAAAAAGTGCCCCTACTGAAAGCAATCAGTGGAATTCAGTTTGGCTTTCCCCCACTCGCCTCAAACTTACTGAATTTTCTCAACTATCTCATACTCCCCAGCCTCGCCAGGGCTATCCTTCCAATGAGTGCTTCCATTCCTCATTCTTATAGTAATACTGTGCCTTATTTTATGTTTTGCCACATTTTGATCAAATTTCTCTGTGCCAAGATTCAAGAAATCACTCGCGTCACCTTCAACCAAATGCTTCTTCATCCGTACGTCCAAATACCAACCATAGGTTCTGACCTTAACGACGCCCCTTATCAGCAGGAGGTAGCCAGACAGATCACGGCGCCCCCTTATCACTATTATCAATGAACTGTTGGACTGTTTGGACGAACGGAGGCAAGATGGCGCACTTCTGGGTTCTTCATCATCAACTTTTCCCGTGAGTGCGAAAATGTAGCTGGCGCACAGTAAGGTGCAGACCAATCAGGCATGCGCCAGGTGATGTCAATCCAAACAGACCAAGATTTACCTGGTGGCAACTGTGGAGCCTCTCCTCCTCTCCAACACGTCCGTGCCCCACCTATTACCCTTTCAATCCTAGAAAACCCGCTACTGGCAGACTCACGGCACGGGCCTCCTCAGCCCCCATTCTTGTTGGGACTGCATCAGGAACTCCGCCCGAGAACTCTACTGGGTGACGCTCTCGGCCTCCTTGGCCAGAGACCAACAGACCACACCTTGTACACCTTTTTGCCTGAAGCTAGATGACCAAAGAATAAATTTGCAATTTTGCTTTTAGCCTTGCCTACTCGCTGGTTCTTTTGTGCTCTCTCTGGTGGTCTTAGAAAAACAAGTCAGCTTCCTTCTGGATTTTACCTGAGGATATTTCATTCTCCATATTCTAAGGATCGTTCCCAAATGTCCTTCCTCAGATTCCACAAAAACAGTGATTTCAAGCTGCTCAATCCAAAGAAAGGTTTAACTCTATGAGATGAATACACACATCACAAAGCAGTTGCTCAGAACGTTTCTCTGCCGGTTTCATCGGAACACGTTTCCTGGTTCACCACAAGCCTCCAGGCGTCACTAAATATCCCTTCACAGATTCTTCAAAAACAGAGTTTCAAAACTGGGCAACGTAGAGTAAGCATTAACTCTGTGAAATGAATGCACATATCAGGGAGCAGATTCTTGGAACGCTTCTTCCTCAATTTTATTTCAGTATATTTCACTATTCGCCATAGTCCTCAATGTATTCCAAAATATCACTTTTTCGGTTTCACAGGATCAGTGTTCAAACACGGCCTTGTGAGAAAAGAGGTATAAGTCCCTGAGTGGAATGCACACACGAAAAGGGGTTTCTCAGAAAGCTTCTATCCAGTTTTTAGCTGAATATATCTCCTTCTTCACCATGGGCCTGAATGTGCTCCCAAATGTCCCTTCGTGGATCCGTTCATGACAGAGTTTCCAAACTGTGTAATATAAGAAAAGTTTTAACTGCAAGATGAATAAGTATATGTAACACAAAACAGTTTCCCAGAAATGTTCTTTCCACTTTTTGTCTGAGGATATTTCCTTTTTCACCATATCCATCCCTATACTCCCAAATGTCTCTTGGTAGCTTTTTCTCCAAAGAGAATTCCGGAATCCTCTATGATAACAAGGATAAATTTCTGTGAGGAGAATGCACATGTCACAAGGTAGCTCCACAGAAAGCTGCTCTCCAGTTTCTGTCTGAAGATGTTTCCTTCCTCAACATAAGCCTCGAAACGCTCCAGAATTCCCCTACGTAGACTAAACAAAAACAGTGTTATGATACTGATCAATGAAAATAGAAGCTTAACTGTGTGAGGGGAATTCACGTGACACAGGGTAGTTTCACAGAATGCTTTCTTCTGGATTCTCTTTGAGAATATTTCTTTTTCAGGGTATTCTAAAGAAGAGTTCCAAATGTTCTTTCTCAGATTCCACAGAAGCAGTGATTTAAAACTGCTCATTTCAAGGAATGATTTAACTCTCTGAGATTAATGCAAACATCACAAAAGTGTTGCCCAGAAAGCTTCTCTCCAATTTTCGATGGAAGATATTTCCTTACCTCACTCAGTCCTCTGGTTGCCAATGACAATCCCTTCGCAGAACCCTCAAAGAACGACTTTCAAACTGGGAAATGTAGGGTAAGCTTCAACCCAGTGGAAAGAATGGACATGTCAGTGAGCAGTTTCTTCCAGTGCTTGTTTCTGCTTTTTATTGGACGACATTTCACTTCCTGCCACAGTCTTCAATATGCTCTGAATATCAGTCTTTTCGTTTTAAAGGAACAGTGTTCAAACTGTGCCTTATAAGAACAAAGTTGTAACTGCCTGTGTGGATGGCACACGACACCAAGCAGTTTCTCAGAAAGCTTCTCTC